>NW_011888782.1:36220306-36223074 GCF_000151845.1 Pteropus vampyrus | reverse complement strand
TCTGAAAGGCTGAAGAAAGTTCCCTCTCCGTGATTAAAGGCAAAGGGCAATGTAAAAGTGATTTTAGCTTAGTTTTCCTTTGTGGTTAATAAAAAAGAAGTCTGATGAATAAAGAACTAAAACAAATGTTGCGTCACCAAGTTTGCTCATCTGGGAAAATAAATAGTGTTGTGTCACGATCTTTCAAGATAAATGGGAAAGAAATCCAGTAGCTTTGTTGACAAGTAGGTAGCTGAACACTATAATGGATTGATTACCAAATGAAATGATAGTCTTTGTGCCCTAGGGATATTTAAAAATAGGCAAAGTAGTTCATGAGTTCAAAGATGCCAGGTATCTTGACCTCCCATAATTCTTTAAAGTTGTTGATAAATACCTGACAAGCAATAAAATGGAACTTGATTGATTGATGTGCAGGATGTATTCTCTTTCTCTACTTGTAGTTCGAGACCTTCATTTTAGAGCTCTGAAGAGGGCTGAATTATCTATCAGGAAATGTAACAATAGATTTATTTTTGTAAAGCTGTAAAACCCCCGGAAGTTAGGATCTATTTTCATGAGACCTTCTCTTGGGTCTTAGTTACCTGTTGTATGTTTTTTCTCTCCCAGCTAAGATTAACAGTGTTTCTTTTGATGTGAAATAGCTTTATGGAGCTTTGGATTGTACTTCATACATCATCTTAACTCTTCTGTTATGCCTCTCAAGCCACAAAGTCACTGGTTCTTCTACAGTATGTTAGTAGTTATGCAGGTGGTAAGTCTTTTAAGACTTTAGAGTTTGCTCTGCATTCCAATTCATGGAGCAAAGTGCAATTACTATACAGCAGAAATTAATATATTCTCTGTTTAGCAAACTAAAGAAATAGTATTTATGACTGATTGTAATTTGGCATTAGCAGCACCAGTGTATTATCCCACAGGTTATTAATGAAATTATCATACCAGCTGTGCTGTAATTACCTGATCTTTAGAGATAGAGGAGATTGTTTTCTTAGACTGTAGACCCTTCGCACCTTTGCATAATGAATCCTTCAAAGCAAAACCTCTGTATGAAATCATTAGTTCATTAGTAAAAGAGCTTGTGTCCATAGGAAACCTTATTTTTCTCCAACAATTCACCATTTGTCTGTATTTTATTTTCTCCTACATTTCTTATTCAACATTCATTACGTTTTTTTTCTGTCTTGTACTAGGTACTTCTTTTAGCTACTCCAGGTTATATAAAATGTATAGAATTTTTTCAAAATACAATTTCTAGAGGAAATGATTATGTATGCATTTATACTGTTAAACATCTCAGAATCATAGTACCTGCTTAGGTTTACACTTCTCTTTTCTCAGTGGTATCCTTATTATATTCAGATTTCCAAGTAGTCTCTTCCTCTTTCTCACTGTCCCCTCTACTCTCTCCGCCCCTGTTCCTTATAGCTATATATTGGGTCTTGTCAGAAACTCTAAAACATAACAGGAAGAAAATAAATGTTACCTTCTCCGACAGAACTCAGGCTACTTATAGTAGGGAAAACACAGTGATTTAGAAATAGAATTTCCCTTTGCTTCTAAGAACAAATTATCCAGTAAATTATAATAATCCCTCTCACAGTGCAGTTCAGCTGAAGCAGCCCATGCCTACATGTTTTCTGGTTTATTTCTCACAGTTAACCTGTATATATTCAAATGATAGCTTTAAATTGTAAGTCTAAATTTAATTGTAACTTCATAAGAGATTTGTTTTGACACATTATTTTAAGTATACTGTTAATGTTTGAAGCACTTTTTACAAAAGTATCAGAAGTCAGGAGTGCTCTGCAAAATAGTAATTTTCAAATGGCATGGGGTCATGGAGAAAAAGTTAATTGAGTTCAATTTAGAGTGTTTAAATTATGCCCCAGCTTGACCCTTGACTTCACTTTTCCTCCTTTATCTCTTCTATCTTCTTTCATTGTTTCTTAGCCAATTATCAAGCGTACTGTTGGGCTTTCTCATGTTTTTCCAATCCATACTTATATTTTAAGATTGAAATTTCAAATGGTTAAGGATTTGAGATTTTAAAAAATTGCAGTGGTAATAAAAGAAGCAGGTTTACAAAAAATTAACGGTTGGGGACAGAGTGCCCTGTTTGGGAATGAGCCAACATGAGGGTAGTTCCATTGTTAAAGGACTGAGACCTGTTAGCCAGCCAGCCTTTCCTGTGAGGAATTAACAGCTTCCAGATTGGGCAGAACTCTGTATTTTGTCTTGTAACTGTTTGAGAGCCACCAGACATTTTCAGGAATATGACAGCACATTTGCAGATATAAACAGTATACTTAATATAACCCTGAGTTCTTTGACAAGGCATATGTGTCCAGCCTAGTGAGGTGGCTCCTTCCCCTCCATGAATTCTAACTTGATTATGGCTGGTTTACTCAAGCTCGTTTAGGTGAGCAGATGCGCATGCCCAGCAGCTGGGAGCACTGCTATAAATTATCTCAAAAGAATTCATTGTTTCATTGGTTATTCATTACTTATGTGCTCATTACAAAAATGACAGCCTAGTTTTTGAATAAAATCTCTGCTCTTTTTCTAGCTTGAAAACATGAAACTGTAGAACCTAAGAATGAGCTACCACCATTCGAGTTATGCCTCACATTTGTTTCCTACAACAGTTCTAAAGAGCAAGGTTCACTTAATTCACCTTACCTGCTGTCCTTGAAGTGTGGCCATACCAGGCTAATACTGAACTGGCTCCTGTGTCACTACAGCTTTTAAACCCTCCCTCCCCTCCC
>NW_011888782.1:36184818-36220256 GCF_000151845.1 Pteropus vampyrus | reverse complement strand
ATTTCCAAGTAGTCTCTTCCTCTTTCTCACTGTCCCCTCTACTCTCTCCGCCCCTGTTCCTTATAGCTATATATTGGGTCTTGTCAGAAACTCTAAAACATAACAGGAAGAAAATAAATGTTACCTTCTCCGACAGAACTCAGGCTACTTATAGTAGGGAAAACACAGTGATTTAGAAATAGAATTTCCCTTTGCTTCTAAGAACAAATTATCCAGTAAATTATAATAATCCCTCTCACAGTGCAGTTCAGCTGAAGCAGCCCATGCCTACATGTTTTCTGGTTTATTTCTCACAGTTAACCTGTATATATTCAAATGATAGCTTTAAATTGTAAGTCTAAATTTAATTGTAACTTCATAAGAGATTTGTTTTGACACATTATTTTAAGTATACTGTTAATGTTTGAAGCACTTTTTACAAAAGTATCAGAAGTCAGGAGTGCTCTGCAAAATAGTAATTTTCAAATGGCATGGGGTCATGGAGAAAAAGTTAATTGAGTTCAATTTAGAGTGTTTAAATTATGCCCCAGCTTGACCCTTGACTTCACTTTTCCTCCTTTATCTCTTCTATCTTCTTTCATTGTTTCTTAGCCAATTATCAAGCGTACTGTTGGGCTTTCTCATGTTTTTCCAATCCATACTTATATTTTAAGATTGAAATTTCAAATGGTTAAGGATTTGAGATTTTAAAAAATTGCAGTGGTAATAAAAGAAGCAGGTTTACAAAAAATTAACGGTTGGGGACAGAGTGCCCTGTTTGGGAATGAGCCAACATGAGGGTAGTTCCATTGTTAAAGGACTGAGACCTGTTAGCCAGCCAGCCTTTCCTGTGAGGAATTAACAGCTTCCAGATTGGGCAGAACTCTGTATTTTGTCTTGTAACTGTTTGAGAGCCACCAGACATTTTCAGGAATATGACAGCACATTTGCAGATATAAACAGTATACTTAATATAACCCTGAGTTCTTTGACAAGGCATATGTGTCCAGCCTAGTGAGGTGGCTCCTTCCCCTCCATGAATTCTAACTTGATTATGGCTGGTTTACTCAAGCTCGTTTAGGTGAGCAGATGCGCATGCCCAGCAGCTGGGAGCACTGCTATAAATTATCTCAAAAGAATTCATTGTTTCATTGGTTATTCATTACTTATGTGCTCATTACAAAAATGACAGCCTAGTTTTTGAATAAAATCTCTGCTCTTTTTCTAGCTTGAAAACATGAAACTGTAGAACCTAAGAATGAGCTACCACCATTCGAGTTATGCCTCACATTTGTTTCCTACAACAGTTCTAAAGAGCAAGGTTCACTTAATTCACCTTACCTGCTGTCCTTGAAGTGTGGCCATACCAGGCTAATACTGAACTGGCTCCTGTGTCACTACAGCTTTTAAACCCTCCCTCCCCTCCCTCAAATGTCTATTTTTCAACAAACCATGAACAGCATTAATGTTCAGAAAGGTTATTGTTATGTGTCTGTGGCACCCCTCTTATCCTCTCATACTGTTTGTCTCTGCTATATTCTACCCATCTGTGAAGTTGGTGTGCAAAACAGGTTGATACCTTCAAGCACAAGCCATCCTGCCCCAAAACATTCTAAGGTAGTTTACATGCCAGCAACAAGTGATTTTGACATAAGGAGGCAGAGGCTCATGCAGACACTCTCGCAAGAAATGTAGTAGGAAGACGAGAGACAGAGATGGGAGGGATACTTGAAGTGGTAGTTTAGCAAAAGACAGTTGCCGATTCTTTGCTTTCTGAATAATTCCTTCTAAAATTCTTTTCTCTGCTTCTTACTTCCAGCCTTCTTTTCCCTGCATGGAGTCTCAATATTAATAATTAAGAGAAAAAATAGTAAATTTTTGTATGTTCGGTATTTATTACAAATTTTGACCTTTTTTTCTTCATACAAATGAAGAAAATATCAAACACATATGTACCATACTGGTGGGCAGAAATGAAGTTGTTCATTTCTTGGCTCTAAAATTGCTGCTCATTTTCAGTGACTACTCCTTCAAGTTTTTCACTTTCTTTGTTATCTGAAGCTGTTTACTTGATTTGTTTTATAGCTATAGATTGAGATGGCCAGGAGCAAGGAAGCTTACAAATAAAAGTTTATAATAGTTCCTCTGTGTATTAAACCATTCTGGATGTTCTTTTTTCATGTTAAATTTGAAAACTCTGTCTTTAGTTTTGTCCTTAAATTGTATGTTTTAGATTTTTCTGAGTGTGGTTGGGTCTAAAAATGTGGATTCTTCTTTCCTAACCCATTCCATACATCAAATCAGTTTGCTTCTGTGAACCATTGCCTTATCACCTCCTCATACACAATGATGAATACAGAGGTCATTCTCTGTATGAGCCGATTCCTTATTATTATTAAATTATTTTCCTACAAGTAAATTATTAGGGTCTTTATGGTCTTGAGATGTTTCCGAATTGTTTTTCTGTTCTTTTTCTACTTCTCATAGGGAATTACCTATGTATATATCATTCAGGTGCATAGGCCTGCAATTCCCTTGGATATATGAAATATATGAGGTGCAGTGATTGTAGAGAACACCTGTAATGTTAGTACAGTATGTACACATGATATGTTTTCTTTGTATTTGTTAAATTTCTTTTCTTTCCCTTATTGCTCATTTTTTATGGGGAAAAAAAAAAAAGCCAACAGGAGGCATTTTCTGTTTTCAGCCACCATCAGCCAATTCAGAAGTATTTGCTTGCTGTTGTTAATTTAGAAAGATGGCTTGGTGTAGTCATCAAAAAAACATTTGTACAACTTTGTGTTATCAGTAATAACGGCAACAACTGTCATTTCTCCAGCTCTTTGTGCCAAGCAGTGGTTCTAGAGTTTTATTTATTTGTTAATACAACAAATATTAAGTACAAGTCATGTGCTAAGCACCATTCTAGACACAAAGAATATATCCGTGATTGTAAACAAAGAACCGTGCTGACATAGAGATACATTATTGTCGGGGTACTGGATGATAAATAAGCCTAAACCGTAAGCAAAGTATATAACGTATTAGAAGGTGAAAAGTGCTATGAAAAAAGAATAAGTTTGATAGAATGAGGTAAAAGATCAACAAGGAAAGAGAAGATGAACACTATACATCAGCTAGACCATATATACATATAGAACACTACACTCAGCAATAGCAGAACATACGTTCTTCTCAAGTATATATAGAATGTCTCTAGAATGTACCATATACTAAGCCATAAAACAAACCAATACATCTAAAAGCATTGAAATAGTTCAAATTATGCTCTCTGACCACAGTGGGATATATTAAGATTCAATAGCTAGAAAAAAATGGGGAAATTCATAAATATGTGAAAATTAAACAACACACTCTAACCAATAAATCAAAGAAGAAGTCAGTGGAAAAATCAGAAAATACTTTGAGATGAATAAAAATGAAAACACAACATACCAAAATGTATGGGATACAGCTAAAACAATGCTTAGAAGTTTATATGCTTAGAAGTTAAATGTTATAGTTATAAATGCATATATTAAGAAAGATGTCAAATCAATAACCTAACTTTCTACCTGGAGACAATAAAGGGAGTAGATGAAAGGACATAATAAAGATTAGAGAGAAAATTAATGAAGTGAAGTTAATTAAAGAATAGAAAAACAATAGAGAAAATCAATGAAATCAAAAGCTGGTTCTTTAAAAAGAACAACCAATTTGAGAAATATTTAGCTAGATTGACCAAGAGAAAAAGGGAGAAGACTCAGAGAAATACTATGAACAATCATATGCTAATAAATTAGATAAGATACATGAAGTGAACAATTTCTGAAAAGACACAAACTACTGAAACTTTTAAGAAAAATAGACAATCTGAATAAACCTGTAACTAGTAAAGAGACTGAATTTAGTAATCAAAAAAGTACCCAGGAAAAAAAAGCCTAGGCCCAGGTGGCATCACCACTGAATTCTACCAAACATTTAAAGAAGAATTAATACCAATTTTTCACAAACTCGCCCAAAAATTAGAAATGGGGTGGGGGGACACTCCCCAACTCACTCTATGATGGCAGTATTAGCCTAATGTTAAAGCTAAACAAAGATATCTTAAGAAAGAACTATAAACCAATATCTCTTACAAATATGGACACAAAAATCCTTAACAAAAGACTAGCAAACCAAATACATCAACGTATAAGAACTATACTCCATGACCAAGTGAGAATGCAGGGTAGGTGTAATATCCAAAAATCAATTAAGATACCATACTGATAAAACAACAACAACAAAAATACATGATCATCTCAGCAGATATAAAAAAAGCATTTGACGAAATCCAACACCCTTTCATAACAGTCAACAAATTCAGAGTAGAAGGGAACTTCCTCAGCCTGATAAAGGGCATCTATGGGGGGAAAAAATCTACAGATTCAACCCAATCCCTGTTAGAATCCTAGCTTACTTCTTTGTAGATGTTGGGAAGTGATCTTGAAGTTAATTAGGAATTGTGATGGGATCAAGAATAGCAAAACAATCTTCTCAATTTCAAAACTGGCTGCAAAACTAATCAGGACAGTCTGGTACTAGCATAAAGATAGACATATAGGTTAATGGAATAGAACTCAGGGTCTATAAATAAATCTGTATGTCCTTGGTCAACACATTTTCAGCAAGGATGCCAAGACTATTCAATGGGGAAAGAATAGTGTTATCAAAATATGGTGCTGGGACAACTGCATATCCACATTCCAGAGAATGAAATTGAGCCATTATTTACCTCACATAGTATATAAAAATTAACTCAAAATGGATGAAATACTAAATATAAGGGCTGAAACTATAAAACTTTTCAAAGGAAACAGGGGTCGATCTTAATGACCTCAGATTTGGCAATGGATCTTTTGATATGACACCAAAAACTCAAGCAACAAAAGATAAAATAGGCGAATTGGACTGTATCAAAATTTAAAACTTTTGTGCTTCAAAGGACATTAATAAGAAAGTGAAAAAACCTCACAGAATGGGAAAAAATAATTACAAATCACATATCTGATAAAAGACTTTTATTTAGAATACATAAAGAACTATTACAACTCAAGAAGACAGACAGCTCAATTTAAAAATGGGCAGGTTATCTAATGTTTCTCTAAAGAACGTAAACAAATGACCATTAAGCACATGAAAAGGTGCTTGACATAATTAGTCATCAAGGAAATGCAAATCAAAACCACAATGAGAGTGATACCACTTTACATCCTTATGATGGCTTTAGTCAAAAGACAGAAAAGTGTTAGTGGAGTGTTAGTGTTATTAAGTGTTTATGAGGATGTCAGTCATGACAGTTCTCCAGAAGGTTAAACAGGGAGTTAATCTGTGACCTAGCAATTTCACTCATAGATATATGTCCAAGAGAAATGAACACACATATCCACTCAAAAGTTAGTATATGAAAGTTTATAACAATTATTTACAATAACCAAAAGGTATAAACAACTCAAATGTCCAACAACTGACAAGTGGTTAAAACAAATGTGGTATATCCATACAGCAGAATATTATTCAGCCTTAAAAAAGGACTGAAATACTGATAACGTGTTTTAACAAGAATGAGCCTTGCAAACATTAGTGAAAGAATCGAGATATAAAAAACCATATTATATGATTCTATCTATATGAAATTTCAATAATAGGCAAATCTATGTAGAAAGTAGATTAGTGATTGCTTAGGGATAAGGGGAATACAGATATAGGGAGAGGGGATAGCTAAAGGATATGGGATTTATTTTTGAGGTGATGTAAATGTTCCAAAATTAATGATGGCTGCAAATATATCAGTGAATATAAAAACCATTGAATTGTGTACTTTGGACAGGAGCATAGATGGGTTTGCCTCTGACAGGAAGGCAGAACATTTGGGTGCTGGTAGGTGGGTAGATGCAGCAGGGGTAGTTTATAGAGCTTCTAACTTTTTTAATCTTCACATCAAGCCTGTTAGGCACTATTATTATTCCCATTTAAAGATCATAAAACATGACTTATATAAAATGATTTAATCAATTTTCACATAGGAATACCAGCAAAGTAGAGAAATAACTTGTTTGGGGAGGTCAGTGCTGCTATTGGTGACAGAAAAATCTCCCTTCTGATTTCTTTATCTGCGACAACTAAGATGTAATCTGAGATTTCTCTCTCCACCCCCACCCCCTAAAAACATGTTTTGGCCAATATTTTTCTCTTTTTAAATCACTTTTTTCTTCCTAGAATATCTTCAGAAAAGGCAAGAAATCTATCTAATGCTGTCAGGCCAGCCGTTATCCTGAAAGTGCTGTCTTTGTGAAAATCAGTTTCTTAGGAGAGATGGAATGCCCATGCCATCCTTTTCTTCATGATATTTAGGAATCAAAAGTAAAATCTTTTTATTACAGACTGCAGCTATTCTGCTGTTACTAGTTGTGGTCTGTCTCTGTCACTAAATTTGCAATTTCTGCTGAGGGAGTCCTAGCCCTAATGGAGGCGTCTGCCCAATACATTTTGAAGGAAAATCTCACTGGGTTTTATCTAAGCCTAAATGAGAAGGCTGAGCGCTATTAAATGAATAATGATGCAAGATGACACTTCTTGTGACTCAATTTGCTTATTCCACAGGTGGGAGGAGGACGTAACTATTTAGAAACAGTATTGTTTTTTGGAACATTGTGGGTTTAAAGTATATTTATATTAATATTGTCTGTAGGTCCTTTCCAGTCTCAGAAAAAGAACTTATTCCACAAAATTGTCAGCAAATATAAGCACAAAAAGGAGAAGCCTAATGTTCCAGAAAAAGGTATTGGTGCCTTCCATCCTCCATTAAGGTTTCTTGGCCACCTCCATTGTGAATTCATCTTTGAGTAATGCTTCTGTGCACTGCCTATGCTTTTTCTTCCCCTTTGCTTGCTTCCATGTCATCAGCTCCTGATGTGGGCATATTTGTTATTTCTAGAATCTGCAGCTAATTGCAAAGAGAGATCTTTTACTTGGATTTGTACTCAAATCCCATATTTGTCTCTATTTTCAGAGTTCGATATGAAACCTAAAATTGCCTTTTCTCATATGTATTTTGGTACATTTTGTAATTTAGTCTTCTTGAGCTCTTATCCACTTATTTTCTTTGACTATTCTCATTTTTCTCATGTTTGGCAGCCTTCGTACTTCATACCAGGACCATATTTTCCCACCTCCTGAAATGTTACAGTTTCATATTCATGTAAAAGTCCCACGGTTTCTATGAGTTCTCTGACACTTGATTCTTGTCAAGGAGGATTCTTCCACTCCTAAGTCATAACCTCCCTCTTTTTTCCCCCCATCTATATACTTCTTCATTTGCCAGACTCTTCTTCCTGCGGCCTTCAGCCACATAATTGTTATTTCCAGATGGCACTAGAGATGTATTGCTCTACATTCCGTTTACTCTGAACATCTGTCTCATTGTTATGATTTCGATGGGCTCTTGAACCTCTTCAGGGCTCACCTGAAGGTTTTTTTTTCTTCACATAGTTCAGGACTCCTACTCTTGTTTCACATAAAAGAGAAATCTCATCTCGTCCAGTACAACCACATGTCCTGGGAGTCAGGCTTTCTTTAGCATCTCTCTGCATGTTAGTGTCGTGACTACCATGAGCCCACTCATCCAGTGCCCATTTGCATCCTCCTTGCATGGCCAGATGTGAAGGCTTTCATGTTTTTGGAATGAGGCTTTAAATGCAGCTAGCTGTTTTTCATGTGTAGACGTATGTGCATACGTGTTCCCGTATGTAACATTTTACTTAATTTGGGTTTTATTTTCACCTCCACTTTGGCCTCTTAGTTTTGTTTTGTATATTAATATTTTTTTCTCTGCTTCCAGTGGATAGACATCACTCTTTAGGTAAAATGTCAGCTTTTATCATTCCCTTTTAACTGATCTTCGGATTTTCTTGATTAAAATCATGGAAATTACCCAACAACATATTTCATAAAAGGCAAATTTGTTTATTTTTAATCTGTTTTCTATATATTGACTAATTATTTTAGTTGACAGATGTAGTTTTGAGAATTAAATAGTTGAAATAAAATTCTGCTTCATTTGTGTGATGATGCTTTTTATTTAAGTAGTTTTATATATTGTTATTTTTGTAGTGTATGTATTTATGGTAGGAGTAGAGTTTCACTTTCTTTTTTCTGTCATTGGTTTTAGGAAGTGGGGATAAATGGTCAAACAAGCAATTCTTCTTGGATGCCATTCACCCTACAGAAGGTACAGTATTCATTGTTATCATTTCAGATCATTTGTGCTGGAAATGGCATAATTTTTATAGGTTTAAAAAAGATATACATTATATAGGTTCAACCAACAACATTAGGCCTGAGTGTTCGTTATCAGATTATTTTAAATTTTCAAATCAGAAGTTATATATTTTTGGCTTTGCTAAGGGGCCAGCAGTGTGTCATGTGGAGTTAATTTGTCAAAGGGGGATTTGTAACCTTTGAGCCACTGTTACCAGATTTTTCATAACTAAAAATATTTCGTATTGCAGTTCATGTTGCAGATGCTTGTGGGAGTCAGAACAGAGCAAGTGTGGGGCTGTCCTGGTTGTCTGGGCATGGGCAGGCCCATGGCAGTGGTGCCTGGCCTGAGCTTCTTTCCCAGCCCACCTTTCACTACCTCTGAATATGTTCAAATGGAATGCCCCCGAGTCTCATGTATAGCCGAGGAGAGGTCCTGTATCAACTGGTATAACATTCTAGGTCTTAGGCTCAGATTTTATTTCCATATGACCCACAGTCATATTTATTTGCATGTTATGTAATTTCTATTAAAGATCTAGCCCTCAGGTGAATGCTCATTTCTGTGACGGTTAAGGAGCCATCCTTCCCTTTTTCCCATTGATTCCTTTTTTTCTATTGTAGATATTTTTAAAGAGCTGACCATTTTTATGGTGCTTCATTTAGGAGGTGATTAACTTGAAAACTAGAAGGGATCTTAAGGTCATCCAATTCGGCCCCTTTGATTTACTTATGCAGAAAGGGGAACTTAATGAACATTCTACTTCTCTTGACTCCCAAATACACTTATACCTTTATTAAAAGGAGAAAAAAATTAAAATGCGCATTTAGCCTAAGTCATTTATCGAAAATACTGAAATTTGTGTTTATTTTATTGTAAACTTGGAATTTTTTTCTTTGGTAGGCACAGTTCACATGAGCCACATGTCTGCTTTTATGTAGTCTACTTTTACAGAAAGTGCCAGCAGTATATCTGTTTTCTGACCTGTTATTTCACATTAACAACCTCTACAGAGTGTTATTTCTACACTTAGCCAGCAAAACAAAATATGAATTGTTGTACTGCTCTCAGCATTAAATCTTGACATCCCAAAATTGGTATACATTAGCTCTTATGTATTTTAAAAATGTTCTATACAGACTTGAAAAATGTAAGGCACTAATGAACTATAAGAGGAATCTAAAGGAGGCATTTAAGACTGTATTACTTCTTTCTTGAAATGGTACTGTTCTAAATGTTTTCTTTTTTTTAATAATGAAAACCCTATCTCATATAAAAGGGGGTATCATAGCATGTGCATTGTGGTAGAAAGAATGAATTAGATAGGAATTAGAAGACCTGGCTGCTAGTCTCAGACCTGTCACTAACAAGTTTTTTTTTTCAGTAGGACAAATTGTTTAACCTCACTAGGATTCACTCTCCACATTGGTACTAAGTGTGTATGTGATACGTGTATTTAGAGGTGGGGTGAATGATGAGGTGTAGTAATACACGAATCATAAATTTTATTTCCCCTCTAACACATGATGATTTTATTACCGTGCTATCCTGAGTGGGTGGTGTTATGCTGAAAGTATGATAGTCTAAAGCCCTAATTTTCTGCCCTTTGGGGGGGCGGAAAATCTGTAAATCAATTTTGAGTCTTCTAGGCAATACCAAGTGTCTAGTTGGAAATAGAGTTATTATTGGTGATATTTAATCATATTTATTATTAATGTATATGGAACAGAACTTTGGAGAGCATGCACTAGAAATTGCGCATCCTTTACTGTAGAGTGCAGATTCATTTTATGTGGCCAGGAAAAAAGGAATCAGTTTGAGCATTGGAAATTACCAGTAATTTAAAGTGACCCTTTTTTTGTTACTTATTTTCATACCATCTCCTACATTTACTTGATCGGATGATAACCATGCGCTTTGTGAATTATCTAGGCTCTTTATTTCATCCTCTCTCTCACCTATGGTCACATCACTGCTTATTAAAACTTTACTTTGCAGAGTATAAATATATAAGGACAGGAAATGAAACCATAATCAGGATAATTTTAACACGTGTAAGCCACCCTAGGCAAAGGTTAGACAGGAGTTGTTTGTAGCTGATGCCTGTAATAGAAATGTTGATGCAACAGTCTATGCAGCTGTTCGCTGTTCCTGACTTCTGTTAAAGCGGGTGACCTAAAGTTCACTGTGCTTTCTTTATACCACCTCGAGTATAATTGGCTTGCAATTCATATTTTTTTCAAAATATCAGAAATTTTTAGGTGCTTAGTAATCACATCTGAGGTTCAAAACATAAGCTTATAATCTGTTTAAGCATTTTCCCCATGCTTTTAAAACTCAAAATCACTAAACCATTTCTTGAAACTTCTGCAGATCATAAAAAAGATTGTGTATAGCCTAGAATTAAAGGTAAAATTTTCAGATAAACCGAGACGACCTACCTCTGCCACTGTGTTTATCTTTCCGCCAAGTTCTAGTGTCATATGCTAATGCTTAAGCTAGAGGTTTCTAACTGTAATAATAATGATGATGATAATTAATACTTAGTATTACATTTTAGTTTCCAGAGGACTTTGCATATATTTTTTGTGAAAACTAGTCTTGACAGCAGCCCCAGTGAATTAGGGGAGGGCTCATTAACCCCAAATACATGATAAGGAATTGAAGTGTGAGCAACATAAGCAGAAAGGGAATAAACCAGTATTCTTTCCACTAAACCACATGGGCCACTACAGTTTCAATTTTTTAGGCATATCTGTAGATGACCCTCAGTTAGCCCTGATGTTGAAATTATAAATCCTATAAGAAAAAAAAATCCTCAGACTAGGAATCTCCATAAGATTTGTTTCTTTGCAGTATATAAATCTCATTGCAGGGGAGAAAGTCTGGTTTATAGTTAGATTTCCGAACATAAACCACAATACTCAGGCTAACTTGATCTCTTTTCTCAACTTCAGAATAGTTGCTACATAATTCGAGCAACGTCTCCTGGGATCTTAGATAAGGTTCATTCATTTGATTCTTTTTCCTGTGTTCCACTCGGCATCTGACTGCATTTTCAGCTCACAGGAGACCAACCATAGGCAATGAGATTCTGGATTTGTGTAATAATTTCAGTGCAAGTTTGATTCCCCTGGTTGGAATGTGAATTCTTGATTCCAGAGCACTCTGTGGTCTTCTGGGGTACAGTACAAAAATCTCACTCCACATTTGGGGAGCAGAGTTTGGAAAACAAGAGTCTCTTATTGCCACATCCTTAATGATGCTCCTGGAGTGAGCTCACATTATCACTCTCAGATGATACGCTTCAAGTGTGTTATGATTATCGTGGAGTGTGAAAACTAGCCCTGTGGACTTGTTTTGCAGTGCTTTGGGTAGGTTTGTGTGTTCAACTACAAACTGAAAGAGAAATGACTAATTTGTTTTTAGACGACAAAGCCTTTTTTCCCCACATTTCCATTAATTTATCAGGGAGAAAAAAAAAAAGAAACTGGCTTGTTCTCTCGATACTCAACTTCGGGCTTTTTCCCTCTCTGAGCTTTTTTCCATTCCCTGTCCCTTAGCAGCAAGCCTTCATTTGCTAATGTTGCCAGACTCAGATCTGCTGTTCTGTCCAGACAACTACTTCTTTGACTTTAGCCTTCCTGCCTTCTCCAGTTCTTCTGTCTTGGGAAGGGTTCTCCCTAAGCGCTGACAATGAAGGCTGTCATTGGTCTAGGCCACCAGACAAGACAGGATGTTCTGGGGATAACCTGTGGCTCAAAGCATGAAGCAGGACCGACTTTCACTTCCTTTTCCAAACTCTAGCAAGATCATATTACATACTCTTTTCAAATATAGATTGTCTGCTGGGCCTGCGATTACTTCTTGATCTGACAGTGTAGATTCAGAGAAGACGCTGTCTAGAGAGGCGGTATTTCCTTCGTTTTGGTGATTTTCGTGGCAGCCTGCTTCACTCCTTTGTTATCTCCCGGTACACCAACCTCTGGGACCTGATGGTTGCTGGTATCTGTCAGCTGATCTGCCTTTGACCCCCTGGTTCCTTGTCTACTGGTCTCTGAGCTTCCCTTATTCCCAGTCTGCTTTTAGGCCTGAACTGTACCTCCCATCTTCCCTTTGTTGCCATCCCTTGGCTTCTTCTTGTGTTTTTACCAACTCATCTGAAACACACAGGAAAAGGAGTAACAATTGAATAGAAATGAAACCATTTGAAGGCTCACCAAAAACAAAAATGGTAACAGTCCTAGTCAAGGGAGTACTCTTCCCCAGCCTTGTGCCTCTGCAGCTGACTGAAGACTTGCTTTTCCCCTGGTTGGGACCCTGATTCTGGGCTATGTGGCAAAATGAAAAGAATTTCAGGTCTGTGTGGCTCCTTTATAGCAGGGATCCCAAACCCCCGGGCCGTGGACTGGCACGGGTACATGGCCTGTTAGGAACTGGGCCACATAGCAGGAGGTGAGCAGACATTGAGCAAGCAAAGCTTCATCTGTATTTGCAGAGGCACAAGGCTGAGGTAAGGGCAAGCCCTGAATCATATTTGATTTATGTTTTTACATCCTTTCTGTTGATGTAATTAAAATTATTTCCCACTTATTTTGGAATGGGCAGCCTGGAATTAACCTCCTGAGGGCAAATATCTTACAAATTCATAGCCCTCCTTTCTCAAGAATGTACCTAAACCCATTAAGAAGCTAGTTTAAAATTTTAAATGAAGGCTATGCAAATATTTATACCAACAAGTGCATTTTCACACCTTTATCCTTGCTCTGTTGTTACCCCATTATTACAGCTTTTTTCCTTCCAATGTTATGTATATTGTCTTATTTCCAATGTCTGCCTTCATATCTATCTTCTGATAAGCACCTAAAGTTATTCTCTAGGTTTAGTTTGCTCAGTTTTTCATGTCAGACCTTGATTTTCTGAAGCACACTCCCCTCTTCTTTATTAAAAAGGATTTCTATGCCTGTCTTAAGAGACTGGATAGTTAAAAAATAGAAGGATGCCTCTTTTCCCTGCCCAAGAGTCATTAGGCCACTGGAATAAAAAAAGTCCCAGTCATGAAACTTGACTACGTATATATACCCCTAAATACTTGCTATACTCATAATCTGCATATTCTTGTCTTACTTTGAATTTAAGGGAGTGGAGGGAGAGATGACCTCCTAAGGAAGTGGGTATATAAGACACAAGCATTCTCAACCTGTTTGAACTGGAAACAAGTCTTTGGTGTCAAGTGTGTCCCTTACTCTTGACATAGTGATTCTTAGGATACAAGTATGTGTATTGTTAAATGATTTACTGATATTACAGTTAGAGTCAGGGTACCTAAAACTAACCTTTCCAGGAGCCCTGCTGACATGTGGTACTTCATTACATTATCTCACTAAGCGTATTCACCTGGTCCTAGAATTCAGTGATTAAGGCAGTGTTTCATTATATGCTGGCTTCATCAGTGTTTGCCAGGTCCTTGCTGAACAGTCAGTATGTAAAAAAGGTCAAGCCTCAGTTTTTTTTCTGATCAGTCCAAGCTGGTGATTGAAAGCAGACATTCTGGTGATAACTGGGAATTTAAGAAACACATATTTAATCTCAGTTTCTTCAGAAGAAGAGAAACTTTTTTATCATCCTCTCCAGACCAGCTGGCCAAAAGGGTCTTAGATTGGGCCCCTGACCATATGTAGAAATTGTGGCCAGTTGGGACATCATTTATGCAGATTTGCAAACACTGTCCTCCCCACTGAGAAGATGTTATTCCAATAGCCTTTTAGTTCAGTTAAAGGTGGTGGTGGTGGAGTAGGACTCTTAATTCTCTGTACTTAATGTATCAAAGCAAATATAAATAAATATATTTGTTGAGAGGTATGGGTAATGTTTTATTTTTTTTTCCCCATTAGTACTTTGAAAACTAAACGAAAGTTCGGCGTTCATTCTGAAGTGTCAGACATTTAGAAATGTGTCCTCTCAACAGCAATGTTGGTGCCTTGTGTTTTTGTGTGTGACTATATATGGTTTGTCCTATTTCAGCCATATTTACAGAAGACAAAAACACCACAGAGCCTGCTCATAAGATTAGAAATGCCCCATCCATTCCCTACACTCCAGAGCCAACAGCAGCACAAGAACCGCTGGTGGGCAGCCAAAAGAGAAAAGCCAGGAAAACCAAGATCACACACCTGGTCAGGACAGCAGATGGCCGGGTGTCACCAGCAGGAGGTACTTTGGGTAAGAAGAGGGAGCATTAGACAGAGATAACCAGAGCAAGCAGGTGACCCTCATGGCCACATTGGCCAGCAAATGACTATAAGCGAACTGAAAAATGGGCCTGTTCTGTGGTTTTTGTCACAGTAACATTTTCTCCGTCTAGATCTCTCGAGAACTAGTTTTTTTACAGACTCCCAAATCTACATGTTTTAGTCCATGTTTTAAATCATAGATGTTTTACCAAGAGCATGTCTGAAATTCCTAGAAAGGAAAAGTAATTTTTAAGACTGTCAGTTTCTCCTTCCTTTTCTCAGCATGCACAAAAACAGTCTTGGTTAACTAAATTCCCAAAGATCTTAGGCTTTTAAAAAAAAACTAAATGAGTCAGTATTTCTCCATGGTTCACTGTTCAAGTCACTATGAGCCAGATTATCAAGTATTTAAACCAATGAATTAAGACACCTTAGAAAGCATCCACCACTTGTTGTAAAGCCATTCAGACCATCAAGGGAGCTTAACTTTCAGTGAATTTCTCCATTTTCATTTGTGGCCTGTGGTCTGTTTATTGTTCCTGGTGGCCTCCTTGGCAGCAGAACTGCCTGAAGGCCCAAGTTAAAGAGTAGTATCAGAGAGTGACACTGAGCATCCTCCCTCAAATCTTGGACTGCTGCACTAACTATGGGTTAGTGATCTTAGATGCTGCCTTTCTGCCTTTTAGTACCTCTAGCATCTTATTCTGTTAACTCTGAAGGAAGTGTCCCTCTTCCACCCTCGTCCAGTTTCCAGAAAGAGGTTAAAAGTCCATAATGACTTCTATAAATTAAAAAAAAAAAAATGTTTAAATGAGTATTTTGTGAGAGTAATATTTATAAATATCTGATTTAGATTAATGTAGTTGTTAATAGAGATTTGGTGTTTGCTGAGATAGAATTAGAGGACAGTGAACTTTGTGCACTTGTCTTGTGTTTTGCATATGTAGATTATGAGAATCATAAAGCATATTAAAGACCCCCAATTTTATCCTATCATGTAAGAAATGAAGCTTAAAGAGGTGGAATTTTTTTTTCGAATACTTCAAACAACTAAGTAGAAGTAGGATGAGATAGACTAGAATCTAGTTTTCCTGTTAATCCAGCAGGCCCCTCCTTCCTTCCCTTTCCACTCTAGGTTCTGTTTGTGATTTTCATTTTGTAAATGGTTATAGCCTCACTCTCACTTGTAAGAGTGAAAGATTTTAGAAAATATTCCCTTTTATGTAGAAAAGCACATAGCACTTTCATGTTAATTTAATATATGACATTATTGGCTTTATCAATCATTTTATACAGTTAACATGTTTTAAAAACCATGATAGAGATTTCTCTTCCTTTATAATGCTTAATAAAGTGTACTCGCTTCCAATGGGTATATTCGCAGAGCATTTCAGACACCTCTTCATAAATCTGAGAGAGCCCTTTATCTTCCTTCCAAACAAAAATGTATCTTCAAAACAAAAATGATAATTTTTGATCTCACTGGAATTGATTAATCTCATTGAGATTATTGTTTGCCATCCTAAGTGTTTAGTGTGACAACATACTGAATGTCCAAGTTGCCACAGTAGGGAATGGCATCATTAGAAATATTCGGTCGGTTGGGTTTTTAAGGGCCCTTTTACAGCATCTGTAGGCCCCTCTTGCAAGTCTCTTGAGTTTTATTTTGGCCAAAACCCATTTCTCCTTCTCACTCCAAGATGGACCTATTTGTTGACCTTGAATAAAACAGCTTCTCTTCTGCTCAGCTTCGGGGCACAGCGCTGCCCATAGCTGCAGTTGAGCTTAATAAAAAAAATGTTGTTGCTGTGGAAGAAGAGGTTCTGTAAAAGCCTTCATATTCAATGGATGACAAAAGGGAACAGTAAAGAATATCAGTTCATTTCACCTTGTCTGGCAGAGTTTTCTCTGTGTCTTTTCTCTGGCGAGAACAGAGAGATCTTCTCGTAATAGATTTCCCTTTCGTTACAGAAGACAAACCAAAGGAACAACTGCAGAGGAGTCTGCCTAAAGTAACCGCGACAGGCTGCAATGACGAATGCGCACACAGCGCCGAGGCTGCAGAGACGCGGAGCAGCACTCCAGAGATGCCGGCCGTGTCTGCGTTCTTTAGCCTGGCCGCGCTGGCTGAAGTGGCTGCCATGGAAAACGTGCACAGGTCAGTGGTGGAACGCCTTGCTCCACCGGGGTTCTGGGGATCCAGCTCAGCTTCACCCACTTCCATAGAACACAGTTGGAGAAAGCAACATAGAAACCTGAATCATCCTTTCTGACATAATTGGTGATATTTTCCATAATGTATCAGTGTTCATAAGACCTGGTTTAAGAGCACTTTTGTTTATGTGACACATTACAAAAGTACTGTACTAACGAGCAGTGTGGGAAAATATCAGGGACTATAACCAGCCAAGTATTTTATTTTGAATATATTATTCTGTGGCTAGACTTCATTTCAGTAAAGCGCTTGAGAGAACAGAGAGACAGTATTATTGTCTAATCATTAAGCGTGAGATTTGGGTTTGAGTCCTAACTCTGTCACCTGCAAACTACAAAAGCCTTGAGCAAGATCATTCACCTCTTTACCCTCCATTTTTTTCTTCTGTAAAATGGAGATCAGTGTCCCAGTGCTAGCACACAGTAAGCACCGCCAATGAGGATGGCGTTGGTGGCAGTGATGGTACTAGCAAAAGAAAACAGTGGAAGAAGAGCATCTTGGCATCTGTCGTGGCAGGCAGAAGGCCTGGATTTTTCTTTCACTCTCTGTGTTTACTGCAAAGTAGTTTATTTCTCTCTCTGGGCCTCAGTTTTCTCATCTTACATTGAGCATAATGATATCTCTAAGAATCACAGCGTTCTAAGGATCAGCCAGGATCATAGGTGTGAAAGCTTTTTGAACTTGGTAAAGGCTCACAGAAAGCATATTCAGTTCTAAGTGCATAATTGGGTATTCTGCTATTTAATGGATCCTTTAGGAAGGCAGAAAAGCCTTTTGTAAACTCAGATAGTTCATATTTTTATTGAGAGCGGATTACCCACAGACGAGCTACTTTCTTGGTCTTTCAGTGTTCAGTACAAAAGAGCTTGTACAAAAGAGCTTGAACTCTAGTACAACTTGTATACCCACCTAGTGGGCTCAATTCTCCTTTTTCACACAGGTTTAGGAGGCCCTGACATAAGCCTTGTTTGCATCTTGCTCTTTACCTGTCACATTACAATTCTTGTGCTTCCTCACAGATAGCCTCTAGATATTTCCAAGAAGTCAAATTCCTCTTTCATGTGTACACTGCAAGTGCCTAACAGCAAGTGAATGCTGACAGACATTGTTAAAATCTGCTTTAAGTCTCTTGAGGGAGATAACACAAAGACACTTCTCCGCTCATGGAGTTTTACAGTGGAGTACGAAGGACAAACTCAGACACATACAGAAAGAATTAAGTATATGCCTGAGGAGTACTAACTGCCCCTATAAATTGTGGAAATATAAGAATTCCAAGGGGCGTCATGATTCAGGTCTCAGAAAAGGCCACCACACATTCACCCTTGCTGCTGCCAGTGTTCCCTTGTGAATATGACTGTGGCCATACCATCGCTGTCAAATAGCCTTCCGTGACTTCCACTTTGCAGTAGCAGAGAGCCCCAGCTTTTCATTCTCTCCACCACCGCCACCGCCTCGCCTCCGTGTCCCACAGTCATATGGAATCTCTTGATGCTGTCTAGATAAGCTAATCCCTTTGTACCTCCTCCTTTCAGGCTGCTCCTCCATC
Organism: Pteropus vampyrus; assembly: GCF_000151845.1. Classification (NCBI taxonomy): domain Eukaryota; kingdom Metazoa; phylum Chordata; class Mammalia; order Chiroptera; family Pteropodidae; genus Pteropus; species Pteropus vampyrus. Next base: position 36,201,975 of record NW_011888782.1, on the reverse strand, counting down.
CAGCTCTCGTTCTGTATTCTCTTCTCTCAGTCCTCCTGAAAGCCTCTGCATTCTCCGTACATACCTTTCTTACACCAGCTGTCATGTTAGTTTGTAATTATATGTTAATGCTTCTGTCTCCTTCCAGTATATTCTGAAAATAAAGCACTTATTTTATTCTTAATGTCCTCAGCTTCCTTAGTTCCTGTTACATTAGTGGATGAACGAACAGATGAATGGGTGAATGAATAAATGAGGTGTTAATTAGCTAGCAGGCATAGAAAACATGATTTTTTTTTTAACCTCTCCATTAGAAAGAATAATATTGCTTACTAGAATTTTACCCCCCATATAACAAATGGTTAGTTTTCTTAATACCTAGAAAGGCAGGATGCCCTCTCACCCCGCATCCCCAAGATTTTTAGTTGTAACTTTAGCCCCCGTACCTGTTAAAGCAGAGCTGCCAGGCTACTCTTTACCTATAGACTTAATGTAATCGTACCTGATTGCACATCAATTAATTATTGCTTAGGCATCACCTGAGTTTCATGATTTAGAAGGGTGATCAACAGAGTTAGAGGTAGAACTATATTATCTGCACGAATTTGTCACAAGAAATCTTAACATTAGGTTGAGAAACCCAACATAGAAAGTTTTACAAAATGCAGCAAGTTGGAACTTGAGTAAAACTTTGTTGAGAGCCTGTTTATTTATGAGGAGTTTTATAGAGGAAAGTTCATTAAACTTTATCCTAGAATCAGCTCCACCAGGTTGGCCTTTTTTGGCCCATTTTAATGATGGCCCAGATAGTTAATTAGCTTGCCAAGAGCACACAGCCAAACCAAGGTAACATTTGAACACAAGTCTTTGAACTCCAGTGTGATGCTTTAACAAGTACCTCTCATGCCATGGAAAATCACAAAGAACCTCCCCTAACCTTTCCTCTGGACACTGGATCCATCAGTTGCAGCCACATCATTCTCTCCCATCACACTCCTGACTCCTTTTTCCAATGATTAAGCTGGGCTTTCCACTTCAATTTCCCTGTTTCGCTCTCACTCTATCTTTGTTTTCTAGCTTATACTCTTTCATCTTTCGCTTTCCTTTTTTTTTTTTTTTTTTCCCCGTTTCCTTTCCTGAGACTTATTAAAATTTTTTTGGCTTTTGTAATATTACATTTTTAATCTTAAAGGTAAAAAAATATTACTGTAATTTCATCTTTCTTGAACAGATTGAGCATATTGAACAGTTGGTACTTACAGCATCCCCACAATGAATAAACAGATTAATCCAGGGATTTGATTATAACACACGTTTTGTTTTTCTGAAATCTTAATATCTTAGGCTAAGTGATCATTGGATTCTGAAATCCCCAAATGTTGTCATTTATCTCCATTATTTTTCTTATCTGTGCATCAGGAGAATGAAATTGGATATAGTTATGGAGCATATGTAATTTGAATTTTAAAATAGCACCTTTTGTTATACATAATCTGAAGATACTATATTGAAATGGTCAAACCAATGAAAATATTGCTTTTATACCTCCTCCTCTTGCTGTGTCACCCATTTTCAGTGCAGTGATGTGCACTGCAGACCACCGTAGGCCTGAGCAGTGGGTGTGCATCGTATGGGCTTGGTAGGCCTGTTGGGAGATGTCAAAGAGGTTCCCAGTCTTATCTTTTTAGAATGAGAACCTCCGTAGAAATTACCAAGAATTTTGAACAGTTTCAAAATTCAAAATAACTACATGGTTATAGTTTTGTTATAACCATGAAATAAATTATATTTTTATCCTACTCATTAAACAAAAGCTGAATGAAAAATCAGCTGTGTCCCATGTATTTCCAGTTGATTTTGGCCCAAGTTGACTGGATTTTCTCACACTCTAAAATTCAGTTGGTACTAGCCTTCTTCCCCTTGTATATTTTCTCTACATACGCCTGTGAAACTTTTTTTTTTTTTTAAGTTCGGAGGGTTTCAGTGTTTTCATTTATTTTTTCAGAGTCACTGTCCACCTCCTTTTCTTTAGGAACCATTACTTTTATTGGCCTTAAGTTTTAAATTGAGTTTATTATTATACAGCTTAAGAAATGAGCCTGAAGATTATCAATTAGTATAGGAGAGTTTTCCCCTCAGGCAACTTAAGGAAAGGAACATGTCATTTTTTAATATCAGTAGATCAAGAAGATTATTGTCCCAGAACCTCAGCCCTTGATGTAAACTTTCCCACTTAGGGAATTTCCTCAAATCCATTGGTGCTTTTGGTTTTATCTTGACAATATTCAGTTGAGGACAGAATATGTTGTTGTGTTGTTTAAGGGGAATTGAGATAAGAAATCCTAGAGAGAGAGAGAGAGAGAGAGAGAATGCTCTAGAGACAAAATCGGTTTTGATTAAATGACATAAGTAAAAAGTCAGCAGTAGTGATTACACAAGATATTGGAAAGCTCTTTGTTATTCATCATCCTCTCCTATTTGTGATAACACACACTGAATAAGTGATTTCTTTTTTTCTTTTGCTTTACAGAGGTCAGAGGTCAACTCCGCTCACCCATGATGGCCAGCCAAAAGAAATGCCACAGGCTCCTGTACTTATTTCCTGCGCTGACCAGTGAAGCGCCCTTTAATTGTAAAACATTGTGCTTTACCTACTACCCTAGCCTTGTCTTTACCGAGGGATGCTAGTGAATCCATGTGGTGGAAAATATAGACTGCAAACAAGTGCTTGTTACCCTACACGGCCCAGATTCACTTGAAGCAGAAGTTAGCCTCCTGGGCCCATTTGTTCTTTCGGAACTCAGATTCTTTGAGGGTGATGTTATCTGTCTGATAATGAACAGAAATGGAATGATCCTAGAGCTTTGCTTTCTATTGAAGGCTTTTGACAGTAATAGGTGGTAACTTGGTAAAAGGCTGCCTTTACTGTAGCTCATCCAGCATCTCTTTTACCAACCAGAGAGTGTGAAACTAGTTTCGTATAATACCTAGTTATTCTTTCAAAACAAAAAACAAAAAAACAAAAACTGACGCACTGCACTAGTTATTATTAGATATTCTTAGTCTTTTTTGTACATGGAGATTTGAGTTATAAGATGGTTTATATAATAGGTTATACCTACATTTATATTGTAGAATAATATTAAAAAGCCTGTTGCGAGACTCCCACGCAGCACGGGCAGGCAGATGTACCATTGTTAGCGGTGTATGCTCGGCCTCGTGGTCCATATATTCTGCACTTTTATATTTGCCACCAGAGTGGTAGTTTGCTGGCAAAAAAAGAGAGAAAAAAAGTTACAATTCTTACAAGCAGAATTTTTTTCTTAGCCTTGAGTGACCAAGAAGAATTTGCTTGGGGCAAATTGTGGCAAATATTTTCCCAGACAGGGGAAGAGTCCTGCAGATTACTGATTACTGGTGTTTTCATGCCTTGAGGATTCTTTTATTTTTACACAAGGGTCGAAGTGACCAATGGATTGTTCATACAAACAAGAAAAAAAAAAGAAAAATATTATTCAGAAGTGACCTTAGTATTACTTCACTATTCTGAACACATTGAAGACACTCACTTCGTGTGGACGTTGAGCCACAGACCTTTTCCATCCATCCCAAACTGGACGGGTAGCAATTGCTATGCACAGCCTAACTGGCACTGCAGGTTTTTAGAGCCATTTTGAGTTTGTGTTGTTAAGGAGGTATTGAGTAACTGATAAGGGAGGTGTGCCTGACCAGAGTGGGAATGTCAGTCATAGACCCACCTGCAAGTTTCTGTTTCCTTTTTGTGTTTTGTTGCTTTTGAACATAAAACCAACCATCATATGCCAGTGCCAAGTGGATTAACTGGCTTAGAACATTCAGCATATCGACTTAACCACCTGACATTCACAGTGTCTTGTTTCCTAGCAACAGATGCAAAGTGATAAATCAAAATTAGTCAGAGGCTACAGATTTTACAGGGTATTTGTACCATAGCACAAAGTATTTCCCCACTCTTACATCGTAGCACAAACTACCAAATTTCAATTATTGGATTCCAGCAATAATTTTTATTGGTTTTCAAACTGGCGGAATTTTGATAGTGTTAGCTCAAGTTTGAAGCTTTTGAATTAGATCTCTAAATGATGACAGTTTACAAGGTTTTATCTAGCTTTCTTATTTATACTTGACTGAATTGTAATGATGATTTTTTTCTAATCGTAATTTGACCTAATAGCCATATGAAAAATGACTCTAGTAGTACTAAGTTTAGCTTCTCACTGTTGTAGATATTACTACACTTTCAGTGCTGGAAAATATGTGCAACATACTAACAGAGTTGAAGAAGCATATATAGAGAGAGGTTTTTTTCAAAGCAGGTAAAGAGGACAGCAGAGCATTGGAACAGTGTTCTCCAAAATGCATACTCATTGTGGGTGTGGAGGAAGAAGGAATTAGTAAGCAAGGTTAATCAGAGGTTAAAGCTTAACCCCATTCACATAGAAATAAATCAGGTGAGCAGCCCCAGATTTCAGCATAATGTTTTTACTACAATGCTGTTTTATTAATATTTTCTAAATGTCAAAACACAAAGTGAATGTGTAGAAATTGCTGGGTCCCAGTGTTGGTGGCTGTTGGGAGTTTTTGGACCACTTGCTAGCAATGATTTTAAAATTATTAGCTAAAATCCAAAAAAAAAACCAAACCAACAACAAAAATTGTATGGTGCAGAACATGCATCTTGACAATGGTACTAACTTGTTATTCTATAGAACACGTTAGAATAGGTCTATTTTTGCCAGAGCACCCTTCTTCAGTCCTCTGATTACATTTCACTAGAGTTCCTCAAGAGATTGCTGTATATTCATGGGACCTTTTTTTAAAAAGAAGCAAAGCAAAAGATTACTTTTTTCTATGTGATTAATATCTTACTTGATCTGCTTTTCCTAAACCTCAGTGGCTTTTCCCTTAGGCAGGGGTGGGAGGGGGAGGGCAACAACTGGATATGACTGTTTTCAAATACTTTAAAAAAAAAAAAACCTTTTTGTAGAAATGCTTAATTTTTAAGCGGTTATTTAGGCACTGAGAGTAGCAGAAATCCTGCAAAGCTTTATAGACCTTTAGACACTCGCCTTGTCGTTTCTCTGAGTGGAAGTCTTGATTTCAATATTAGTGCTTTTCTCATGCCCTGAATCCTCTGGGAAGGGGTGTCGGTATTTTCAAGTAACAACATTTGTTAGCTTGAATATTTCAGACCAACATGTAGTCCCTCCACCTTTATCATTTTCATTTCATTTCTCTCATTCTTCTTTACTTTGGAAAATCGTATTGCTATGGCGTGTACCTTAATCTGCCAGCAAACACCATCTACACTAACATTTGTTTCATAAGCATCCTCAAGAGAAAAAGTTGTTGCACCTTATGTATATCTCAAGCAAACCAAAATATGCTCTTCTGCTATGTTTTATTCTAAATTGTTGTATCATATCTTTCTGAAACCATTCTGATTTAGTTGAAATTATCAATATTTATGCTTTTAACCTTAATTTCCAGATTCAAACCTGTATATAAATCTTTTGAAAAAAACTGTCCTAGCCCTTCTCTGTGATGCTGGAAGTGGGTGATTTAGTCTCAGATGGAGACACAGTACTGTTTCAGTTTCCTTTAGTCTTTTATTTATTTAGTTATTCCGGATATTTCCTATGTAATTTTGAAGTGTGTAGAGTATATTATAGTAACTGAAGCTGAAGCTCTAAGAAGCTGAGTGAAAGAAAAAATACTGTAAGACATCCTTTTAAAGTTTTTATTTGTTTGGATACTGTAATGAGATCAGGAAAAGGAAAAATATGTCCCACAGCCACATTGAAGGTACAGGTTCTTATCCCCAAATTAGGTTAGTTCCCAGATTTTTAGATCAAATCTATTAATTCATTAAAGCCCCTGTTGTGATTCTGACAGTCTCTCCCCCACCCCCACAAATATCAGGAATATTTTATTTAGTTCTGTCAGATGAGCTTTCTACCAATGCCATCTCAAAGCTGAAATACTGACATCATTCCCATGTTACCGCTGATACTCCAGTTCCTGCCATTAAAACTGCTGGAGAAAAAAAAAAGTGATGGAACACTATGAACAACAAGGAGCATCTGAATGGCCTAGTTATTTAGAATCCAACATGTCTGATCCTGTTATTTTCTTACATGCTACTCTGCCGAAGTCACAAAATTTTGTTTGCACTCTGCAGTCGTTGGCTCATCGTATGACAATGTTTGCATCTCTGTAAAATCTGAAGCAAATTATAAATTGATACAGAACCAGAAGGAAGCTGAAAACTGAATGACATGTTTTGTTTATACAGTATGTGTGGGGGAGGGGAGGGATGGGAAATATCAAATTGCTGTGTTCCAAGTTTGGCATTTGGCATTAATGTGAAGCAGTGGGACCATGCTGCCTGCTAAACTACTGTATGAATCCTAAGTGTTCTGGAGACCAGCAGCTAGAGGCTAGAGGCTGGAGGCTGGCATCCGTACACCAGAGGAGAGATGCCTCCTCTTCACAGAGAATCAGGAAGGCAGAGAGGAGAAAGGCCTGGATTCCTCGTTTATAAAAGAAAAGTTGGGGTGTATGTGATAACTCTCGAGGAGATTCAGCTTTGATTGCACTGCTCCACAGAGCCCTCAGATAAGGCCAATCCTAATGGGCTACCTCGGCTTTAAAAGTTAATTTCAGTTAAGTCGTTTCAAAGGTTTGTCTTTTGCTTCTACCCTCAGTGCCACTCTTTTCCACTGCAGTGTTTTGACTTCACAAACCACCTTCTCCAGAGAGAACAATGTATTGCTGACAATGGGCAGTAGAAGCAAATGCTGTTATTACATTTGACATATAAAGTATTCAGAGTAACTGCTAGGTAGGTGGCAATTAAATTTTAGCTTTCCCCACATAGGACTTTGTTTTGCACCTTATGAAGAGTGTACTAATTGTTAATTAGATGTTGCTTTTATTTATACAAGCATTCCCAAAGAATTAGATTTGGATTTTGTTTTTATCTGAGTTTGGGACTTTTAAAAATTATCTTACTTAGATTGACTAACATTATACTTATAATAAAAAAAGAAACAGTTGTTCACTTCATCTCACCAGATCTGTCTGGTGAAGTATTCAGGGTTTGATGGACTGCTTTGCTTTAGTGTAGAAGTGATACTAAGTTCATTATACTCCATAATAAATGACCTTGTCCTTTTTACTGGGGACATTATCTTCCTTATGTTTCAGAACAAAGAAGCAACAAAAGAGTGAATAATAAGAAATATTTCTGACTCCCTCATCCACCTCCATGTGCTTATACTATGCTTCCTTTAAAAATATACATATTCTCACACAAAAAAAAATTTCCTCTACTGGCCAAATATTATTTGTGGTGGAAGAGGAAACCTTGTACTTACTTAAAAGTCCTTATGGCCACTGTTTTCTTGGGGCAGTCAGTGGTCAAAATTGATCCTGCCCTCAAATCGATTTTCTTGCACAGAACTAGTTGTGAACATACCTACTCTTTCCAAAGATTTCTTAATAGCTCGGGCCAGGACTGGTTACTGAGTAACAAGGACCTAATTCAACGCCTCCAAACCCTCCCACCCTCACTGCAAATCTTACCTCACAAGCTCTAAATCAGAGGCGTGCATGCTTCACGAACTAACACCGAGTTCTCTTTGTGGCCCCCGGAGGGGCTGGCTCCTGCCCCACTGACACCTCACATTGGTGCCTCAGGCTCTTCAGAGTGGCAGAACTGGGGCTAGGGAAGGTTCACGATCTGGAGGTCAGCACATGCTCAGCAACATTTTTCTCGTTTCATTAGCACTAAAGTCTTTTGCCCTCAGGAATTTGTCAAAGAATAAAAACCACCTGAGATTCCACATGCCAGATTATGAACTTCCTCATAGGTTTGAATTGCTTATTTGTCATGATTAATCATAGCTTCATTTGACCACCAGGTCTCAAGTCTGTTGACAGTTTCAGCATGATCGAATCGCTCATTTGTTTTTGTTTTTGTTTTTGTTTTTTTTTTGCTTTCGGAAATTGGCTTGGTTCTCTTTAGAGTTGGTGTAAACATGCCATGTAATAAATGATTTCCACTTAATGGTACAACAGAATTATTGCTTTCTTAGATGTATGTGTAGTAAAAGTCAATATACACATTTATATAATTTCTTTCTTCAAAATCTTATACTTAATTTGATATTTCTAAAAATTGCACATGTAAGTCATGTGTATAACATGCTAAAGTACTTTAACTGTGATCTTAAAAATGAATAAAAATATTTAATAAAAATTTGAAATATTTTAAAGATATTATTCAACTATATTTCTTTATGTTCACACTCCTGGCCATAGAGTATGTGTTTTCAACATGCCATGTTCACTAAAAGCAGTAGGGAAAAAACACTTTCACAAAAGGGAGCTACTTCAGAGCATCAGTGATGGTCTCCCCTAGACTGTTGGTTGGTCTGAGACCCACCGTGGTCCGATCAGCTTCTGTTGCTTTTCCCTAGTGAGCAGAAATCAACCAGACAGAAGGAAGATGTGTTTCAGCCTGCTCCTCAGGATGAGAATCCTTGAGGTACCTCCCTGTGAAAAGTATGACCTGAACATACCATCTTGCCATGAATTATAACAACTTATGGAAGTGATAGCATTCAGACCATATAAACCTAAAATATAAACTCAGACCTCAGATGTGCTGCATATGGTGTTCCTGAACCTTAGAAGCTTGAGTATGGTTTATTTTTTGAGAGCATGCATTCATACACACACACACACACACACACACACACACACACACACACACACTAGAAATACATGTATAATATAATGATATATCAAGTAGGCTTTGCATTCAGACAGGCTTGGCTTCAAATTCTGGCTCCCATTTCCCACTGGATTCTTCCACCTCTCTGGACCACACTTATCTAAACAATGATGTTGATAATACCTCCTTACACCATTGCTAAGATGAAAAGAATAGCTATGAAAGCTGGCATGGGGCCTGTAGTAGAAATGCTCATTAAATGATAATCATTGATTTTAATATTTTTATTCCAATTCTATGATCAATATTGAAAACACACTAAGTATAACTTTTTTAAATAAACTTTTAAGGGGCTGATACATTAGGGGTAAGCTGTTTGAGGAGATATTGGTGTGGGAAACTCAGTAGGTTAAATCACACAGCTACCTCATGCCTCTATAACACTAAAAGATCTTTCAATAAAATTTGTCTACCTAATGAATTACACTTTCTGATACTCCAGTGCACTTCCTTTGAATTACTGAGAATCAAACGTGTTGTGGTGGGCTCCATACCAAAGAATATACATTGTTCGAAAAAAGGAAGGCAACAGTATACGTGTGTGGTTATATGGTCCTATGTGTATTAGACAATTACATCTTTTGGGATAGGACGTGAAATCTCTTTAAAGGAAAAATAAAATAGTTCTTAACAAGTAAACTAAAACTAATATTACTCCATTCCATGTGTACTGAAAGAAGAGTCTTTTTCACCTTTTTGAAATAATGGGAAAACATGCAAATGTAGGCTAGCATCTTTTAGCTCCATGTAGCCATTACCCAGCTTCAACCAGTAACATTTTTCTCAATTCTTGTTTCATGTCTTTTACTCATTTTTCTCCATTTCATCCCTCGACTCCAGATATGTGTATTCCAGAATTGTGACTTCATGTGTAAACATTTCAGATACGGCCTTTAAGAACAAATCTTTTGATATGAATTATTTTTCACTATGGCCTCCTCACAATTTCAAAAAATATGTTTTTTTCATGTTTAAAGCAATAGGAATCCATGAGCTACAGAACACTAGTGCTGGGGTGAAGATCATTTGGAATTAGAAAACACTTTAAAGTGAATATTTCTACATTTACCTTTCTTGAGCCACAGGTAAACAGATTTTAACTTGATCAAAGAGAGCCATTCATTAGCATTTTTTGGAGAGGTGGGGGGCGGTGGGGAGGAGGCACGTATCTTTCCATGATCTTTGGTCTTTTCCAGACTTAATGTCTAAAAAGGCCCAAGTGTTAAAACTTTTATGATTTTATATAAAACTTTTATAAACTTTTGTATGTCCTTTACACTTTTCCTCCAACCCTGTTCCCACTCAGTTTTGTTCCTTCCCCAGACTTACAAGAGTGAAATCTATCATATGGGAGAGGTAGAGACAAAATTTTAGATGACTTCTGGAAGCCTGGTGCCAAAGATTTTTAAAATCCAAAGTTCTCAGGTAACAGGCCAGAAATTAAAGCATAAAATGAAATGTCTTGCTGAAAGAGAGAAAATAATTCTTACTTTAAGGCTCACCCTTCTTGGAGATCCCTTACCCTAGGGAATTTTACCAAAGGTCATTTTGTCTCAGGGTTGTGCATTGCAGTCAGAAGAGAAAAATGTGAGAATTGAAAGTGTCTCTAGCATAATGGAAAATGAAAGAGGAAAAGAGAAAGTTTATACAAATAGGTTTTTAAAGTTCAATATCTAGAAGTCAAAATGGTTTTAAAGCCAGCATGAAAATATTTTCAATAAGTATATTCGAGTGATTATTTTTCTTAATCTTTTCTACTATTGGGCATCATGTCTGTGGTGCTTATAAAAAGCAAATTAGATATAATTCATATTTTGTAGAAATAAACGTAGGTACTGAAAAAATATACAAACAATAGGAATATACTTGGTATATATGAAAATAGGTACTGAGTTACTGTCTATTTTGAAGCATTTATCGAAATATATTTAATAGGAAGGCAGTAGTGATAGAATTAAAATTTTTTCCTCCAAGACATAACCCTTGAGAAAAATACTGGAGAACTTTAGATGTTTTGTAAAACAGTTTTAAATTTTCACTTCTCCCGTACTATATCTTAGCTTGGGTATTTATAGCAGCATATTAAACATATAAGAGCAATATTGTTCACAAGTCGTCAAAAATCTAAACTCTGTAAAAAGAATATGAAATATTCAATGCACTGATGCTAGCCTCACCTGCATTAAACTTGTACTGTATGTCAATCAAAATCAAAACTATTGTTAGAATAAAATTGCTTAAAAACAGCCTCGTTCCACTTCTGTTTGATAGCCCATGAAAATTATTTTACCTCCCTTGTTTTGGAGGTAAAATAAAAAAATTCCCCTACCCTTACCTCATGTCCGTTAAGTTGCTTATGTCTTGCTACTATCACAATCCAGTCATTCAGCAAGTGTGCATTGGATGCCTACTATTGAATACCTACGAAATACCAACAAGATAACCTCCTGGAGGTGTACAGTCTAGTGAGGGGTTAGAGATTCTCCATTGAAATGCAACACAGATGAGGTTGCTCATGGAAATCAAAGGCTGTCAGGAAGAAGTTACAAATAAACTCATGAAACTTGATAATAGGCATTCGGAAGACTTTAAGGAAAAAAACAATGGGTATGAGTTATTGTTCCACTTTGAAAGAGTTTAATTCTTTTAAAGCTCTCTTGTACAAGAGATCTTAGCACAAGAAAAGAAGGCGCTGCTAAGACAAGGCCACAGCTGTCTGAGACTGACAAAATGTGATAAGAGTCTTTGGGGAAGATCCATGATGCAAATCAGTGTATGTTTCCTTTGTGTGTGTCCTGGGTTAGGGAACATCTGGGCTGTATTGATTCCAGGACTGATGTCGTGCAGTTAGCACATCAGCTACAGCTTTTGCATGGCCTAGAAATATCTGAAATTGTAGAGTCGAGCAGCACAGTTTGAGCATTTGGCTTTAATTGGAGAGAATTCTGGTAGCCGGATAGTGTGGTTCCCTGGCTTTCTTTTTCTTCCTTTGCTGTATCCTTCCTTCTTCACCTTAGTCCCAACTCTTGCATATTGTTGAAAATTTTTTCAGTCTTGGCATTGTTCTTCAACGATGGCAAGCACACCCTTTCCTATCCCCCCAAAGCTGCTTTAGATTTCTCTTTGTTTTTTAACTTTTTTCTCCACTGGGTTTTATGCAAGGGTGAATGACTCAATATAGCCTGTGCTTCAGGAAGATTCTTCGAGTAAAAAGGAACTAGTGATGTGTGCTGCTGCCATTTTAATTTGGGTCTAAATTTGGCATGTGAGTCTTCCTTTGCTAATCCTCAGCCTTCAAAAGGACTTTTCTACAGGAAATACCCATTTATATCCAGGACTCTGAGGGATTACTTCCCCTTTGGGTAGATTGAAGGCTGTGTATCTACTTTTTAAACATCCGTCTCAGTATGGCCAAATCTAAACTCCCTTTTAGGGATCAGTAGTTAAATTCTTTTAACTCTGGAGTTATCTGCTTTAAGAAGTAAGGTGATCTCTCTTATGCAAACTGCACTGTGATTTATGGAAGAATTCAGAAAGGTTTTAGAAAATTAAATAGTTAAATTTGAAGTTCATCAGGCATCTGTGGCCCCTGAAGACTGTCAGTGAGATCTGGGTTGTCAAAAGATTTCACTGGTCTTTTTCCCCTGACTTCCCAAAGATCTGATTTTAAGTGAGCAGGTCACATATGGAGCAACATTTCCCGAGGACCTAGCGTGTGCTGAGGGCTGTGGCTGAAACAGCAGGGAAGATCTCGAAACACCTCCACAAGCCTACCTGATATGACACCTGAAATTCGAACAGGAATGCCTAAAGGTCGACCGTTAAGCATGCCACAGCCCTCCACAGGACACTGTTCAAACTGGAATCAGACCAAGATTTTTTTCTTTTATGTGTGGGCATTTATCCATGTGAATTGCTTTTTTTGGTTTTCTCTTTCACTCCTACCCACACATCCAATATTCCATATGCCTTCTTTTAAAAAACAAATGGTTTTCTGGTCCGGGTGTGCACTTTTCTCTTCCGAGTTGCCTTTGTGTGACATTCTAGCCTGCCACCATCGCCACCTGCTCCTCAGCCAAAGATCTATTTTAGATAGAATCTGTCCCAGCTTTTGAGCCTACTGCCAGGAGCAGTGCCAGTAATTGGTGGTGGCAAGATGAACTGAGTCATAAATTAGCTGATGAATAATATTTCCTGGGGAAGAGCAGGCCTCCACCCGCTGTCAAAGAGAAGTCAGAACCGACCACGTGGCAAGATTGCACAGCAGGTGAAGTCCTAGAAGACACCCCAGTCACAGAGCAGGAAACCGTTTTTTCTCCAGTGGTTCACCTCTCCCTGCTGAGAAGCTCTGGCTGCCATCACAATCCTCCAAGATGTGGAGAAGCACAGGTTTTTGAAATTAAACTGCTACAGATGAGCAATGAAATCACTTCTTGGTTCCTTTTATTTTCTTCCTCGTCAATTTTATATTAAGGTTAAAACTCTTTAACTTGAACGTTAACCTCAAATTAGCTTAAACCACTTATCTTAAACCACTTGGCTTAAACATACCATATACACGTACAGTTCTCAGTCTGAAAATCAGGCAGCAGGGTGATTCATTTTCATGTAAACAATGACTGATCTTGTATCCCCAGGATACAAAATAGAAGCCAAGGAATGGACACTTCTCCTCCCACCCTCTTAACCTATTTTAAAAATAATATTTTGTAGCACTTATGTTGGACTTATTACCCAGGATGCTTAAATAGAATTATATGTGTTTCAAATTCACTCAATAGCCTGATGCACCTTTCCAGTTTAAATATATATACATATATATATATATATATATTTTTTTTTTCTCCTCAACTGCCCATGAGCTGCTAGTTTCACCGAGCAGTCTCTGCTCGAGGTGGCATAAACCTAATTATGTTCATGTCTATAGAGGCTCTTTTTCTTTGACATCCGTACCAGATAAGCGTGACTCAGTTTACAAATCATTTGAAGAGGGTCTCTTCTCAACCTCCTTGCGTGTCTTATACCTGAGTTAGGCACCTGTTCACAGCTGGCGGGCTCCTTCCCAGATCAGTAGGCACACCACTGCCCTGCAACAGGGACTCCAGGGAACCAGAGAGAGCAAGGAACTGCCAGACGGTCTGGGTTCATTTGTACTTTGCATTTGGCTGTTATGGTTATCAGCCAGAGAATATTCTCCTGAGATGGCCGAGACTGGGTCTATTTCAAATGACTTCAAAAGGACAACGCTGTCATCGCATACTTGAGGAAATTGCCAGCTATACAGAGGAACGGAAGTGACATTCTGAAATGTGATAGTGAAGCATGACTGTAAAATGAAAAGCAATTTAAATGTATTACTGGGCAAAAACTATTAGCCCAATGAACATAAATAACCTTATTGAGGAAGGGCACTGTTTCCAGATAACTTCTCCCTTAGTTTTGAGGAAATTTCTCTCTCATTGGAAGGCCTCTGAGTGTCATTAAAGGGTTTCGCAAGTGAAACATATTATCAAAGAGTCAGATTTTTCCGCTTCTGTAAACAACTCTGTTGGAATTACTGTGAAATTTTTGCAGGCAGGGAAGCCAGTAACGACTGGTAGAACCAGAACCGGGCAATTTTGCTTTCTGATAGAATGTCATCTCTTGATTATTTCCTCTCAGATTATCCTCATAGATGCTGCCAAATTCTTTACTGACATCACCCCAGCATTAACCACTCCAATAAATTCTTTGTATTGTTAATGCTGTTTTTATTTAATCTCATTCAGCAAGAACTAAAAGAAAGGGGACTTTAACTCTCTGGGCTCAGGAAAGATGTGAAACTCAGAGGCCCCACCGCTGCCTTAAGCTGGGCCTGGGTATCCAGAGGGGTAGAAGTCTGCAATGTGAGCCCTGCACGTAGACGATGTCGGGATTATCCACAGGGCAGAGTTTTAGGCACGATCCCTTTACTGCACTAACGATACACGGAAAGAGATTCTGCTGCTTCCTCGCATGCCCATGAGTTTCCAGGTATGGTACCATCTTCCTGAGAGGCCGAGACTAGAGTAAGGTGATGAGCAACAGCTGCTGGTAAACGTGTTTGCAACTGAGCCCAAATGCAGTATGTCAGTTCACAGAGAGTTTCATGTTTTTCATGTGTGTGCGTGTGTGTGTGTGTGTATAATTTTTTTTTTTTTTTTTTGCCAAAAAAGAGAGGGAATTTTCAGGACAATTACCTTGGACTCTGAACAAAACATTTTGAAATCTCTTGTCTCAAAGTAGCTGCTCCCCAACAGGCCCTGAACCACAGGTCCCCTGAGGTGGAGGCTGAGAGCTAGTGGAGAATATTACCACATGTAAGGGATGTGGGTGAGGACTGCCAAAAGTGGAAGCTCTGAAAACCAGATCCTCTTTACTGTAAATGTTCAGCCCAGCGCAAGCAGAAAAAAATACATCTCCAAGAGCCAGAGAGCCAAGCTGGGAGGAAGGCAGGCCATTTTGTACAGCCCTGTAGCACCCAGCTAGCACAGTGCCAGCACACAACAGGCAACCAAACATCCTACTGATGGGGCAGACTTTCCCCCTCATCCCACCCGAACCCTTGTATAACCAGAACCAAATCACTACACTTCTTTGTTTCTATATCTCTAATGTGGGCACTATACCATCTACTTCCAGAAGTCATTTTGTGGATGCAAGGAGACACTACGTTTGGTAAAATTTTGTAAACTCTAAAATGCTATATTCAAATATAATGGTTGAACATTTAGAAAGTTTTAAGAGAATAAAAAGACAAGCCGTAGGTTAGGAGAAAATATTTGCAAACACATATTTGATGAAGAATTTGTACCCAAACTATAGAAAAAAACTCTTAAAACTCAACAAGAAAACAACCCAATTAAGAAGTAGGCAAAAGATCTGAACAGACACCTCACAAAAGAGGATATACGGATAGCAAATAAACACATGAAATGATGCTCAACATCGTATGTCATTAGGGTCTTGCAAATGAACACAACAGTGAGGTATAACTAAATTCCTATTAGAATGGCTCAAATCTAAAATGCTGACACACCAAATGCTGAAGAGAATGTGAAATAACTGGAACTCTCTTCATTGATAGTGGAGATGAAAATGAGGCAGCCACTTTGGAACAGGTTGGTAGTTTCTTACAAAGCTAAGCATAGTCTTACCACACGTTCCCTTAGATACTTACCCAAATGAATTAAAATCTTATATCCATACAAGAATCTACACACAAGCGTTTATAGATGCTAAATACTGAATGATTGAATGAATGAATGAATGAATGAATGAATGAATGAAAGCCCTAAACTGGAAACAACCAAGATGCCCTCCAATAAATAAATGGATAAACAAACTATGGTATAATGGAACATTATATAGAGATTAGAAATGTCAAGCCAAGAAAACGCATATTACAAAGTGAAAGAAGCCTACTTAAAAGGCTATATACTATATGATTTCAACTAACTGACATTCTAGAAAATGCAAAACTATAGAGACAGTGCAAGAATTAGCCGTTAGGGAAGAAATAAATAGGCAAAGCACAGAATTTTTATATCAGTGAAATTATTGTGTGTGATACTATAATGTTGGATATAGGACATTGTGCACTTGTCAAAACCCATAGAATGAGCAGCACAAAAAGTAAACTCTTATGTGAACTATAAACTTTAACAAAAAATAATTTATCAATATTGGTTCACCAGTTCTAGCAAAAATAACACACTAATGCAAGAAGAGGTGTTGGAAGAATGAGTGGATATGTGGGACGTCTCTGAACTTTACGCTCAACTTTTCTGTAAACCTAAAACCAGGATAAACAATAAAGTCTATTAATTAAACAAAAATTTGAAAGTCTCCCTCATGTGTATACTCAAATATCTCTGAAGAGGAACAGTTTACTGGCTAAAGAGTTGTGTTAATTTTCTCACTGACCTTCTGTTTAATAAAATAGGTAAAATAAGTGGAAAAACAATACAAGTTTTCTCCTTTAGGATTTGAAATGATACATATATTTTTTCTAATTTCAGATGGAAAAAATAAGTCATTGGTAAACTTTTCCTTTTCCTGAATTGGCCCATATAAATAGATCGGTAACCACCAATTCTAAATGAAAATAAAAAGAAAGTAGTTCTCCTCTGTGGGGTACAGCTACAGGTGCTCTTGCTTGGTTCCAGATATAAGAGAATGTTTTAAAAAGTATAATTGTTAGACAGTCCTGATGTGGCTGAAATGGGTTGGGAGGATGGGGAGGTCGTACCTTGTTCTGTTGACTAAACCACTTCAGTATTTTAGATTTGGGAAAAAGGACTTCCAAACTTTATCACTAT
>NW_011888782.1:36171011-36183373 GCF_000151845.1 Pteropus vampyrus | reverse complement strand
CGTCTGAGTGATATTCCATTGTATGTATGTACCATTTCTTCTTTATCTATTCATATATTGATGCATACCTAGATTGCTTCCATACCTTGGCCATTGTAAATAATGCTGCAATGAACATACAGATGCATATATCTTTTCGAATTTGTGTTTTGGGTTTCTTTGGATAAATATCCAGAAGTGGAATTACTGGGTCCTTCTTTGTCTTTTGTTATAGCTTTTGTTTTTAAAGTCTATTTAGTCTGGTATAAATATTGCTACTTCAGCTTTTCATTTTTCATTTCCGTTTTCATGAAATATCTTTTTCCATTCCTTTACTTTCAGTCTCTGTTTGTCTTTTGACCTAAAATGAGACTCTTGTAGGCAGCATATGTAAGGGTCTTGTTTTCTTATCCATTCAGCACTCTATGTCTTTTCTTTGGAGCATTTAATCCATTTACATTCAAAGTAATTGTTGGTAGATATGTAGTTGTCATTTTATTATTCATATTTTTTATCTTTTTTTCACTCTTCTTAAAGAAGTCTTTTTAACATTTCTTATTTTACTGGTTTGGCAGTGATCAATTCCTTTAGCTTTTTTTTTGGCTGGGAAGCTCTTTTTCTGTCCTTTGATTCTAAATGATAGCTTGGTTGGGTAGAGTAGTAATCTTGGTTGTAAGTCCTTGCCTTTCATCACTTTGAATATTTCCTGCCAATTCCTTCTGGTCTTCAAAGTTTCTATTGAGAAATCAACTGACAGTCTTATGAGAGCTCCCTTGTAGGTAACTATTTGCAAAGCACATAATATCGTGCAAGGCTAGTAACAGTGGGCCTTGTAAATCCCTCCCTCCTAGGCCCAAAGGATCTAGGTCCTGGAAAGTAACTTGAACTTGGAGAGACACAGAGCTGGATGGAGAGGGCAGGTGATAGAGAGCCACAGCCAGCCCACGTGACACCGACTCGACTCCCCTTCTCCCTCTCATCTCCAAGCACAACTGGAAGCCGAGAACAAGAGAACTTGTTGAAACAGTTAGTTCATTTAGTCTCCCAGGACACAGAGCAGGATGGAAAAAGGTGAGAGTGGAACAGGACAGCACACTGAAGATATCTGGCATAGGATATTTATGTATTTATTGATGGCACCAAAATAGTCTTGACTTATTTTACATCTTAACATATTATTTTGAAATATATGGTGGGGGAAGAAACCATAATTTTTTTCATGCTCTAAGCCTCCCCATTTGGTGTGTCTGACTCGAAGAGTAACGTATTATAATTTGGTGCTTTTCAGTCAGCTCCAGCCCAGAATGTCAAAGGCTCCTGAGGAGGAACCATATGTTTTGCTCAGCTGAGTACACTGGGCTCTGACCTTGAGAGGAGCCAGGCTGTCAGCCTGAAAGGCAGGAAGAGCTGTAACCTGCTGATCAGGCCACACGTATGCCCTGCCATCAGCCTTCCATGTCTGTCTGGTGATGACAGCATACTTCAAGCCTGTACTTCAGGAGGCAAGCTGTCCCACTGGAGGAGAGAAAAAAAAAATGAATTAACACACAGCCAATTTAGAAAAGAATTGGGGTCAGTACATGGCACCCCGATGGATTTTTCCAGGGGAAAATGTTTGTGGTTATTTAATAATGTTGATATCTCTCGCTAGCTCTTAAGAGCAGCAGAGCATCTTCATCTGTACTTGGTACCAAAACAGCATTTGTATTTAAATATTTGAGTTAAATATAAATCTTGTGTTTGTAGAGCATTAATGCCGTTGACATTGTTCCATAGCTGCCCTCTTTAGAGAGTTGGAAGCTGTCTTCAATAATAGTCAACAAACTTTAGAAAACAATTGAATAGGAATCAGGCCTGGGTGAGCTACTCACAGGGGCCCTTGAACTGAAGAACAGAGAAGATTAACTTCAGTGGTTGGAATGGCAAGAAAGGAAGAAATCTTATGCACTTACAGCTGCTCTTTTTGCTCCTGCTAATTTCACTTTAGAGGGTGTTCATTTGACCCCATTACCAAGGCCCCGAATCAGAGAGAGACGAGGCTCTTCTCCAGAGTGAAGCACTCCCTTTCCCTTCCAGCTGAGAACCCACCTTGAATTCGTAGACAATGTGTCTCTAGATTCTTGACTTTGGCCTCACACACTTGACTGTACTTCATTCTCCTTAGCCCTGCCCCTAACTTCAGAAACAATGTCCCAGTGTCTTAGGAGGGCAGGTAATTCTCTAGCAGGGAGCTGAGCCGTTGAGTAGGTACCAGGTGGCAGAGATGCCTGTGTCCCTGCCATCCTGTGTCTATAGTCTGCCCATTTCACTCCCCCTCATTTGTCGCACAGGGATGCTCCATGCCAGCCGAGGCCTGAAAGTGAGCGGACTCCCATCCCCAGAGCCAAGGAAGGGGTGGGACAAACGTCTCACCATTTTTCTTAGTCTGACCATGTAGTTCTCTGAGCTGTTTCTGTTTTAAGAGCCTGGGTATCAAGAGTGCTTCATTTAATGGGCCTCATGTGGGCTAAGAAGGAAATTAGAATGCCCACTGAGAGCTGTGCATTTTCATCAGACTTGGGCCTGAACTGGGGTGACTGTTTTGAAGAAGGAGACTAGCAAGATTCAGTGTTATCCAGAGGCTTGGAGTGATACAGCATGAAGGAAAGGAAGGTCGCAAGGATCTGTGTTGGGCACAGACAGAACCAGAGACAGAGATGAGATCAGAAATATTAAAAGCCCCCACTTTGCCTTTTCCTGCTCCCCTCTCCCTTAGTCTTCCTGCAATATTCTGTGCAAGGGAGGGTAGATGAGAGGGGAGAATCAACCTGTCACTGCAATTTGAGACCTGGGACAGTGGGGAGGGTCAGCAAGTCCCTTCAAGAATGTGTTTGACAGCAGTAGCCCCAGAGCCCAGCTGAGACGGGAGTGAGGCCAATGCCGGTGTGCTGCTAGGACTTGGGTTCGTCACTGTCACTCACTGGGACCCAGAGACACGATATGGGCCATCATCATCTAACTTAACTCCCCAAAGAGGAAGACACGTGCTGGAGAGTCAGCGCTGCCCCCAAGTCCTCCTCTTTAACACTTCCCAAGGGACCCTGACACTTCCAAGGCTTGCCAGCCTTGGAATCCCCCAGGGACCAAGTAGCCAATTCTCACCTCCCTGGAGGAGCACCACTTCCACACACACTGCTGCTGTTCCCAAAGTCATTAAAAACCTGAACCTCAAACCTGAGCCGTGTGACATCACAGCTCATTGTTCTTGACCCTCAGCAGTGTGCCATTGGTCGACCCCTCTGCCTTCACAGCCTTCTCTCCTTTGACATTTGCCACCTCCTAGCTGCTTGCTTCTCTTCCCTGCTTGGCTAAGCCCACTGTCACCTTCACTGGTTCCACTAGGTTACTGAGGCCTTTTGGTCACGAGCTCCTGCCACCAAATCAGTGCCCGAGGCTGCTGCATAACAATCTTCTTCCTTGATTAGAGCATCTTAATTATGCTCTAGGAATTTGCTTAAACAGATTAATCACTCTCGAGGACAAATTTAGAAGCCGCGCTTGCTGAGGGATCTGCTCTGGATATCCCATGGGAAATTCTGATTACATTTCTCCAATGGGCCTTGCGGGGCATCAGGGACTCGGACACTGACTGAAAACTGTATGGTGCCCCTGCATGCTTCTCTTCTGCTCCTCTGGGCCAGCAAAGCAGGCTCTGAAATGGAGTTAACACCTGGATGTGAATGTGGCTGGAGATGTAGAGCGGGGTCCTGGTGCTCTCTCTCCCTTCTAGAATACTGTCGACACTCTGGCAAGTGGATTTGTGGACCCCTCCTCAATGAAATTAAAGTCTTAGTCCACTTATTTGTTGCATCCTAGGCCCATGGTGGTTTTCTTTACAATATCCTGCTTTTAAAAACTACTGACATTGGTGCATCACCCCAGACCAACTTAATCAGAATCTACAGGATGCAGCATCTTTATTTTGAAAAAGCAAATGAAAGAACCTACCAGGTGGTGCAAATACAGCCAGGTGGAGAACCACGGCAAAATCTGAGCACTATGAGGTGGTTCACTTCTGTGCACATAAATGTGGGGAGTCAGCCCCAGAGGGCTTTGGTCCTGAGAGCAGATCTGATACTAATGGAAGACAGCCATCTGCAAGCTGGAGGACCAAGACTGCTGGCAGTATAATTCAGTACAAGGCGAAGGCCCAAGAACCAGGAGCACCATGACTGACAGCAGGAGAAGATAGATGTCCCGGTTCAAGCAAGGAGAGCAAATTTGCTCTTCCTCTACTTCTTTGTTCTATTCAAGCCCTCAGCGCATTGGGGAGGGCCATCTTCTTTACTCAGTCTACTGATTCAAATACTAATCTCTTCCAGAAACACCTTCACAGACACATCCAGAAATAATGCATTACCAGCTATCCGAACAAACCTTAGCCCAAATTCACATGCAAAATTAACCATCAAAGCTCCATCACTCGTCACTTTGGCACTTATACTCATGTCCTTAAACCATACGTAATCTTCAAATAAAGACAATAACAAGATCACAATTCTGCCTAACATAACAATTACCCTGTGTACAACTGAAAATGTATTAAGCCCTTCCTCAGGAAAGTATAAGTCTTTGAGTAATGTTTACTCCTCTCCTGATATTCCATAACTTGAGTGCTCTGATGTAAAACTAATAATATTTAAATACTGATAATACAGTTGATACAGCTTATATTACACAGTGAAAGAATAAGAAAGAAAACGATATTTGCTAATATATGTATTTATACGCACAAATGTATTCATAACAAAATAAAAAGTTTAGACTCTTGACAACAACAGTCTTCATTTCTGTGACTGGTCCTGTGGTTGTAGCTGGCATTTATAACCACCTTCTCCCACTACCCATTCCGTATTCCCTTTGCCCTCAGTAAGCACCTCACCTGGGCATTGTTCTTTACCTCTTGGGGTGACCCAAACCCTAATTCTGACTGAGCCATTAGTAGTCCTGAATTGGCTTGTTGTAATTTTCCATTGACCTTAATTACAGGGCATGGAAATCTAAGTGATCCTCTCAGGGGTCTCCTGTGTTCCACGCATGGAGTCATCATCCAATTTCCCTTTGGCAGTCTTGATCAGTCATCCCAGCCAGCACCATACCTCCCTGTTTTGATTGCTGATTCTGAGGCATAAGGAGCCCAGAGTGGCTGGGAGGCATTCTTAACTTCAAGTTCAATGGACTCATTGTAGTGTCTCTTCGTGGAAGCATTCCTCGCTGGTGAACTGAGCTCTCTAAGCCAGCAGAGCACAAAGAAATGGGAACAGGAAGCAAAAATATTGCTAGTGAGTCAGTCACTAAGTGTCATAGTGAGTGGTACCACTTCCATTTCCACCCCTTAACTCCAGGACAATGAATCCTGGCTATCAGAGAAACAGCACCATTGGGTGCTGGTTCAGAGCATAACTGCCTTCTGGGGACCCTTGTTCTAACCTGCAAGGTATTCCCATCTATCTAGCACTGTAACTGAGTCTTCAAAAGGTCATTCCACTGTTCAATCAAGCAGTTGCTTCAGGATGGTGAAGAACATGGTAAGACCTGTGAATTCCATGAGCACGGGCCCATGGCCAGGCTTCTTCTGCTGTGAAATGAGTTCCTTGGTTAGAAGCAATGCTGTGCATAATACCATGATGATGGAGAAGGCATTCTGTAAGTTCACGGATGGTAGTTTTGGCAGAAGCATTAGGTGCAGGTAAGGCAAATCTGTGTCCAGAGTGAGTGTTGATTCCAGTAAGGACAAAATGTTGCCCTTTCCATGATGGGAGTGGCCCAATGTAATCAACCTGCCACCAGGTAGCTGACTGATCACCCCAGAGAATGATGCCACATCTGAGGCTTGGTGTTGGTCTCTTCTACTGGCATGTTGGGCACTCAACAGCTGTCATAGCCAGGTCTGCTTTGTGAGTGGAAGTCCATATTGCTGAGCTCACGTATGACCTCCATCCCCGCCACCATGGCCACTTTATTCATGAGCCCATTGTGCTGCCAGGAGTGGCTGTGGTAAGAGGCCAACTGGTACCCGCAGAACAGCTCAGCCTGTCCACTTGATTATTAAAATCCTCCTCTGCTAAGGTCACCTTTTGGTAAGCATTTACAGGACACAAATATCTGCATGTCTTCCACTCACTCAGAGAGGTCTGTCTGCATACCTCTTTCCCAGATTTCTTTATCACCAAATTTCCATTGGTGTTCTAAGTCCCTGACCATCTAGCCAAACCATTGGCCATAGCCCATTAATTGGTATATAATCATATGTTATGTTTGGTCATTTCTCTTCCCAAGCAAAGTGAACAACCAGGTATACTGCCTGAAGCTCTCTGCCCATGGGGAATATTTCCCTTCCCTGAGAGAGGCTATAGCGCTGCAGCTGTCCACTTTCAGGCGGTGCCTCCATATCGTGCAGGACCATCTGTAAACCAAGCCCAAGTCTTTTCTTTCTCTGTCAGCTGATCCTAGGGAACTCCCCGTGAGACCACTGGTGCAGGCTGAGGGAGGGAAGGCAGTGCAACAGGCATCTGGACCATGGATATTTGGGCCACTTCTTCATGTAACTTATTTGTGCCTTCAAGGCCTGCTCAGAGCTCATCACGTTATACCACTTTTATTTGATAATGCAGTGTTGCCCAACTTTGTGGCTTGGTGGGTCAGACAACACCCAGTTCATGGTAGTTAGTGCAGGTCACATGGTAACTTGGTGATCCATATAGTGTTCACTCTCTACTAAGGCCCAGTAAGAGGCCAAGAGAATTGTTTCTCTAAAGGGGAGTAGTTTTCTGCAGACGGTGGCAAGGCCTTGCTCCGAAATCCTAAGGGTCTGAGCTGCAATTCACCTTTCGAGGTCTGCAAAAGGTTCCCTATCTGTCACTGACATGTCAAGCACCATTAGCTCTGCTGAATCATATGGCCCAAGTGGCAGAACAGCTTACACAACAGCATGGACCTGTTGCAGAGTCTTCTCTTATTCTGGGCCTCGCTCAAGACCAACAGCTTTTCAGGTTACTAGGAACATGGGTGGGAATAGCATACCCAAATGTGGAATATGTTGCCTTTAAAATCCAAAGAGGGCCACCAGGGATTGAGCTCCTTTCTTAGTTGTAGGAGGGATCAGATGCCACAAATTATCCTTCCTCTGAAACCATATTTAAACATATCCCATACCACTGAGGTAGAAGGTCCCTGAATTTTAGTCAGATTTATTTCCCACCCTCTGACATGCAAATGTCTTATCAATGTCTAAAATAGTTGCTACTTTTCACTTACTAGGTACAATCAGCATAATGTCATCAATGTAATGGACCGATGTGATATCTTGTGGAAGGGAAAGACAATCAAGATCCCTGACAACTAAATTTTAACATAGGGCTAGAGAGTCAATATATTCCTTAGGTAGGACAGTGAAGGTATATTGCTGGCCTTGCCAGCTGAAAGCAAACTGCTTCTGGTTGGCCTTATTGATAAGGATGGAGAAAAAGGCATTTGCCAGATCAATAGCTGCATACCAGGTACCAGGAGATGTGTTAATTTGCTTAAGCAATGAAACTACATCTAGTACAGCAGCTGAAATTGGACTTGTAACCTGGTTAAGCTTACAATAATCCACTGCCGTTCTCCAAGATCCATCTTTCTCTGCAGAGGACAAATAGGAGAGTTGAATGGTAATGTGGTGGGAATTACCACCTCGACTCTTTCATGTCCCTGATGGTGGCACTAATCTCTGCAATCCCTCCAAAAATGTGGTATTACATTTTTTTTATTATTTTCCTGGGTAGAGATAGTTTTAATGGCTTCCCGTTGGCCTTTCCGTCGTAATAACCCTTACTCCACAGGTAAAGGAACTAATGTGAGGATTCTGCCAGATACTAAGTATGTCTATTCCAATTACACATTCTGAAACTGGGAAAATAAGCACAGGATGGATTCAGGGACCTCCTGCACCCACTGGTAGATGAATCTGAACTTCAATTCCATTGGTCACCTCACTCTCATAAGCTCTCCTCCAAAGGATCACAGTTAACATCTTGAGTTTCCTGGAATCAGTGTCAATTCAGAGCTGGTATCTAATAGTCCCTGGAAGGTCTGATTACTTCCTTTCCCCCAGTGAATAGTCGCCCTGGTAGAAGGCCTTTGGTCCTTTTCTGGAAGGCTGGGAGAAAGATTATCAGCATAAATGTTGGGTAGTGTATTGAGATCCTTCCTCAAGAGGACACAGCTTTCCATTTATTCAAGGAGTTCTAGGTCTGTAAATTGTCTCAAGGCTGGGAATGGATTGAGGTGTTGTGACTTTCTGTTTTTATGGTTTGTGTTAAGACTTTTGTTCACTTGACCTGTATATACAGATCAAATTAGAAATTAATAGGCTTCCTATCTATTTTACTTCTAGGTGCATCATGGTTAACGAGCCAATGCCATGTTTTGGCAAGTCACACACTCTGCTGATTGCTGTTCTGACTCTGCTTTCCATCACAGTAACCATGCTCACTTTGTCTTTCAAAGTTAAGTGCCACCACTTGGCCCCTCCACCCTGGGATGCATTTAGATTGTCTAGTTGAGTGACTACAGTTCTCACTGTAAGGATGCTAGAGGCTCCCCTTGCAAATGTATTGCTCAATGTACTGGTGAAAGGTATGTATTCTGGTCCCTCCCAGTGTGGGTCTTAAATGATAAATCCACTTTAACATTCCATCTTCCTAAGCTTCTGAATTGCTTCCTCTGCATTAAACCACAGGAGGTCGGGCACTTCCAGTTCATTCATGGTGGGCCATCTTTTGGTTCATGTTCCAGCCAGCCAACCAACCAACTGACCAACCAACCAACCAAACAAACAAACTGTTAGAGCCCTTTCTAACTCCCCAAGCTGCAACATTAAATGCAGAGTTTCCTCTTAGAGAGCCTATATCAATAAATTCAGCCTAATTCAACTTTATGTGCCTATCACCATTACCCCACACACTTGGTATCCACTCTCATGCATGTTCTCTGGATTTGTCTGTATAAATTAGAGAACTCAAGTAATTCTCTTGGAGGGCAATGTACCTCCTCATGAGCCGCATTTAGTATCTCACCTGTAGGGGCCTACTGGTACTTGAGTCTAATCATAGGTCTAGGAGCAAAGAAGGGTGGTTGGGAAGGGTCCTGAAGAGAATCAACATTGTCCTGCTTGGCAACTGCCTCAGGAGAGGCCATTACCATTTTCTCAGGCAATGCAGGGTTAATTCCCTCAGACTAGGGTGAGGAAGCCACTTCCTCTGAAGTTGGGGAGGCCAGTTCCACTGGGGGTGGGGAGACTTCTTCTACTGGCAAAGAAGAATCATGACAGTTTAAAGGCTAACTGTCTCCAGCTTCATCAGGATCTTTTCACACATCACCATCTCAACTTACACGATCCCATTCTTTTTCAATCAGTACCCTCACTTTAGCAGTAGACACTCTGCCAGACTGAGAGTTCAACCTGTGTTGTAATTTAGCCAGTCACAGGATGATGTGCTGCAATTTTCAGCCATTTCAGCCCTGTGGCTACCGGAGATAAGGCTCTCCTTTAGGGCACAATTGGAGCTTTCAGGTCACTTATGCTGCACTTGAGTTGGGAATTTGAATCCCTGAGTTCATCTTTTTCTTTCACTACTTTGTCCAGCAACATTAGGAGCAACCAACCAATGAGCTATATGGCTTAGTTTTCCAAAAAATTTTGAAAGTATCATATACAGAGTCATTTAGCTCTTTGCTTCTTATAAGTGATTGATTAGGAGTATCCAGTGCAGATATTTTGCATGCCTCTGTAGACACTTCACACCATGGACTATCAGTGCTCTCTTTACTACTGGAAATTTGGTCATTAGGGTTTTTAAATCTAATCAGATTAGAGAGACTATTCCAGAAACTCCAGGACCAATGTAAAAAGCTCATCCTTAGAATTCTGTTCCTCTATAACCACTCCCGGTATCAAAATCTGCATTAATTAGCATTCTCCCGAGAAACAGAATCAATAGGATATAGATATAGATAAGAGGATACTTATTATAGTAATTGGCTCACATAATTACAGAGGACAAGAAGTTCCATGAAAGCCAGTGGTGTCATTCAGTCTGAGTCCAAAGGGCTGAGGAAGCAAATGGTGTAAGTCTGAGTCCAAAGCCCTAAGAATCAGGAGACCAACGGTGAAGGCCTCCATCAGAGTCCAAAGGACAGAGAATGAGGAGCACCGATATCTGTGGGCAGGAGAAGATGGATGTCCCAGCTCAAGCAAAGAGAGCAAATTTGTCCTTTCTCTACATTTTTGTTCTATTTAGGCCCTCGATACATTAGTGAGGGCAGTCTTCTGTGTCCAGTCTACTGATTCGAATGCTAAGCTCTTATAGAAGCACCCTCACAGTTACATCCAGAAATGTTTTACCAGCTATTTGGGCATCCTTAACCCAGTCAGGTTGAAATGTAAAATTAACCATCACACATAGCCACAAGGCTCAACTTGAAACAAATCAGTGACAATTCTTTTGCTGGTACTCTATGTAAGAAATAACCAGAAATTAAAATGTGTTTTCAGGGTTTATAGTCGTATTAGAACGAGATTAGTCTATTGTTTGAAGATTGTCTTTTAGAAATTTTTTAATTGTTTGGAAGAGAATTAAAAATAAGCCAAGCTAATCAACTCCAAATAGTGAATTCCAAAACCAAATATAAATAATGGCCTTCAATACAACACATGTGTTTTTTAGGTCATCGCTGTCCTGGTTGAACCACGTTTTACCTTTAAATCTTATTATATAAGGAACTGCTAATATACCATAGTTTAACAGGACAGTGGAGAGAATATGGCAAGCGCAGAGCAGAACTCGACATGGGCTTAGAGCAGGGCGTGCAGTTCCCTTTGGCTGGGTGCGTGTGGTGCCTGCAAGGGGAACAGAGTGAGATAAATGAGTATGATAGTGCATTCCTGAACTGTGCCAGTGAGTATGCAGTTGACTCTGGAAGCCAGGAGACTCATTTTATTATGTAGGAAGAACTTATAAACAGACCTGGAGGAAAGAAGCAGAGAAACTGATCAGGAACATGTTTAATGAAAGAAGTGGGAAAATGTAAAATATTTAGGCATTTGTTAGCGTTATATTTAAAGCATTCATATCCTTAAGGTAAAAATATATATAAGTGATCCAAGTTTTTAAATAAGACATATCTTTGGCAATAGCAACTACATGTAATGTAAGACCACGTTAGAAAATATACATTTGTAGATTGAGATAATTTTCTTTTTCCCAATGTTGCTTTTATAGACAGAACATTGTCAAAATATATTTGACTTCATTTCACATCAATAGATACTCTTCGCACATCTGAATATGGGTGATACTATGGGAAATATTGGACTAAATTAAAGATATGATCTCTGCCATTTAAAAAAATCATGTTCTAATAGGGAAGGCCAGAGAAGGCAGCCAAACAGTTCACCATATGAAGAATGGTGGCATGGGAAGACAATAACTGGATAGTAATAAGAAATTGTAAAAGAGCATATGTAACAGATTAAAGTGTCACATCATGGAGAGGTTAGAGAGACGATCTGGGCTCAAGCCACAGTTTCACCAATGCTGGTCTGACCTTGTGAGCTTGGGGTTTTATTATGTTTTGCAGCCTCAACTTCCTCTGCTTTAAATTGGAGCTAAAATATGTGAGCCATTGACTCATGGTGTTGCAATCTTGTATTTATTCAACTTATTTCTTAGGTCCCAGAAGAAAACTTTACATTGATCTCAGTAAAATTTTATCTTGGTTACAATTTTCAAATATGCAAAGGGTTCATTTATTTGTGCCGGGGTTAGTCATAGTGCATGTGACCAGGGGCCAGAAGCCAGACAGATATGGGCAATCGAAAGAAAGATAAAGGGCCAGTATAGAAAAGTCATTTTCTGACCTTCAAAATAGAAATAGGATTCATCCTCTGTATCAGGAGGGGTTAGATTTCATGTCACTAAGGTGTTTAGAGAGGGAAATAGTAGAGATGATTGAAGCATCAGATGATATCTTTTCCAGACAGAAAGTAGAATTTAAAATGGCACTAAATAAAATCTCATCAACATGCAATGAGAGTACAAGGCAGGAGGCAGCCTTCTGGTTGAAGACTAATGAGAAGGTTTCAATTTAGGAGGCAGTGAGCTGACTTTAAATCTAATACTCTTTTTACTTACTCTTTTCTGAGCTAATTATATTTTAAATAATTCTTAAAATATATTTTACTCAGTGTAAATATTAGGCTTCCTCTCTTTCTGAAAAAAGTGATCTCAATGGTTATTTAATCCTAAACTACTTGCCAAAGATAAGCTTAAAAATACTAAATAATGAAAAAAAAGGCATTT
>NW_011888782.1:36104160-36170726 GCF_000151845.1 Pteropus vampyrus | reverse complement strand
ATATAAAATATTACGTACCTGAAATCCAGATTCAATTATCTGGTCTAAAACACTGTCTCTCCAGGAAGGGCTTTAATGTCTCTGACCCTGCAGCTGAGACCTGTGTCCTCTGGCCAGTCATTCTTATCGCAAGTCTGTGGGCCATAGGTAATGTCCCATCCAGGGTGATGGCCGCATCGACTCCAGTCACTAAGCATGACCTCAGCCAACTACACTGATTTTCTTCATGGATGTGTCTTTGGGATATAGAAGGCAGCTCCCCTATGAATAGAAATTTTGTGTGTTTTTCTGTTCCAGCAATTTCTTTCTTTTTTTTATTTTTTATTTTTTTTTATGTCTCTGAAGTCATACAGCTCTACTTACTATTCCAGTGATTCAAACTTGGATGTATATTTTAATCTCTGGAAGCTTTTAAAAAATACAAATGCTGGTACCTAGAGTGGTTGTTCTTAAACTTCAGCGTTAGACCTGGAGAGCTTGTTAAAAACATGGCTGGGCCACAGCCCACCCTCACCCCCAGAATTATGTTTCAGCAGGTTGGTCTGGGGTGGGCCTGAAAATTTGCATATCTAACAAGTATGTAGGCAATGTTGAATATCTTGGTCCAGGGACCACACTTTGAAATTAATTGGTCTTAGGTAGAATATGGACATTTATAGTTTTAAAAGCTCCCTAGATGATTCTAATGTACAATTAGGGCTGAGAATTACTCAAATCTGGTGGACTTCTTTCTTAGAAACGTATATTTAAAATTTTTATATCAAGGTTAAATGTGACGTGGAAAATCTTGTGCTAAGTACAAAGGTAGCATAACACCAACTGCTGAATGTTGAGTGGGATCTAATTTTAAATGCACTTATTGATTTAACTATTACACCAACAATAGCTCTAGTTGTTAGCACATATAGTACTTGTAAGGCTATGAATAGCTTCTTAAAATAATTCTTACTGCATACTTAAAAAAAAAAAAACGGGTTCACTAAATTGCACTCCCAAATATCTTTCCATTTGTTCTACTCAGACTTCACTAAGGTCCTTATTAGAGGCTAATGAAACGTTGAACAAACGTGGAAAAGCTAAACAAACAAATATGTTATTGACTATAACATGGGAGCAATGTAAAATATTTTAGATGAAATAGGCTCATTTTGAATTAACGCCATCACTAAAGAGCCTATAAAATCTTGATTTGGAATTAAATCTTATGTTGTCCTCATGTATCACACTGGATCAATAAAGACAAAATAAGGAAAAGCAATTTGGGGAAATTTTTAAATTTTTTATGGATAATTCATTGAAACAGATTATTGGGTAGATATTTTTAAAGACTC
Organism: Pteropus vampyrus; assembly: GCF_000151845.1. Classification (NCBI taxonomy): domain Eukaryota; kingdom Metazoa; phylum Chordata; class Mammalia; order Chiroptera; family Pteropodidae; genus Pteropus; species Pteropus vampyrus. Next base: position 36,169,395 of record NW_011888782.1, on the reverse strand, counting down.
ATGGGTGTTTTTCTCCACATACTTATCCTGGGAACCCTACATCAGAACTTGCCTGGGTCTAGCAAAAATCTCATTCTCGGGTAGAAATTATCCTACGGGAGGTTTTACCAGAAAGCTGAAACATTCTACTCGGTATAGCTTTGCCTGTCAGGGATCATCAAGGCTCTGGGGTGACTAATTTGTAATTTCACACAATAGGCATGTACTCTGAATGGAATTCTTTAATATAAATAGGATTAGAAATATGGATAAGGGGAACTTTCAAATATTAAATGGTGTTTGAATTTTAAGGATGTTTCTGAAAAAACAAAACAAAAACCTAAAGTAACTGGATATATCCCTTGTGAAAGCTTTAGTTCCACTTGCCATTACAGAAGCGTTCCTTCAGATAGAACATACTAGCTAATGTTTGCAGAGCACTTTACAGTATCAAAGCACTTCTATATATATCACTCATAAGATCCAGGCTTAATAAAAAAAATATATTACTTTTAACTATCCCGAGAAACGAAGGTAGAAAACAATTTGCCTGCTTTTTGTTCAATGATGTTTATGCATGATCAATGCGTGTTTGGTACCAGCTGAACTGGAGGTGGAGGGAAAGCCGCAAGCTACCAACGAGGTGGAAGGGTAAGGAATGGAGCTATTTGGTGGTTGTTGAACTAACTCAGAAAGAGTCTGCAGGCTTTGCTAGAAATAAATCATAAGGATTTATTCAAGCTGAGTTTGCAAACTGGAAACACGGTTAGGCAAAAACCCAGAAGTGCCCCCAAAGAAGAAATAAAAGATAAAAGTTCTTGTAGTAAAAAACATATTCTTGAGAATTATCAGTACTGCATTCTTAGCCCTAAGATTGGTCCAGGATGGTTATCAGTCAGATGACAGGCAGTTAGGATGATGAATGCCAGGTGGTCTGGAAGATGGGTGCCAGGAGGTCTGGTCAGGTCTGGTGGACTAGATAATGGATGTCAGGTGAATGTGTACGTGAGTCCTTCAGGGGTAATCAGACGGTTATCTGTAGGTCCAGATGCATATCTAGGCATTGATGTAGGACTGGAAAATTCAAAAACATTTATGTTCCCAGGCTTGTTAGAACAAGACTGGAGTCTTTCTGCATGCCTCAGCCTTCATAATGTTAGTGATTTTAGCAGCTTGGTTAAAGCGATTCCATTTTATATATTCCCTATCTTCACTCTTTCCTCAGAGGCGAAGTACCGATGGAAGTCCACTGTCCTGGGTGAGGCTGTCTGGTGGCTGCTCTGCTCCAGAGATAGATGGACCTGGCTGCCCATGACCCGGCCTAAGAGAACGCAGAATCAGGGCTGAATCCCAGGGGACTATCGTCTGCCAGAAAGGAGTCTGAAGCCAGACAGATAAAAGTGGACACTTGCGAGAGTTTCAGGATCAAGGACAACATAATCAGGAGTGGGTCAGATAAAGAAAACAAAAACAAAACAAAGCAAAATAAAACAGGAGGATTAAGAGGAGTAGAGAACATCAACTAAGGACACAGAGGGCGCATGGGCTTTGAGACCTCAGGCCCTGGTGGGCAGGCCAAGGGAGCCTCTGCTTCCTCTGTTCTGCACTCCCTCTTCCTGCCACTTTTCTGACACCATGCTCAGCTTCTTTCTCAGTTTGGAGGATTCAACGCCACAGTTGCAAGCTTGAACTTTTCTACTGGCTCCGGTTTGATTTTCTGAGTGAAACCAGGACTTGGTTCACAGTTTCTTTTCAGTAGGACTCTATTGTATGCTTTCATATTTTTTATCAGAATAGGCCATCATCTCAGATTGTCTGAATATGCTTAAGTCATACCAACTTATTAAATTAAAATAGCTTTTTTGCATAGTTTTTATGGGGTGGAAAGATAGAACCAGGTTAATCTATATTCTTTCCTATTGGCATAGAAAATAAAAAAGAGCCTACACCGTTCCGAAAGCATATTTTTAATTCCCTTCATTACTAAGCTAGAAAGGATATCGATTCCCTTCTTCCTACACAGACAATAATGAGGCCCAGGCAGGAGTCCTTATCGTCCTCATTCCCATGCACTAAAGAAGCTTACCTAGCCCGATCCTCTCCATGTGACTCATAGGATCCAGGCTTCATGTTCCATACCCAGAAAAAAAAAAAAAAATGATGTTGTTTCCTATTTGTAATACCCGTTCCTTTCACTTCTGGCTCACATTTGTTATCTCTCTTGTCCCAGATGCTGATTCAACAAACACATATTCAGTTATACCTCCCCCTTCATCTCACGCAGTAGCAGCATCAGATAAATGTGATTAGACAGGATGAACGTGGTATTTAAACCTTGGTACTGAAATGCCTTTGTATGTTGTTTAAAGAGCCCACTAAGTATTCCCATTGAGCATCCTCGTGACGGCTACATCTTGGTAATTGAGTGGTTAGTGCTTCTAAGACTGACAGGCTGTCTATTTCCTTGCAGCCATGTTCTCATTGTGGACGATCCTCTGAACATTCTCCTTAAGTGGTGCCTAGAGGAATATGCCCAGAGGTTCTGAAAATGAGGCCAAACACCAACATCAATTTCATACTTTGATTTAATTCTGTTATTAATAGCAAGACTGAGCAGGTATGAATGGAGTATGGGTAGCGAAAGGAGTCAACGGGAGTGAGGAAAACTAATCCGGGACCTGGAAATGGACCTGCCCTTATTGCAGAACAAAGGCTGGGAGTGAGCCTGGCTGCCAGCTGCAGTCCTTGGAGGCTGGGACAGGAGAGGGCAATAGGGGGTACAGGCTCAGGGTTCAGAAACTAAGCAAGCCCCAGACATATGGAGGCAAACATGCAGGGCTTTGTTTGCAATAAAACAGAATGGCATCCTGATGGGTGAGCTGAGCATCCCACTGGGAACCTAGGCAGGTTTTTCGAAGGTATAGAGGTGTGGCAGGGCGATGTCATGGGCTAGTAGCATGTGTGCAGGGCCCTGAGCTTGGTTTAATGTTCCACTCTCCTGGTCTTGAAACATTTAATAATTTTTTAACAAAGGGCCTGGCATTTCACTTTGCACTGGGTCAGTCCTGAGTGGTGGTATGGGGCCTGGGTAAGAGAGGGTAGGGTGACATTTCTTCTCAGGTGATATGGCACCAAACATTAAGGCTGGAAGCAAAACTCGATTCCATTCTACAGTCTCCTTACCCTGCTTGACATTTCTTCAGAGCAGTCTTCACTTCTCAAAGTTACTTTTTATTGTTTACTTGTTTATTGCCCATCTTGCTCGTTGCGCCATCCCCAATTCCTACGACAGTGCCTAGCACGCCTAAATAGCACGCTGCATGAATGGTTAACTTCAAGCCTTGGTAATGCTTAGGTTCCCAGGACGCCAGAGGAATCATTGGACTCCAGGGAGAGCTGGGAAGGAACTCGGTCTTACAAGGCTCAGCCGTGTGGCCCAGAAGATGGGTAGCTCTGTCTCAGGGAAGGAGGAACCTGGCGTCTTGGGAGAGATCCGTGGTAAAGGCAAGGTCAGTGTTCACACTGCTAACCTGCATATTCTCTCCAGCCATGTGGGGTTTGAGAGATAGGACAGAATATGGTGGTGGGAGAATCACTATGTGAACTTGAGGCAGACAAAGGCAGCCTGAATAAATTGGGGGTTGCTGACATTTAACATTTTTTTGACGGCCTAAGAGTAATGTCCAAATTGGCAAGTGATACGTTTGTGTTCTAAAAATAACATAAACTGTAAGCCAGTTGTGCTGAACTGTTCTCACTGCCAAAGACTGGTGGCAGCTTCCAACATTTCACAAAAGCAGCTACTGATTGTAATTGCCTATGAGGCTTTATTTAAGACCCTACTCATGATGTCATCCTGCAATGGTCTGGGATTGTTGTAAACCTAGCTTTAGTCAATGCACTCATTATGTGCAACTGTTCTGTGCTCATGAGACCCTGTATCTCCATGGCCACAGATGCTCACAGGGCCGCCTGACCCTGGAGTGTACCTTGGACCCACAGTGAAAGCTCTGGAACTAGTGAAATGTTCTGAAAAGAAACAGAATTTTTCCTTCTTATTTGAGTGTCTCCAAAGTCTTTCCTCACCTATGGATTTCCCCCCACCTTCCCTTCCCTTGACTTGCATGCTGGACAAACTGAGGTGCTATAGCATGATCCCAATAAATAATGAGCTTCTATCCCTATAAGCAAATCATGATAAATGTGGAGGCATTGGAGATAGTGTAATAATGTTGATTTCCAATTAGCCTGAATGAAATATTTGGGAAACTAGTTAAGCCAAGAAAGGCCTTTGATACTGGCAAACCTGCTGCTGTGCCCGTTTTTGTCACTCCTCCTGGTTTTAGGTTGAATAGATGCAACTTTCTCCTCATCAGTCACACTGCCAATTGGAGGACGTAAGTATTTGCCAAAGGACAAGCAACCATTGGGTTTATCGTTTAGGTAGGACACGAGTTTCACTTACAGAGGAAGTTATTTTTCAAGTGTTTGATCCTTCCTTCCTTATAACATAGTGGTTAAGTCCAAGGTCTCTGAAGGCAGTATGCCTGGGTTTATATCCTGGCTCTGACACTTGTTAGTTCTATAACCTTCAGCAGATTATTTAACTTCTCTGTGCCTCAGTTTCCCCATCTGAAAAATTAACTCCTGCCTTATTGGTAATAATTAAATGAATTGGTCATCTTAGTCACTTTGGGCTGCTATAACAAAAGTACCTTAGACTAGGAGGCTTAAACAACATTTATCTCTCACGGTTCTGGAAGCTGGTAAGTCCAAGATCAAGGCACCAGCAGGTGAGAATCCACCTCCTGGTTCATGGACAACTGTATTCTGCTTGTAACTTGACATGACAGAAAGGACAAGGGAGTTCTCTGAGATCTCTTTTATAAGGGCATTCATCCCAATCGCCTCTCAAAGGCTCCCACTTAATACTACACATTGGGGATTAGTTTTTAATGTATGAATTTTATAGGACACAAACATTTAATGCATAGCAATGATACATACAAAACACTTAGAACGGGGTTTGGTATGCTTTAAGAATTCAGTGTACGTTGACTGTTATTGTCATTTTGTTAGTCTTAGCACCACGTTTGTCAACCCATCTCTTCTGATGGGAAATCAATTCCTATTCTTATTTACCCTCTTTTTGTTTGGACTTACTGCTCCAGAGGCAATGGCGTGGGCTGATTCATATGGCATTTCTCGATTATTAGTTCATTGTTAAATCAATTAGTAAAGATCTCACAGTTTACTCAAAGGCATAGTGTGCACATTTTTTTTTTTGCAGGGAATGAACTGAGTGTTGACTGACCTCTGGGGGCCTGGCCTGGTGATTGTGTCATGGCTGACTTTCCTGCTTGTTGGGCACAGTCTGTTCAATGTAGTGACCAAATGTGCCATGTGACAAGCAAAGAGAGGTGGATTATAACTATGGAGTACATCACTTATGATGTTCATTTAGGGTTCCCTAGAGTCACATCGGGTCTAAGGTTCACTGGAAAGAATGGGAGCCCAATCAAACCTCTTATCGGAATGGAGCATCTCTTTGCAAAGCACCTTAAATCAGGCGTACCTCCAAGTCATGTAATCTGCAAAACAGAGATAATTACACCTGCCCGCTCTGTGTCACAGAGACAGTGCGAGGACTAATTAAATCATGACTGCCAAGAACACTGAGCTCCTTTGAGATAAATGCTCTACAAATGAAATCTTAGATTATTATTCAGAACTCCATTCTGTAAATGTCAGGACAGACCTTCAGCTTATGAGACCAGACTGCATCTGCATGGCTGGAATTCCCCCAGGGGATAGAAAGCCCGTCTGGAAAATTCCTGACCATTAAACTAACACATTACTAGAGAACCTCTGCTTCACACAGTCACGCACGACCCAATAGATGCTTTCGTAGCTTTTTTGAGTCTCACACCAGGCGACTGCATTTGGAGTTATGGCTTCAGCAGTAACATCGCTTCCTTCCAGAAGAAAAATATTCTCTGTGGTTATGGCCTAATTCAGCTGATTCCACTTCACATGGCTTTATCCTCTTCTCTGTAGAGTGACCGATCATCCCAGTTTGCCCAGAACGCAGGACTTTCAATGCTAAAATTGGCATAGTCCTGGGAAAATTGAGCCAGTTACTCATCCTAATATGCTACTAAATAGTAACAATACTAAATGCTTTGCGACTGGGGAATTTACTTCTGAGTCTTGGTAACATCTTCTATAAAATATTAGATTTGGAACTGATAATAAGAAGTTATTTTGTACAAGGCTCACTTCTAAATACTTCATGCTTAATACTCATCATAACTCCTGAAGAAAGGCATTATCATATCCATGCAGATGATAGATGAGACACATGCAGATAGAGGAATTTGTTTAAGGTGACACAACTGATAAATCAGTAGGGCTGTGGTTTCAACCCAGGCGAAAGGTACCAGGCCCTTGCTCTTAGGCACCATACAATACTCGCTCTCTAAGAGATCTTCCAAAGAGCAGAGTTGATGATTTTCTTACAGAGAGATTTTTTCTTTATTTCTATCTGACTATTGTAACAACTCAAACTAAGGGTACAAATACAGGTACATATTTCTATTTCTCCAATTTAAAAATATATACCAGCGAATCTGTTATCTCCCTTTGAGTGCTCCCTCCCACTAAATTGTCCCAGGCTGCAGGTTACACAGGACACACGAGGAGTCAGCCACATCTAATTTAAAGAGCTCTGGAAGTCCTCTGCCACTGGTACTGCCTCTGCTTTGTGCTACTGTTGGTAGGCTCTGCTGAGAGCTGGCCCCACAGGCTGACGCATCACAACAGTGAGCCATCCCTGGCCTGTACTTCACTTTCTGAGATGGAGCAGACAATCTCTCAGTGCCAGGTATGGCCAGAGACGACATATCTGGCACGATTTGCTGGAGTCACAGCTCCCTATGCCAGGCATCTGCCCCCTTATGGATGCAGACCTTTCTCTTCTCTCCTACCCAAAGACTCATGTATCTTGAGATCAGATTGCTTTTACTTTCTCAAACTTCAACAAACAAACAAACAAACAAACAAATAAACAAACAAACCCTGCTGGCTAAAAAACTCCTTTTCATTGTAATTAAGTTGTCTGCTCACAGTACTAAGGACAGGGCCTTAGCTCTGCTGCCATAACAAAATACTATAGGCTGAATGGCTTACAACAGAGATTTATTTTCTCACAAATCTAGAGGCCTGAGGTGAGGCAGGTTTAGAGTCTGGTGAGAGCTCTCCTCCTGGCTTGCAGAAAGCCACATTCTTGCTGTGTCTTCACATGGCAGAGAGAAAGGTCTGGTGTCTCTTTTTACTTATAAGGGCACTAACCCCACCACAAGGGCCCCACCCTCATGCACTTGCTGAATCTAATTATCTCCCAAAGATTCTATCTTCAATACTATCATACTAGGGATTAAGGCTTCAAAATATGCATTTGGAGGGTGGGGAGAACACAACTTAGTCCATAGCAATGGCTAATCGATTATTTTCTAGGGGCCCTATACCCCAACCATCTCCCATAGGGGAGAACTAGCTCTGGTAACTTAAAGGTGATTTACTCCCCTTATCATCCCCAAGCCAAAATGACTTTCTGAGTCCTCCCTTGTTTTTGTGGAAACAGAACAAGAAATAACTTAAATCTCCAGGAGAGCATGTCACTCTACTTGTTGAAAATAGCATCAAAATGATGACCTTACCTATTTAGTTTAGGACTCGGTGACTTAAGAATTGGATTGTAGTTCCAAATGGCCTTGCCATATACCCACATGTCTACCCTTGATTTTGAATTCAAGATTAAGGTTGAAGTAGCTCAATCAAAACCAAAGTATTTTTTTTCCAGCCTATAATTAACCATCACCATTAGTTAGATGCCAATTTCTGTTCATCCTCTGTTTAGTGCTTCAAGATATGCAGAAGTGCTCACACGAATCACAGAGCACAAAACAGATACCATGTGAAGCAGAGGAGACCATGATTGGATTATTGAGCTAGGACAATTAGGCCATCTGGACAAGCGGTCTCTGATTACCTGAAAACTGACTGATTGGAGGTATTCCATACATTGTAAAATTCCACTGATGCTTTTAACGTCTGACTTATTTTTTTGTTTTCATTGCCACGTCTTACCTAACCCACTGCTCAAGCTTTGGTTTCATGAAAAGAAATACATTTGAAAGCTTAAAGTGTTTCTCTGGTACAATGCCACCTCTCTGAAGGTGTCCAGAGGTGACCTGGTGCTGATCACATCCCTCTGCTTTTTGTTGGGTGTCTTTGTCTGAGGAGTGTGTCAAGAATTAAATAAAATAATGTACATAAAGCACTTAGCATAGTGTCATGTGCAATGAATGTCAGTTGATTTTTATTAATTTCATTCTCTGGTAGGACAAAGTTACATTTCCTTTGTATGACATAAAAATAGGCAGATGAGTGAACATTTGTTGAATGAAGATTATCTAGACCAGTGGTTCCCAGAATTTTGGAAATCAAGGCCCATTAAAACTTTAAAAAAGAAATTGGAATTGATATAAGGTTGTTTATTTCTTATTTTTCTAAGCTAAGGCATGGGAAAATTAATTTCCAGCTACTAGCCACAATATGGTGCTACAAACAAAAGGAGGTGTATTACAGATATAATCTATAATTAAAATGGAATACATTTAACTTATGGAGAAACATGATATATCGTTCATATTTTTCTCATTTTGCTGAGGAATGGTGTTTGTATGGTGGTCTGGCGCAGGGACATGACCAGCATTTAGAAACCACTAATCCAGCCCAAACCTTTGCCTTCATAAACTGTCTGAGTCAAACGTTTGTCGCTTCTAATTTTAGGGATGAAGATTTCACAGTCCTCCTGGCAGCTTGTTCTAAAGTTTAATCACGCTTATGTATCTGAGGATTGAATCAAACCAGTGAAGGAAGAACAGTTTGACCTCCCTGCCTTCTGGAAGAGCTGTGCCTTCTGGGATATTTACATTTCTAATCAAATCTCCTCATGGTTATTCAGATTTGAAGACAAGCCCCACACAGAGCAAGCATTCCCTACTTTTAAAAAATAGGTAAGCAACCTGTGACTCTCACCGACGGCTTTTTGACCGTGCTCTTCTTCTTCCTTCTAGGGACATACAGTCATGTGCTGCATAATGTTGTTTGGGTCAATGATGGATCACATATATGGTGAATGGCCCCATAAGATTATAATGGAACTGAAAAATTACTACTGCCTAGAGACCTCATAGCCATTGTAAGCTGTGTAGTAAGCCATTACTCACATATTTGCAGTGATGCTAGTGTAAACAAATCTACTGCTCTGCCAGTCATATAAAAATATAGTACATACAATTATGTACAGTGCATACTATTTGATAATGATAATAACTATATGGCTGGTTTATGTATTTACTATACTTTTTATTATTTTACTTTCTACTTCTTAAAAAAATTGCCATAAAACAGTATGCGTGTTACGCCGGCAGCAGCCTCATGCATCTGGTGTTTACATGTCTCTTGATTGTATCATTGTCACTTGTGCTTGATTTAATCTTGTGTTGTTTTATACAGTAACATGGTGTACAGGTTTATAGGAGCAATAGGCTATACCACATAGCCTAAGCGTGTGTAGTGGGCTATACCATCTAGATTTATGTAAGTGCACTCTGTGATGTTTGCGAAACATCACATGTTATGCATAACTGTATAAGTATTCTGCAAATATTGGAATAAACATAATTCATCCCTCTTTCAAGTCATGAGATCTTGAGCCAGATTAAATATGAAATGAAAACCAATTCATTGCCATGGCCTGGTGTATCTCTATATGAGACTCAAGCAGCCATTTGAGTCACTGGATATGTTCTAATGTTCATCTGAATTTCTGAGCCTCATAAAAAGTCTTTTCATAGTTACAATAGTTATAAGAAAAATGACATCAGAATCTCTCTACTTGACATTTGTAACAACGAGTGCAAGAACTTGAAGTCTATTGCTATTCAAAAATGTTCAGTGACCTTGGAGGGTCTATATTCTGTTTGGAGCAGGGTTAAGTAGAGTAGGAAGATTAATTTTATTTGTTAAAAAGTTTAACTCATGCTACAAATAAGCTCCACAATGGGGCTCACTATTCTTTATCTTTTTCAAACAAAATTACAATACTGATTATCCACCGCTTTTTGTTTCTTTTAAGTTGGGTCTATACAAGTCACCTTTTTATTGATGTACTTCATTATTTGCATCCATTTAGTGTCTACATGTAGCTGAAGAATGGTTAGGAGATTGAGCAGAACACAAATTTAATTTTAAATAAATTGACAATTCAATCAAAAGATTTATTTGTTTCAAAACTCTAGTATAACAAATACATATTTTGAAATGAAGGTTAGGATAAGGCTTTTTTACATTCTTTGTATTTTTATCATGTTTTACAACGATCCTCTCTTAAGGTGACATCTTTTCTGTACTCTCACATCAAAATAAATGATCTAACAACAAAACAGAACATTTGAAATTTTGATTATCTTACAAAACTTCAAGATGTGGGGCTACCATATCTGAATATAAGCAGAAAATAAATTCATAAAGTATCAAACTGTAGTCTCAATTATCAGGATACTAATTTATGTATTTTAATATTTTTAAACCCAATTTAAGATGGATCATATGTCTTCATATACAGAGACAAACTCATATTCTCTCTATGAACCAGAGAATTGCCAAAAACATACCTTCCTTTGTTACTAAACATTACTAGTACATCAAACATTTTTCTAGTTCTGAATCAATAAAGAAAGGTTATGTTATAAAAAAAAATGCTCCCAAGAATCAGTTGAGACACTGAAAACAGGAAATATGTCAGCTTTATTCAATACACGCCATTTGAAGTGAGGGCATCATTCCTCAGAGAGGGAATATGCTTTGGGGAAGGCAGAAACACACTGTTTTTCAGAGAAATTCTCTTTATCTAGGTGACCCAGTGTAATAAATTCTGAAAACTAAAATTACGCAGTAAATGCAGATTCTATGATATCTGGATGTTTTGAATAAAGGCCACCTATTGTACCTTTTGCCCTTCTCATTCAAAAAATTAAAACAACTTAAAAAAAACAACAAAACAGAGAAAGGAAAGGTCTGATGCTGTAAGAATTCACTCAACAGGACTCTTACCAAAGGAAAGATATATCACTGTTAAAATAGAAATAGAATTGGCTCTCGTGGGCTTTCACAATCCAGTGCCCCTGCTTTTAGCAAATTCGAGAAACCAGGACATTACTTGGTCCATATATTATCAAGGGATTATCTTTTGAATACAAAACACAACCTAGACTGCATGAAGGACATCTGAGAAGGCCGCAGAGACACTAAGCAGGGAGAATGGTAGTAATGTTTACATGAAACCTTTATGGGAGCAATTGAAAAGAGAGGCCCAGTGGGAATAACGCTTTCTGGGAAATGTTTAAATTATAACCCTCAAAGGTACAACTATCCACATGTATATGGGCCATGTCTGCATAATGCTGCCAGTCTTTGCCGATGTATTACAGCATCCGTGCTATTTATAATCAACAGAATTACTAACGCTGTAATCATGTAAGTTTGGTGATAGTAATTATGACAGAATAAATAGCAGTCAGAATGGCTTGCTGTGGTTATTGATGTTGATGGCAAACACAGCCAAAGAAGGTTTTTTTCTTTTTCTTTCTTCTTTTTAGGGAAGCCACCCAACAGGGCAGAACCTGCAAATGTTTGCCAAGGGAAAGATTTTATATACCATTTAAAAATAGACTTCCTGAAGAACTGGGATTTCAAATGCAGATGGGGTAAAAAGGATGAGGGGAATGTAAATTAGACTCTGGTATGCTATGTACTACTTGTCTTCAAAAGTCAAATAAAACTTTCCTCTGTCCAAAAAATAATAATAACAAATAAATAAAACAAAATAGACTTCCTGAAAAATGTCAGAAAGGTACACTGCCTCTTTAAATGATTTAGGAACAGTTCATTTATTTTTAAAAATCATCACATATGTGTTGATATAAATTATATATGCGAACATATGCTCGCCGGTTCCCCTTGTGGAAAGGCTATTGCTTATCCAATTTTGGTGCTGACACTGCCTTTCCATGGTCCCCTCTCTAATGAGAGCATACTGCCGTTGCACCAAAGTACCTGCATACAGAGTTCCTTTGGTACTGCTCCAGGCAGTTACTTCTACATTTCTTCCCACCGGTGCTGGGTGAAAAGTAAAATCCAGAGACTTTACTACCTATAATTAAGAGTTCCACTGCTGCTGTGATATGAAGATTGAGCTGTTTGAGAAACAGACATTTTATCTGGTGGTTTGTTTTATTTCCTTGTGGCTTAAATTATGAGTAAATGTTTTTCTTAGTTTTTACTTTTCCCATAAGTAGTCTTTTCAGCAGCAAAATGACTACTCATTTTTAATAACTACCAAGCAATAAAGTGAGATGTCTATTTAGGAGACAGTGGGTATGCATTCCAATGATTCCATTTATCATGATTTTGGAATTGCGAAAGGCAGGGGTTTCCAGGGCCTCCGGAGGGAGTGGCGTAAAGACCATGGAAGTTGGTATCAGTGCTTTGTTTCTTGATGGAAGAGCCGGCTTCATGATTGCTCTGGGATTGAATGGGCACAGGCAAATAAAATACAATCAACCTCCTTACAGTTAGGAATCATGTTAAACAGAACACTAGTTTGAGCTTGTTTTTAAAAGTCCATGCCCTTTGATTCAGTCATGTACAATTGAAGAACTGATACTAAAAAATAAAAATTAGTAGATTGATGGCAGAGATACACATTCGAGGACATCCTGTGTATCATTGTTTGTCACAGACCCTGTTTTGGTTCAAAGTCTGAGAGCAGGTCTTGCTTAGGCACAGGTAGTTTATTTCCAAGATGATCATGAGAAGCATGAGGGAGAGAGTAGGGAAGGAAGAAGGAAAAGCAGATATAATGAAGCAGATGCTTTGGGCTACTGGGGCTCGGCTCCACTGTGCCCTCATGGGTACCATTCAAAAGGCCTGCTGGAGTTTTCCTCCAGAACAGGAGGCTGGAGCATTTTTCTTCAGTTCTGTCTCCCATTGGTTGAAGGTTGCCTGGGGGTAAGGGCGACAACTCTCTGTCCTTTACTTCTAGGCTCTTTCAGCACTGGAGAAGCTTCCGTGCTGGCTTGAGCTGGTATATATACTCTGAGTTTATTTTTGTTTTGTTTTGTTTTTTTGTTTAAAAAAAAACTATAAATAAATAGATATTCTCTAAGTTATGGGACACGGAATGGACACAAAGTTGTTTCATGCAAATTGTTCTATAAAGTACATAATTTAATTTTAGAGATGTGGACATTTTCACATCCCATGAATGACACAAAGTAGCCCAGTGCAAAGGTAAACAGTGGGAAGTGCAAGTCAGAGCCCCCAGCAGCTTCTCCACCCATGTGCTCTGACTCCATCTGTTACCTGGTGGGATCTCAGGGCGTCAGCCACACTCATTCCTGTTATTTGTGTCTTTCGCCTTCACTGAATTCTAATTGCGACTGCAGAGTGGTGATAAGACAGAGCCTAGAAGTCTATTTGAAGGCATAAAAGGAAAAATACAGCATCCCTAGTACAAAGTTTGTGGCTAGTCACGGGTGTTTCGATAGTTTCAAAGAACTTACCTTTTTAAAAATCATTTTAAAAGGGACTGGTAACACGGCTAGTGCTGATACAAAAGCAGTAGGCGCAAATCTAAAGCATTTCAATGTGTATAAAATGTGATTTACTCAAGACCTTTGAAAACTGATGATTGCATAAATTGGTAGAGGTCTATATTCCCTAGGAAAAGCGTTTTTCTCTGCATGGTGGAATTTCAAATTATATTCCTTTGTTGGCTTTTTTTCTAATCCACCTCCCAAAATTATGTTAGTTGAGTAACAAAGTATGATGAAGAAGGGGACAGAGAAGAAAGACAGAGCATCTTCTTAATTACTTGCAGTTTTTGTGGGAAATGGCCGTTAATAGACACACAGAGACACAGCTCCAAAACATCTATGTAGGAATCTGTTGCGAGGAATAGGCTGAAATGGATTTCCTAGTGGTTTTGATAAGAGAGAGACAATATCAACTTCAATTGTCTGCAAGTCAAAAATGAGAGAGAGTGGCTTATAAAGATGACGGCCAAATTTCCCCTCCCCCACTTTCACCAATCCTTGCCATCTCCTCTAGCCACCTTGAAAGGTGACCCTCCAAGTGACAAGAGTCTGGACTGGGCTCTCACCTATTTCCATGACAGTACAAAAACCAGCCTTCTGGCTTCACAGAAAAGCGAGGCCACATGGCCTGGAGTGTGGCTAGAAGCAGACTTTCTAAAGAGCCTTTTTCGCTCCCTCCAACAACACAGTTCAGTTTAACTGGTCTAGCTAGTGCTTCCCCAGTTGGGAACAACTTTGTCTACATGAAGTATGGCCACATAAATCTAGCTGATCTAACTAATGTGAACTTGTTGATCGTAGGCCCTTGTTCAAGAACTGCTTTTTTTTTTGGTTATTTTATTAAGCTAGGTAGCGCCTGGTTTCTTTAAAATAAAAACACATTATTTCCTAATTATTTTAAAATAATGCTATTTTTAAGTTTGCCCTATATTTTTAAAATGTATATGTGCCCTGGCTGACTGCAGCTATAATAAATTTTGTACATTGAAGTTAATAAATATTTAAACTTTTCTGTGCATTAAAAAAAAAAAAAAACCCACAAGGTTGACAGGCCTTGAGAAGAACAGGAATATTTATTTAAATTTCATGCATTTTAATGAAAGAAGTGGCTCAGTTGTCCTTCATTCCTTCAAAGCAATGATTTTCAGTCCTGGATTTTCAATACCTCATGGTTTCACTGATTATTCCAAGGGAGGCCATAGAATTGCCATTGCCTTGTGTTCAGCTCATCACATTTATTGATTTAATAGGTCCACCTGGACATTTTTCAAAGACAGTAATTGAAAATGCAGCCTGACAGGCTAGTAAGAGTTGGGCGGATTGGAGTGGGCAAGGTGGGGAGCAGAGGAAGGTGACAGCTTACTCATCAGCCATTCCAGCAGGGTACATTGAATGCTGGAGCCAGGGATACTGAGCCAGGGGGCATAAGACAGGTGCTTCCTTCCTGCTACCGACTGGCCTCAGAGAAAGGCTCCGACTCAAGCTGCTGCTTGCCATGAACCTAATAAGTTCAAAGGCAACGATGTTACAGAAACGATAAGTTATCTTCTCTTTTCTTATTAGCTGAAATCTATTTTTTTTTTGACTAGGTGAATTTTTCAGACTCAAATAATCCAGATCGATTTATACTCATCCATTACTGTTGTTAATAGCTATAGTAAGATATTGACCTTTATAAAATATTAACTAAATTTTCCAGCCCTGTGTCAGCATGTTTCATGACTGCTTCCATCCCTTCAGGTATCTAGGAAACTCTGTGCTCATTACCCAGGGGAGGGTGTGATTCCCCAGAGAGCAGGGAAAAGAGGGTGACTTAGCTCAACCTAAGGCCTCAGAGAATGACGAGGGCTTTGAGGAAAAACAAAATCTTTGGGAAGGAGAATGTTATAAGGGATTACAGGGGAAGAAGTCTCCTTTGGAGTCTGAGAGGGATTTCCCCAGAACCACTGAAGAGACCAGGAAGAAGAAGACAATCATTTTCTTCCTCTTAGTAACTAGGGGCCAAGAGACAATCTTAGAAACAGGTGGCAGATGAGAAGAGTTGAATGACCCCAGGGATAGGAAAACCCCAGAGAGAAACTTCAGAGTGAATATAGGAAAAGAGTCCTAATATAACCTCACAAAGAAATCCCCGTACTTTGAAGGAGGTGCAAACACAATGAGAAGAGTCATGACGTCTAAAGGTGCCAATTGGACAGAAAGAAAAGACGTGTCACTGGCAACCTGTGTGAGTCACCAACTGAGGACAAGTGGATGCCCCAGCAGACACCTGTGTATAGAATCTCAAAACCAGGTGACCCTTACCCCTACCATGCCCACACCTTGGTATTACTCTGTGAACCCCCAGAATTTACACTCGACTTTGTAGGAAGGAAACACAAGAGTAACTAAGATTGTGTTTCTAGGCTTGAAAGAGACATTAAGTTTAGTGGTAGAAAATAATGATGTTTTGTACCTCTGAATTATGAACAAGGTTCATGTCACTGATAGCGCTATTTCTCCTCACCCTGTTTTGTAGATGTTAGGATAATTAAAGTGCAATTGTAGATTTTTACCTTTTTGAAGCATTTCCATGAATTTGTTAAAAATGTGATCTTCCCCCAAAGTGTCTGTGCTAGGCACGAACATAGGTGAGGATTCTGGGAAACAGGGTAAGAGAGACTAAGGAGTTTGCTCAGCATCATGTAGCGGATACCTATACCCAGTTTCACTGGACCAGTGCTTATCAATCCTCTTAAGGCATCCTATCAGCATTTTCTTCCACAACCTATCACTTTTTATATCCTTTCTCTACGATAACCACAGAAAGTTTCATGTCTAATTTAGCATGATTTTTAAAATAATCTTTTAGAACAAATAGTATATTTAAAAGAAAATCAAAACAATTGCTTGGCTTTCAAAGTCGATCTCACCTACCCCCATCATTCTTAAATATTATTAAATTGGTAAGCTTTTTTTTTTAATTCATCCCTTACTACATTTTGCATGGAGTCGAATCAAAGAGTCATCCCCTGATTGGTTCATCCATTATAGAGTTATTAGGGCAACATCAGCTGAAAATACTCAGAAGAAGAGGGCTGGGAAGACTTTGGAGACCATTTGCTAAACTCCTGCAGGTGTAGTGAGAATTGTTGCCATTATTCAAGGTCACACAGCTAGATAGGGGCACGTCAGGTGTAATAAAACCAGAGCTCTGTATTCCCGATAGCTAGCACTGCCAGCTAGCTTGAGAAAAAATAGTTGAACTTCAGTGAATTTAACAATGTCCTCCAAACCCCATTTATAAGAAATAGCCCTCACACACATGTGCGCGCGTGCGAGCGCGCGCGCGCACGCACACACACACACACACACACACACACACACACACAATGTCTTGAGCACATAATGCTCTCCTTACTTGAGATGCTTTAAAAATATCTTCTACAGAGAAAAATTTCTTCTACAGAGATAAATTTCTCATATTGAAAATCTCAAGTTCTAGTTTGTTGACTGATGATGTCAGTGACTACAAAGTATGAATTTCTTATTAAGAATATAAACTCTACAAAGGACTTGGATTCCAATATCTGTAGAGATATGTTAGAGATACGGATTGTGACTGGGAAGCTGCTTTACGTGCATTGTTTTGAAATAGTTGTGATGACTGTCATTGTTTGTGGCAAGACCGTATATGTGCTTGTTTGAGAGATTACGCTTATTGATATTTGTACTTACATTTGTTGCTGTCACTCGACTCTAAAGCAGGTATTGCTGTATGATCTCTTTCTCATGCAAGAGATGGTAGCTGACAATGGGAAAGACAAGGCACCGATATTTGTTGAGTATCTAATATATCTAGGGATCATGCTTGGAAGATGTGTAGGAAACTGGATGACCTGCAGTGGCTTGAACACACTATAAATAACTGACATGTCAGCACTGATACATCCATTCACCCAGTAGTCTTCTAGTTAGCGTTCTAGGTGCTGGGGATAGAATAGTGAACTAGACAAGCTCCTTGCACTTCTAGAGTTTACATTCCAGAGGAGAAAGAAAAAACAGTAAACAGTAAGCAAATAAATGAACAAGCTGATGACTCTACACTGTGCCAAGCACTAATTACACCATGTCATTTAATTATCAGAACACGTGGGTACTACTATTCACTTAAGTTTACAAATAAATAAAACGGAGGACAGAGAGGGTAAATAACTCCTCCCAAGCTCTCAAAGCCCACAGTGGCAGAGATGAAACATTAACCCAGGAAATCTTATTCCAGGGCTCATGCTCTTAGCCGTTACACTATAAAACTTTATGAAAACCACCTGCTAGGACTGATCACTGTGGCTGAGTGGAAACACAGAAAATGACGATATAGTGTGACAGGTAGGATGCTTCGATAAGCAAAGTTTCAGTAAGCACGCATAGGATGGGCAACACTTTCCAGACCATAGGTGTCTGGAAAGGTTTTCTGGAAAGGCTGAGGCTGATGTGGATCTTGAAGAATAAACAAGAATTAACCAGGGGATGGGAGTGGAAAAGCACTGCAAGCCAGGATGACAACCTTAGCTTTATGTGTGGCCTGTGGTGTGTGAAAACCAGAGACAGGCGGCCCGAAAGAAATCAAGGGCCACATTTGGAAGGGCCAAATTTGGAAGGGCCTTGTGTGTTCCCACTAGGAACAGCTGGTCTTTTCAACTAAAGGTAATGAGAGCCATCCACTGATATCAAGAAAGAGAATGATGTGATCTATTTGCAATTTAAATGGTTCCTTTTGGGCTCCTTGTCCACTGGGAGCTTGGCAAACCGTTGAATCCCTTTCTCTCTTACTTTCTAACCCCTGCTCCCAGGAGCAACGTGGGCCAGGTCTGTAATAATCACCCCAGACATCCTAACACCAGTAAAACATGCTACTATTGGGATGCAAGCTGGCTAGAAAGATATCATGGTTGGAAAATATTCTGGATCACAGATCTTTTCCTTTTCTTCTGCTTTTACCATACCTAATGCAAACCTTAAAACCGACAAGCTAAAAGTTTAATTTCATATGATCCTCTCAGCACTCCTCAGCTCATCATCAATCCTAGAGTCTCCAGGAGTTACAACAGCTGGGACAGTGAGACTGGCTGGATAGGAATATGGATCAAGATCCAAGATGTCTTTTCTGGCTTCTCCCTAGTTACGAAGGCAGTTTTGCAGTGTGGAGAAAGCATGAGCTTTGAGTTCTAAAAGAATTAGATTCAAATTCCTTCTATGTAGGCACAAACTGCGTGGTAGCATACTGAACTTTTCATTTTTTCTTTTTAAAGTAAACGGATGAATAAGACTATATAGTCACTGTTTGCTTTTTATGCATAAATGAACTCTGGAAGGAGACACAGAACCTAACAAGTGGTATGGGGCTGGAGACATGAGAACTGAGTAGATGGGGATGGAGGAGGAAAAATTTTCATCTTATATAGACATATTTTTAAGTCTTTGCATTAAGGGACTAAATTACACGTTCAAAAGATACCTCATCTCTAAAAGGTATATAAAGATGACCACTGGCTAGATTGTGATGAGAACTGAGATGAAGCTTGTGAAATAATGGGGCCCTGAAACACAACAGTGAAAGAAATATATTCCTTGCCCGTTAGGAGGGGTATGTACTTCAGTATGTTTGGGATTTAATGATGATGGTAAACATAGGAACGTATTTCTTTTTCGTCACAGTACGGGAGACACAAGGTGGTACCAGAAGAAGGTTGTTGACTTGACCAGGATCCTGCCACTAAATATAACAGAAAAATGACAGTTTCTCCTCTAGAATGGTCAGTCAGCAGCCACTCGTTTTATTTTTTTTTATGGTTACAAATGGATTTGTGAGTTGGAGAAGTAACTTGCTGTTTCCAAATGAGAAAAATTGAGACATTTTCATTGAAAAATCTACTGCTCAGCTGTCCCAGAAGTACACTGTATGCTTTGCCTAAGTCCAGACATTTTGATTTGGCTAAAAATCTATTTAAGACATTTGTGGTTGAATGTTAAGTATAGAAGTCAGAAAAATAGTGTCTCAGTTGTGAAATTATTTGAATTTTTTGTAAAGATTAATAGCCAGTGATGATTCTTTGGTTTGAGCTTGACTTAACATTTGCTTTTAGCTTCATTTTAGCAAATATTTATATACCTAACACTGTTTTATATGCTGACTAGGCTTTTAAAGAAATATTGCGTATAATTCAACCCTATCCTCACAAGTTTTTTTTTTTTTCCCTTTTGGCAAAAATATATCAAGCAGCACATAAACGAGTCTTTCCTTATTTGTAATAAAACACCAGGGTAGTAAGAAAGTCATGTCGGATGGGGTTGTCATGGAAAGGGGGAACCTTAGATGAACTTGGAAAAATTAGGCGAGCAGGATGTGAGAACACCAAAATGATTATTTCCAGTAATAACAGTAATCTCTATTTCTTCATGGCTAAACAAACTCAAACGTTAATTGTACTTTGCACCAGAAAAATTAAACAGTGAATATAAAACCTTGCAAACATGAGGAGAACTAAATCTTCCTGCTTAACCATTTGTTCCTCAAATCACCTTTTTATAATAAATTGTAATGAGAAAGCTGGGGGCAGAAACATTCTTCTGAAAATAGGGAAATAAACTCTGCGAAGTGTGAAAATTAAATCTCCTTCTCCCTTTCGCCTTGGGATTGTGGTGGACCTAAATACAACAGAAGGGGTCCCCTGGGCGTTGTCAGAAGCTTATCATGAGCACCCGTGGGAGAGCTTGGAAAATTAGTTAAAAAGTATTTGGCAGAAACTAGTTTGACTATTCGTCATCATGTAAATTATAAATTTGGTAAAGGTATTTAAACAATTGTGACCTTCTCTGAGAGTAATGTCATTTAATTAAAAAAATATATATGTACACAAATATAGGAACACATACACATCCATACACATATATGTATACTAATATTATTTCGTAATTTAACGAACAATAATCTGCTCATAAAGCTGTCATCCGATATCCTGAAGCCACAAATCACAAAACGGTGGCACCTGTGCCCGCTTCCTGCGCTTGCTGGGTTGTGGGCACTGCCTTGCTAACGGTTCCCGTGCAGGGCCTCAGCGGGCCTGACCACCGAAGGAAACCAGAAATTCAATGCAGGCAGCAATGCTGGGCAGCAGATACTTACGTCTTCTGTGAAGCGAACCTCCCTCTCCATACTACAAGGGCTTTCAGCCTAGAAGCCAAGGGTGATTCCTTCGAATTAGGCCAGTGGTCACCATGGGGGCTCCAATAAAATTAATGAAATGACTAATTCAGTGCAGAATTAATTATGCTATTGTTACAGCCAATGAAGGCTGAGCCATCATCTCTGCTTAGGAAGCTTATGGCCTGGAGGAAATACAAACAGACCTCAATTTCCTTTTTTCTCACTTGAGTGGATATATCTCACAACTTTCTGTCAAATCAGAAAGGCTCTGTCAAGGAGAATAAGCTCCTTTTAATATGTACTCAGAAAGAAACCTGAAGAGTTAGAGCAGTGAGCACAACAGAGTCACTTTTCCCAAAGGCTTGGTAATAAGAAATAACTCAAGAAATAACCCTGGAATAGAGATTGCCCAGTCTTCTCATCCCTGGTCCAAAACCAAAGCACGTGCAATCCACCTAAAACACTGAAGGAAGTCATCTTCAAAAGACAGAAAATTAATGGTTGCACACCCTCTAAAATGATATAGTAGTTTATTTTACTTACCTAAATTACTATTATTTTCTTTGAGAAATTATGGTACTTCACATCTGCTGACTTAATGCTGTAATGTTTATGTACCTGAAGAAAGAGGCACCAGATACCCCAAGAGCGGTATCTAATGGATAGAAATACAAACTGTAATGTTTTTCTCAGATGGCAGCCCTTGAATTTCAATAAGAATTCAGCAACATGGTGCTTTTATGTGAATGACCCAGAGTGAATGAAAGAATTAAAACATTTCTGAGAATATACACTGATGATATCTACAAGGGTGGTTTTCCCTAAGTTGTTTTTGAATGAAAATTTGAAGGTATTTGTTTTAAGAATTCTGTTCACTTGTTTTCTGAGGATTCCTGATTTTCCCCCTCCTGTCTAGGAATAACTCCTGGGCTTTCCTTTACCCTCACACTCACAATATTTCTGACACCACATGTGTGTGTGTTTTTCCCCCACACTGACCAATTTTCTGACACTAGCTGAGTGTCCTACTGTTTAATTCGGTTCTGACACTATCCACCTATAGAGTTAGTACAGATTTGGCAGGTGAAGGGTTCAGACTTACAAGACTATCCCCACTACAGACACCAATCACAAGTCCTAGTTGTCAAGATATCACCTGTACTTCTGAACAACCAGCTATAAATTAGGGTTTCCATGACCCCCGCTTTAGATTTGATAATTTTCTAGAAGGGCTCACAGAACTCAGGGAAACAGTTACCAGTATATCACAAAGGATAAACAAAGGATGTGGATGAACAGACAGATGAAGAGATACATAAGGTGAGGTACAGAAGGGTCCCAAGTGCCGGGGCTTCTGTCCCCACGGAGTTGGGGGTGCATGCTTGCCAGCATGTGGATGTATTCAGCAATCCAGAAGCTCTCAAATTTTATGAAGGTTTCATAACATAGGCATGATCAATCATTAACTCAATCTTTAGCCCTTCTCCCCTTTCTAAAAAATAGGGAGTGGGGCTGAAAGTTCCAAGCTTCTAATCATGACTTGGTCTTTCTGGTATCCAGCCCCCATGTTCCTTATCATTTAGGAAATTCCAAGGGATTTCAGAGCTCTGTGTCAGGACCTAGAGTCAAAGACCAGCTATTGGCAGGAATCTGGGACAGAAACCAATATATATATATATATATTTCGTATTATTATATATTTCATATTATTATATATTTCATATTATATATATTCATTATTATATATTTCATATTATTTCACACCTAACCATATCAGTTTCCTGACTGTAAAGGCTAATAGCATATGGCCCATGTAGGGATCAGCCTTAAATTTGTGTGCACGAAAAAAAGGGATGTATTAGGGCAAGACAAATCCTGCTGTCACGCTGCTTTAAGATTAGGTGAGACCAGGTGACCATCTGGGTGTCACACAGAAATCCTTCCAGAAAGTAAAGGTGATCGCAGGTCAGTGAACACTAAGAATTAACTTTCAGATGTGTATGATTTTCTAGGCCCCTCTGAAGTGGTCCCCTCCCATGGGGGCCATGACTTCAAGTTGTCTTAATTGGTCCTTGGATTTCAGCTTCTGCTTTGACCCTGACCCATCTTCCCCTAGTCCTGCGCATCTTTCTCTTTTTCCAAAGTCCCTTGATTAGATGAGGTCAGCCCTTATTGTCTGCTTTTGTGTCTCGGCTACATACTTTCCTCCTTCTCAATTTTGTACTCTGAAAGGCTTCAATTTTGTAACCCTGAGGAAAAAATACAATATCCCTGGGATGGAGAGCCTAGTGTAGCCTCTTTAGCAGCTTCCAGACGCCTGCGACAGGGGTGGGGCAGGTTGTGGCTGTTGTTTTTGGGCTCCTGGAAGCAGTATTTTTCATGAAACTGGATACTCCAGCTGGTGTTAACTTTTTGGGTTCCAGTATAGAAAGAAAGCAGAAAACAAAATAAAATGTACATTGGGAAAGTACTTTGAAAAAATACTTAAAAACATCTGAGTTCTGTGTCAAGGTATGTGATACAAATTGCTTGATTATCATAAAGAGTGAATGTGACAAAAAATGTGAGACTAAGATCTGGCTGTTTACATGTTGTAGAATTAATGAGATTTAAAGGTCCTTTTGAGCAAAAAAAAAAACATCCTTAGTGGCCTGTCATTGTACCTGAAAATTCATCACACCCAGAAGGCCTCTGATCAAATGCAACTATTTTTTTCTGGAAGCTACACGTACAAATTAATTGCCATTGATGTATTAGATTCAGTAAGTGAAACTGTGTCTTAGCTGAACAGGCTATGAAAAAAGTCAAACGTGGGAAAACTATGTTTTAAACACAGAATGTGTTGAGAATGTTTCAGAGCCATGCTGTCCAATCTGATAGACACTACCCATGTGAGGCTACTTAAACTTAAATTCAAATTTAAATGAATTAAAATAAAATAAATAATTCAGTTGCTCAGTCACACAAGCCACATTTCAAGTGCTGAGTAGCCATGGCTAGTGGTTACCACATTGGACAGTGCAGATAGAAAACATTTCTGTTATTGCTAAAAGTTTTATTAGACAGCTCTGGCCTACAGTAGACAGGACTTAATGAAGAGGGCATTCTAAATGGACTGTTTCTATGTTGCACTTGGATTCACAGAACAATAAAGAAAGTACTGGAAAAGGAGGGGAAGGGCTCCAATTGGAAAATGAGATCATATGAAGTAGCGGGTATCAGGGAAACCAAAGGCAAGCATTGTCTACTTTGCAGTTCTGCCAAATACTAGCTGGGTGGCTATGGGTAAGTTATTAAACTCTTCTTAATTTTTCTTCATTCATAAAATAGAAATTATAATTCCTACCTTGCACCATTGTCATGAAAATTAAAGATAATATACATGAATCTGGCACGCTGTAGGTGCTTGATAAATTGGAACTATTATATCATAAAGCCCACATGGACCGCTGACCACGACTCACTCCCTTTGTGTCTGTCTCAGTGTCTAGTTCTTGAATTTAATTGAACTGTTGTTCTCCCTATCTCTCTTTTTTACACTTTTGCTTTCACTATGAATAAATATCCTGTGAGAGAAAGATGCTGTGCAAACTCGGATGTTATTGGTACTGCAAGAGTAATTAACGTGAAATAGGATCAGAACACAACAATACTTTGAAAGCTAATCCTTTTAAGTTAATGGAATTGAAAAATTATAATTCATGAATAGCACTTAAATGGTACTGCTTGGACAGTCACGGCTTGTTATTTATATTTGTTGAAGGTTTTAAATTGCATCCTTCACAGAATTGCTTGAGGGCACAAGTATAAAGAATTAATACGTTATCGTAAATGAATCATTAAACAGCAATAGTAATTAACAACATAAGTTAATATAGTAAAAAAAAAATTTTTTTTTCAACAGTAGCCTTAGTGCTCCTCTGTTGGGAAAAGCTGGTTAAAAGAAGAGCGGATAGGTAGAATAGCGGATCGGAAAATGGACTCATGTGAGCTCATCTCATCCATGCCACTGCTTTCGTATTTAAAGCCATGTAGACAGATGACCCCTCATTGTAAAGCTTTCTTTCTTTTTTTTTTTTTAGTGAAGCTTTTAATAAGACCTTTCATGATCCTTTTTAGGCCTGCACTCATTGTTGTGCTTTTTTTTTTTTTTTTATAGATATCTAAAAAGACTATGAGTCTATTCCTAGGCACAAATGAGCAGCATCTGGGTCTTCACTTCTGAATCTGTCAAGTGAAACATTTGAAACTTTCAAATGAGAAGTTTTTGAACTTGGCATCAAGAAGTCCAGAACCACTTGGGGTCTTGAAGGACAGAAAGGAGGATATAATGTGTGAGCAGAAATGGATCTGGATGTCCTCGTCCCAACCCCAACACTGCCCTCTCGACCCTGATTAAGCCAGTGCAGCCTAAATTTTATATACCTACTCCATTTGTTTTAATTGAGGTTGTAGAAAAGTTTCCAAAAATTTAAAAATAATTAGTTTAAAAATCACTGAATTAGATAATTCTAAATTTTCTGTGCACTTAAGTCCTCTTAAGCCCACTTAAGTAGTTCCTAGATTTCAATGCCAGATTCCACCTCTACATACTCTGATTCAGTGCATTTGCCGGGGACCCTGACATTTAAGAAAATTTCCTCAGAGGATTTTAACTTTCAGCCATGGCTGAGAACTACCTTTTTTGTCCAATTGCATCGATCTCTTTTTAAGTAGAATTGAGCATGGACTCATTTTCCTTCTCATTTTTCTTCTGCCAGAGAATAGAGTTTTGCCCAGAATTAATGTTTATGGAGATTATTTTATTCTTTCTTCCCATATTTGTACATAAATCGACATTCCCACTTTGACACCCACCGAGAATAACTGCTGTGACTCTCAAACCATTTTACTTTGCCATTTAACTCTACTGATCTATTTCTGTTATCAAGAAGAGTTGTTTCTTTTAGTTAATATGGTCTCTTTTGTTAAAGCTGTAAGTGCCCACATACAAATGTTACTGTTGAGATGGCTAAAATAGTGTTAGAGTACATTTTGCCTTACATATGTTAATTTTTATGCCAAATTTGAACCTATTGTTGTGCCTTGAACACTTTTAGTCCACATTGAATGATTAATATATCACAGTAAGAACCTATATGTCATTCTACTTATCTGTTACAACATGTGTAAACATTCAGCTTCTATTACATACCACGTTCTCTGAGCTAGATGTCTACCATCATACAGAGGACCAAGATCAAGTTAACAAGGTTAGCCTTTCAGGACTTTTTTTTTTTTTTTTTTTTTTTTTTTTTTACCATTTTTGTGCTACAGTTAAGTGGCTATAAATTTGGTAAACAGGTGCCAGGCGAATAAGGAAACACTCCATTCTTGCCCTCAGGAGTTTCATCAACTCTGAAAATTGACATTTATCACAGAAGTGACTAGAAGGCAACACCACACCCAGACAAACTTTGTTGCAAGCAATCATACCAACTATCCTTTCTTCCAAGGGCCTATTTATCTTTCCTAAAAATCATCTACTTACCTCTAAAAGGCCCATATCCCCGCTTCCCGTTCCTTATGAAGAGGGTACTGAAGCCTGAATTCTAAGCTATCCTTTTGAATTACTTACTTTTTCCTGGGTATCTCTCATGTATACGTGACATATACATGATAATAAAGGTTTGTTTGTTTTTCTCTTGTTAATTTGTATTTCAACACAGGAATCTTAGCTAAGAATATGGAGAGGCAGAGGGAAAACTGTTTTCCTCCCCTTCATACCCAAACCCCTAGGTAGTAGAAATAGACACCATTACGTTTCCATAGCTGCCACAGCATCAACTCAAGAACTTAATACTCTGCTTTTTAGATTACTGTTTGTTCTTGGTCACTTGAAATTCTTTGACTTTTTTGAATTCCCAGATGAAATTTTATAAGAGCACTCATTTTGTTTACCTAGCAACCCTAGGCATTTGGTAGGTGAATGAGTTTTAGTTTATTATAATATTGCTGAAACTAGCATATAGTTTTTCCATTTGAACATTTGGTGGGCTGATAGAACCCTATGACTCCTGAGACCTCACTGGCCCAGGCAAAGCCCTAGTCAGGGAGTCACTACTACAAGACACTGCTCACTGCCTTTGATGACCGTGTCGTGATGAATGTGAGAAGCCTCTGTAAGTGCCAGCCAAGGCATGGGCCCCGTAGAAAGACAACATAGTGTAGAATTTCCAATAGCTTTACTTGAGCTCAGTAGATACTGTATACCCCAGCTTCTGTTTGTAATCCTGATATGCTTTTGTTCTTGAGAGCCATAGTTCTTTACCTCCAGATTTCTTCTGAGCTCATCTCTATGGGGTCAGCCCCATTCCTAAACACTTATTGGGCTAGATGTTGACTCCTGATTCAGATTTGATCTTTCCAACTCTCACTCCTCCCTCTGCCTTATCTCAAGATTTCAGCTTATGACCTTCCCTTTGGAGAAAGGATTTGGCCAATCTTGTCTCCTTCTTGGTGACATAGTTTGCACCTTTTAGTACATGGCTCCAACCCAGGAAGATATTGCAGTTAAACTAGTACAACCACTTTGGAGAACTATTGGATGGCCAAGTGATCAATCCCTGGGACTTAATTTGCCTTGGAACCCCAAGGTCTTATGGTGGGGGAGGTGCATGTGAAGAATAATTTATAAAATTTGTCGAATACTCTAGTTTCTTAAGTTTAGTCACTAAAAGAAGGAGTTGAAGACCATCACTCTGCAACTTGTGAAAGGAAACATTTTGGAGTGCTCAGATGCCTAGTATCTGAGTATCTTAAAAGAACGCTTTATTTTGAAGTATTTTTTTTTTCTTGAGATAAGAATGTTAAAACCTTGATTTCTTGGCTTCAGGTTAAACTCCCTTAACAAGCATAGTGGTGGGGCAGGGATGGGGGTGGGGAGTAGGTTTCTGGTTTCTCACAAGGAGCTGGTCATCATTCTTCTGCAACTGAATCAACAGGTAGAGGCTCAGGAGAACAAGTCAGGGTCACCCGTACAAGAGGTATAAATCAAATGGCAGAGAGACAGCAATTAGTAGCAAATGCCTGTGATGCCCACAGTGAAGAATGCCCTTTTCTTTAGAAGAGTTTCAGCTGGTTGGCTTTCAAGAAATCCTACAAATTTTAAGTCCTTAAGCACATATTTCTGTGTAAACATGGCAGAATGATTAGTAATAAAAAGAAAGACCATCTCTTAACCTTGTTAAAAGAATATTTTCCACAGACAATTTACCGATCTAGCAGGCTTTTTATTCAGTGAATTGGGCAGCATCTAATCTAGCAGATGGGAAGGAGTGCTGAAGAGGTACACAAGGTGAGAGGTTTTTGTGGAATAATGTGAGCAGGAACAAGGAAATTATACTGGGCATTTGCTGATTGGTTAAAGCAAGGATACTTTCCTTATATGGAGCAAAGGGAAGTCTTGGAGCCAGGTCAGGTCATTTGCACTGAGCAGGCAAGCACTGCTTGTTGACGTAGGCCTTCCTTCTGGTAGGCCTTCCTTCTGGAGGAGCTGAGCATAGAAACTTAGTTAAATTCTGACTTGCTGTCGTGCAGCTTAGCATGAGTGACTACACTTTAGGGCCAATTTGGTTACTTAAACAGTAGGGAAAGGAGGAGAACATTTAAATATTGTGTCATATCCCATATAGGCTAGAAGGGTAGCAAACGTGTCATCCCAAAATAAACCTTTTTTGGCATAAGAATTATTTTCAGAAATAGCAGACAAAGGAGAAGCTCTGGAAATAGGGAAGGTACTCTTTTGTAAAGGAAATTTACATTTATAAAGGAAATTTCTTATAAAGGCAGCTACCTCTCTATACCAGGAAGAAAAAGATGACTCCAACTCCTAAGACATTCTTATCAGTGGAGAAGGCACAGACTTAAATGTGCGTAAGAGATACCCTCGTTTACTGTGCTTTTCCTGGTAACTTCCCACAACTGGCCTCTGCCCCGCCCCCAACATTTTTCTTATGTCTTTAGTTGAAAATGTTAGTTAAGGTGCTGGCTTCAGCCATCTCAGAGTCACTCATTTGTCCTGGGTAACTCCCATCTACACATGAGATGTACATGTTAGTGAACTTCTGTTTTTATTTTGTTTCTTGTTAACTTGTCTTAGGGCCGAGATCCCTTATTACAGGAGTCTCAGCCAAGAACTCAAAACAGTAGAGAGAAAATTATTTTTCCTCCCCTGCTGGCTCATAGTGTTAACCTTTCAAACTGACTAAGCCTTTGAGATATTAACAATCTTTTAAATCTTTGAAAATAGTAAATTCCCAGGCCTTCTTTCTAGTGTCTACTGTGCCTCTTATCTCGTAACATCTTTCAAAATAGATTGAGTAGAAACAAAGTGCTCAAGACTACAGGGAGACCATATTTTGTGACCTGTCTTATGTTCTTGGGCAAAAGAATTTCCTGAAACAAGCAGGTAAGTGATGTTAATATACATCGTCTCAATTCTCAGACAGAAAATTCTGAGCTTTCTTCCACTATTAACTGAGACAAGTCAGAGACCTTGCAAGGACTTTTTGCCCCGCTTTGAGACCAAATAGACTTATTTGTTTGCTTGCTTTTCAGTGGGGCCCTGGAGGATTTTCCTGTTTCCCTTCCTCTGAATAGTTCCTTCTTTATTCAGTGGCTGATTCCTAGTTATCCTTTCAATGTGGACGGGCTTCACCTCCTTCAGGAAGCTCTCCTGATTCTTTTCCTCACTCCGATTGCCCACGTCAAGGCTCCAGCGCTGTAGCTTCCTTGATCTTTCTCAGTCATTTAGTATTGTTTTAAAATCATCTCCTTAAATGTCTATCTCCTCCTGAGAGCTCCCAGAGGCAAAAACTGTCTTAGTACATTATTCTTCTCTGTTATTGGGTATCTGACACACAACACGATATTTTTTTTAAGTAAACTTTTTTTTTATTATTAATCATTACGTAATGCAGAAAATTACATGGGTCATACATCTACAGCTCAGTTAATTTTTGAATATTGAACACATCCATGTAACCAGCCCCCGGATATAAGAATGGAACATTTCCAGGACCCCAGAAGTCCCCCATGCATTCTCCTCCAACTGCTACCACTCTCCCAAAGCAACAGCCATCCTGACTTCTAACACCACACTTAAGTTTTTCCTATTTTTGAATTTTATGTAAATGGAATAATAGAGTTTGCATTTTTTTTTATGTTTGCGTCACTGACCCCTATGTGTCAGAGACCTTAAATCGAGGTCCTTCTGTCTAGTATTGCTCATGCCAGTGGAACTGTATTGCGTTTGGTAAAGCAGATCAGAAACTTTATCTTTTAATCAAAGAAGAGAAAATGGAGAGCTCTTGCTCTAAAGATTCCTTCTCCCCGACTTTGAGAAATCAGCAAAGTCTTTAAGGGAGGGGGAAGGTAGGCGGGTTCAGGGGCGGGGGTTTCCGAGAAAGGGCGGAGAGGTCTTGGAATCGCAGAGGAGCATGCGCAGTTTCCAAACACGCAAGCCCGTGCCCAGTCAGGCATCACGTGCCCCAATCTAGTGTTAAATCTCCACTCCTGGACGTGAGTTTTAGTATGATAATGAAGAAAAGTTCACCAAAAGGTCACTTGGGAAGGGGTTTCTGGCACCATTTTGGATCTTTCTAGTGCAAACTTGGTTTCTTAGCTGTGGTCCTGGGTTTTTTTATCTGGCTCCTGCCGACAGGCTTAGCCTGCCCTGGAATTTCCTTCTTTTCTTGACGCGTTCAGCCTGTTTTTGTCAGGGGGTATGTTGGAGAGAAGACCAGAAAGTCAATAAAAGTTTAAGGATTAACTAATGATGTGGTGGCACAGTCTGGTGATATCTGCTTCTTTCATAAAGCATTAGTTTTGGAAGATTCTCCCAAATATTTTTGAGCATATGGCTGTAATTAGTTCGTTCTTCTAGCTTGATAGTATTCCATTGTGTAAACATACTAAACTTTATTTGTCCGGTCCACCCGGGCTGGGCATTTAGGTCTCCGGTTTGGGGTTGTTATGAGTAGTGCTGCTATGAACATGCTCAGAAATGTGTTTTGGTGCACATGTATTTGCATTTCTAAGAGAAAAATTGATGGATCATATGTTTTGCATATTTTCACTTTTCATAGAAATCACCAGTTTCCCAAAGCGGTTGTACTAGTTTTCACTCCCAGCAGCAGTGCATGAGAGTTCAACAATGTGTTTTAAATAAATTAATAAATGGGTAAAATAACTAAGACCTTTCTTTCCTAATTTTGGTTCTTATGGTGGACACAGTCTCTTTAGCCAACCTGAAAAAAAAATCTTTTGTTCCTTCCTTTTTAATTTTCTTCTTGTATTTGTTACTGAGTGACTTACACTAGGGCTAAATGGAAATGAATATAAATGTTACCTGTGAGAAATTCCTAAGTCATTGAATAAAGCTATAATGTGCATGTTTCCTTTCCTGTCTTTATATTGTAACTGCTGATTACCATTCTGGGGACAACTAGTTTTGCTGGAATATCAAGTTGTGAATAATTCTGAGAGTATATTTAATTTTTCAGACACGTGTGAGTAATATATATCTTCCTTTGTGGGATTGTTTAATCTCCCTTCTTGCTGTAAACATATCCTAATCAAAAGTAATTGTGAAGTTAAACGATGGAGACCAATTAAAGTGCAGTTACTATTTGCTATATGGTTCACTAGCGGATCTGCCCCTCTGTGATGGCACTCGCTTCTGCAATCTAGGCATTGGCATCGCATTATCTGGCCTGAGCATCCCTGGATCTCAGCAGGTGAGATGAATTGAGTTAAGAGGAAAAAAGTAAGTGTTGCTAAGAGGTGAAGTAATTCATTTAGGAATCAGCACTGTTCTCAGGGAATTGCTACTTAACAGGCATCCCTGCCTGTAAGTGTGTGTCATTTGCTGGAGGGCAGCTTACATTTAAACATACAATTAACAGAGGATGGACTCTATCAGTTTAGCAAAATTTCACTTACTCATAGGCTCTCCTCTGTGATATGTATCGGGGAACACGTGTGAGCAGACTGCCCTGAGCACGCTGTGTTGGAATTTATCAGGCGGTTGTTGTCACTGCCTTACTAATAGTTATCTTAGACCTGAGGAAACCTGGATTCACTCTGCCTTGTGTCACCACATGTCTGTAGCTCAGAGCCACAACTGTGAAAACGTGATAAGAGTGGGAAGGACAAGAGTTCTGTGTCTTGGTTTTAAAGAGTGAAGAAAATTTAGTGGCCCTATGCAGAGATTTTAAATCTCTGGGCTTTCTGCCATGCCTCAAAGGTAGGCTTAAAAATGAGAGAGTGGGGGCAAATGATATTCTTTTGCCTACTGACATCAATATGGTAAAATACTTTTTTGAACTGTGGTCTCTAGTACAAATATTTCCTGTAAATGGTTAGATGCAGAATGAATTAAGTAGGGTAGAGAGTTTCACTGTCTTTAAATTGGATTTTTGTGGATTAATGGAATTCAATTCAACCAGTGCTTATTAAAAAGACAAAAGGCACTGCGGAAGAAATAAATACAAAATTTCTGCCTCCACCCAACTTTTAATCACATACTATGTTGATGTAACATGATTCTATTGGATCTGTATCCATCTTCTCTGGAAATTAAGGCTTCTCTACCCCCATGGGATGACCAGTCAAGAGGGCTTTGGGACCTATGGATGTGGACCCATGGATTAAGACTTCCAGATTGGTGGAGTTCTGGACATGCTACCCCCAAACATGGCACCTTGACATATTGAATATCTTAAACTGAAGGAGCTTGAGAAAACGCAGAAACAGGAAGTTCACTCTGGCCCATCCCCTCCCACCCTTCTCTGAAAACAGAAGATAAACCTCCCAGGTGAAAGAGACCCTCTCTGTACCAGGAGGAAAACTGTCCTGTCACCAGAGACAGGAAATTTGGAACCAATAAATCTGTACAAATAAACCTTGTTAAACTAATCCTTATTTTCTTTGTTACTTTTTAGCCATTTATTACCCCTAGCTCAAACACCTCTATCTTGTCAAGTCTTTGTTTATATTTATTTCATTGTTTCTTTGTTTAAAAGGTATTAAAGCTTCCTGCTCTGGTCACTTCTTCTCTTCATTCTTTTGATAAGGCTCCCATGTACACTTAAAAATTCAATAAAATATGTATTCTCTGTTCCTATTAATCTGTCTTCTATCAATTTAATTCTTAGACCCAAAGAGGGTGGAGAATATTTCTTTCCCACAGTTCACTTAAAAAAACCCTCATGAATTCTAACCCTCTCCATGACCAAAACCAATGCAACACTAAATATATTAACAAGAAAAAGAGAATTAAAAAGTTATGTACCTATATGGGAGTGTTTAAGTATATATTGTACTTTTTTCAGATTGGTAGGTTTTTAATTTCAACATTCATACAGACATGAGATTTCTGGGGCCAAGACAGGTTATTATTACTTACTCAACAGTGATAATGTCAATGGTTGCCCTTTGCCTCAATTCTTTTTTTTTTTTTTTTTTTTGGAGAGATGTGATGAAAGCAGAATCATGTGGGGGAGGAAGAAACTTTCCCCTGCCCTTGAAGTTTCTTTCTGCCAGTTTAATAATTAAATCCACATGAGACAGATTATCACATGACAATAACCAAATTCGATTAACATATGTATGGGAACTCCACATGCATGAGAGAGTCAGAGACCCCACATACATAGGAGGTTCAGGGACAGAAAGTTAAAAAGAGGTATATATGGTATTCTGAGCTAAGGATGAGGTAAAGTCCCTTGGGACTTTCTGAGGGAAGGACAGGAAGATAAGAAAAGCAAATGTGCAATAATTACCAGTTTGCTCTGCCATATAGAAAGGTCAAAAAGTTATCTCTGACAATCTTTTATTATGGGCAAGACCTCTAATTAAAGGTAATTAAAGGAGACAGAAGCTTCTTTTGAGCCCAAAGGGTTTCAGTTGCCTTTAGCTTGCAATAATCTGTATATCACAGAGGCATATCTTGGGGCGACTCATCCTGAATTCCTACAGTGTAATCCTATTCATACCAGGGTCTGCACAGTGGTGAGCAACTCCCTGCCAAATCTGAATCTGGGAGCTTTTAAAAATTTCCCCTCCTGAGGGTAGGAAACAATCTCCCTTCTGAAAGCAAAATCCCCTTGGGAAGAGAGAGAAAAGGCTCCTGGGTTTCTACCTTTTAAAATATAAATAAATGTACACAGAGGGAAAAGAAGACAATCATCTCTGAGTTTATAGCCTCTGGAATATCTCCAAGGCTTTGGGTGTCATTTCCCATAATCCCCCCTCCCCATGAAATGTAAACACACATTTCCTGGGAGATAAATTGTTTCCTATCTATCCAGTCATCATTTAACTTCTAAGGCCTATCTTTTAACCGGTTTTGCAGTAAAATTGCCAAGAGGCCTTAGTCATGCAAAAACACGACTTTTTACTTCCTGGCACACATCTGAAACATGGCTTCTGACTCAAGTTTAAAAAGAAATGTTTATAGTATGTTCTTCTCTTTTAATCACCAATTCCATTTTGAAAGCATTTGACTATTTAGGTCAGAGATTCCAAATATTTCCATATTATATTTTGGGGAAAACTTACCCATTTAAAAATTCGTTTTAATGTCTTCATGTATTCATTTGCACTCTCTATGCTTTCAGTCCCCATCTCACAGGGTTGTGGAGACGAGCTGTGGAATAGGGACCATATTTTTAGCATTCAGTGCTAAAATAGTCTTTTGGTTGATGTGTAATAAAACACCCTCAGTTCTCTAATAACTAAAAATTAAGGTTGCTTTTTGTAATAGATTGTATTTTCCCAAACTGCAATAAAAGTTCTAGTCCCACATGCTCCACCGGGACCTTGCCACATCCCCATCAAAAGCCAGAGTCTAGGCCCCCTCCCCTTAAACCTGAGTGGGTCTTTGTGCTCATTTTGACTAATAAAGTTTGGTGGAAGTGACACTATGTGATTTATGAGGCTCAATAATTAATGATTCTGTACCAAATTTCAGTGTGTGAAATTTTCTTTCCCCACATCACTAAGCAATTCTCTGACACCAACTGGGTGTCCTACCATTCAGCTCAATTCTGACTCTATCTACCCGAAGACATTGTCAGATCTCATAAGGTAAGGCCTTAGTCCTATAAGATGCCAATCACAACTCTAGGTAGTTACATCTGACTGACTGACTATAAATCAAAGGTTCCCACAAACTCATCTTAGGTTTGATTAATTTGCTATGGCAGCTCACAGGACTCATGGGACCAGTTTCCTCATTAAATTACACATTTATTACAAAGGATATCAAAGGATACGAATCAACAGCCAGATGGAAGAGATGCACAGGGAAAGATATGGAGAAGAGACAAGTCGCTTCCATGCCCTCTTAGGCATGCCACTTGCCCCAGATCTCTATGTATTCACCAGTCTGGAAGCTTTGGAACCCCATCCTTTTGGGCATTTATGGAGGCTTTATCACATAGGCACGATTGATTAAGTCATTGGCCATTGATGACTGAACTTAATCTCCAGTCCGCTCCCCTCTCTGAAGATCAGTGGGAGAGACTGAAAGTTTCAACCTTCTAATTGAATGGTTGGCTCCACTGGCAATAAGTTTTCAACCTTAGGTGCTTTCCCAAAGTCACCTCATTGACATAACATTCATTGCTCTCATTTCCAAGGGTTTTAGGAGCTCTGACACAAAATACATATATATTATTTTCTTATTACATATAATCTATTTATTATAAATCACAATATAATTGTAATCAATGGGTGAACAGCTTCTGCCGGTTTCTCTCTCACCTAGGATGTGACCTTTGGGAGTCCTGAGCCACCCTGTAAGACTTCCAGCTACCCTGATGCTGCTATGCTGGAGAGACCATGTAGAGAGACACACAGAGATAAAGAAACATGCCTAGGGGACTCTAGAAGTCCAAACTCCGATTTTCCCAGCCTCCGTGCCAGACATGTGAGAGGCAGGCATTCAGAATATTCTAGCACCAACTGTATCTGACTGCAACTGCATGAGGTACCCTGAGTGAAAACTTCTTAACTGAGCCCAGTAAACCTCCCAAACCAGGAGAGTTAATAATAAAATGATTGCTGTTGTTTTACACTGCTAAGCTTTGCTGTGGTTTGTTATGGGGCAATAGATAACCAAAACATTCTTTGATTGTTAAACTAGCAAAAGTAACCCATTAAAGGATGAGAATTATTATCTGCCGAAGTAACATTAGATAAAAGCTCTCCCAGTGTGGGGTGGAGGTGACTTGGGAACTCCAAATTCAATAAAGGTGAAATCTCAGGGAGGAAGGAATAGATGTGGTTCTAAGTAATAAAGAGAACACCATAGGCCCAAAATAGTGTCACTCATGCTAAAAGCCCATGACACCAAACCGAGATTTAATAACTGATCTAATTGAAGTTTCAACCTCTTCCAGAAGCATAATCTTAATCAACCAGTCTGGAATTTTCTAATCAATGCCAGTGAGGTAATCTGTCATGTGCTCTCTCCATTCCCCATAGAAAGAAGCAAACTGCACAATAAAAATCTTTCTGTTTCTCTTCCTTCTCTCCCCAAAAGGAGATGTACTGACCCCAAAATAATTCATTTCTTTCGTTGATAGCTCCCTCACTCAAACCTTCTTACCGTAAAAACCTTCCATTTAATACAACCCCTTGGAGCACCTTTCTGGATGCAACCCGATTCATGAATGACTTAAAGCCAATTAGAGCTTCAAATTTAGTCAATTGAATTTTGTTTTTTTAACATAACCAAGAAACTGCTTCCGTCAAGCGTCATGTACCAGATCTGAGGAAAGACAGAAGAGTGGGGAGAATGGAGTTTACAGAAAAAAGAGTTGCCGACAAGATTTTATTGTTATTGTTGTTTTAAATCCCACACTGTTCAATAAACAGACATTGACTCTGATAAATTATGAAAACAGGAATGATTGACGGGGCTTTTACTCTGATCTGGATTATATGTCCTTTAGGAATAACTGCTCTCCCTTGTGCTAACACCCCTGCTCCATTCAGGAAGCTGATTTGTATCAGGCTCCTCTTTAGATCTGCCCATAAGGAGAAACAGCAATGATCAGACAAGAGCACAGGACTGTGCTGATTCAAATGGCAGTTATAATTCTTTTGGTTTTAAGTGATGTCACCTTTACACATCAATGCCTTCCAAGATTAGTTAATGTAAATCAGCCTCCTATAACCTTGTCACCTCAGCATGAAATGATAAAAATTGAGTTCCTAGATGTAAAAAGTAATAAACCAAAACCTCACTTAAATTGAAGCCAAGAGGCCAGAAGGGGGAGCTTTAGTGCCCTAAGTTGATGGTCGGGTCCAACAGAAAGGACTTGTGTATAGTAACTCTGCCAACTTCCTCATCTCCTCCTTTGTTTCTCAGGACTTGTGCGCAGTTTGCCATTAGACTGCAAGTCCTGAATTGCAATTCTTTGTTGTTTCCAAATAAACCCATTTTGCTGGAGAAATATCTGGCTGTCTGTTTGTTTAAGGTGAATGATATGCGAGTCTGACAAGTGGAAAAAGACCCTGATAACTTCTCAAACGCTTTGTCACTCTGACCTCGCTCAGAGTTGGCATTACACATAACACTTGAAGTATCCAACTTGTACCTGAGCAACAAAATTGTTATTTGTAATAATCAATGCTGTTTAGCAACATTTCATCCCAAATCTTTTACTTTATCGAGTTAAAATATTGAATCTATAAAAACAAAAACTTCCAGACTCTTGAATAGTCTAAATCCTAACGTACGTTCTACAATAAATGGAACTGTTCCTTATTTATTAGTTTTTCCATGCTGTTTTCAACTTAGATGATAATAATAATGATGATGATAATAATAACAGTAACTAACATTAAATTACTTCGTGCTAGGCATGATGTTCAAGAGGATTTTAAGAAACTTTTAATCAACATTTAATAATATCATTAGTAATTTTTTAAGTCAGATCATTAAATTTACGTATAGTAAAATTTGCTCCTTTAAGTGTATAGTTCTATGAATTTTGACAAATATATACAATTATGTAACTAGCACCCAATCAAAAAATAGGATATTTTCATCTTGTCAAAAAGTTTGCTTCTATCATTTTGGTCAGTCTCCTACCCTCACCCCTAGACTTTGGCAACCACTGAGTTGTTTTTGGTACTTACAGTTTTGTCATTTCCAAAATGGCATACATGTGGAATTATATGGAATGTAACCATTTGGGCCTCCTTTTTTAGCATCATGCTTTTGACGTTCGCTCTTGTTACATGCATCAGTTCTTTGTTCCTTTATATTGCTAGTATTCCACATCTATAGATGTACTATATTTCAATTATACATTCAACAGTTGATGGACATTTGGGTCACTTCTAGATTTTGACAATAATAAAGTTATTTTAAAAAGTTTTTGTGTATATGCTTTTGCGTCTTTATTTCTCTTGGGTAAATATCTAGAAGCAGTATAACAATAGCTTTTAAATATAGTATGTCAGTTAATCCTATCCAGAAGTCATTTGTGGTAAGTATTATTGTGAGTTCCTCTTTAGAGATGAAAACTAAGACTTATAGAGGTTATGTAATTGCCTAAAGTTACATGGCCAATGGGAAGAAACCCAGGTTTGTCTAACTGCAGAGACTGAGGTCTTAACCAATACTTCTTCTGTAGCTACCACTAACTTATTTCCAGCTAATGTCTCACCGCTTTGGAAATTAAAGTAAAAAGTGTAATCTCATGCTCCCTGCGATCAAATGTGATCAAGACTTGATTTCAAATGGAGAAATGAAAACATTAGAGAGGAGAACATGAAAAGTCTTTATAGAATCGATTTAGAAGAAATTAAAATGGATCCCAAAGTGGCAAACACAGAAGGTCCTCGAATAATGTTATTTCATTCCATTGTTGATGAGAAAAAAAAAACAACCCTCCATTCCTGTGCCTGGGGCCACTGTCTGTGTGGAGTCTGCACATTCTCCCCATGTCTGCAAGGATTTTCCTCAGGTACTCTGATTTTTTTCCATACTCCAAAGATGTGCATGTGAGGTGAACTGGCATTTCTACAGTGTCCTGGTCTGAGTGAGTGTGGTTGCATACGAGTGCGCCCTGCGATGGAAGGGCATCCCCTCCAGGATGGGTTTGCACCTTGCGCCCTGAGCTGCAGGGAGAGGATCCTGCCACCAGCAACCCTAAACTAAAATAAGCAGGTTGGAAAAGAATTCTCTAATTTGTTTTTGCTGCTCTTCTTGAAAAGTATATATAGCTCATATTTATTTCAATGTTTAATATGAGAAGATTTTTGTGTCTTTATTTAGAAGTTAGGTGATGTTTTTGTGACCGGAAGTACGCTATAGGGACTTAAGTCTTGTTTATATCAATTAGCCTATGGTAAAATAGGTTAAAAAAAAGTTGTAGTTTCCAAGAACCTATTGATAACGTTAAGTGAAGATTTATTGCATGTGAAGGTGACAATGAGAGTCAATTCAAAATTCAATTCAAAGATAAGTCAGTCATGATCTTTATCTTTTTATGCAATTCAGATAGTAAGGGATTGCACCAGGCTCCAGCATTGAAATAGAGCTCTGACTGATGTTTTCTCGTAAGGCCCCTCTGCTGTCAGCACCTACTAAATATCATGTTAGTACTAACACAAGCATAACATATACCCTCAAACACATACTTACATTTATAAATTTCTAATGTTCTTTTGTCATAATAATAATAGTAATACATTTCATATATAAATAATTAACATCTTTAACAGTTGCATTTTATATTCAAATATATATTGTCTGGATTCCAAGATAATATTTATAATACGAACAACAGAGAAATTACGGTTAAGATTAACCTCTGAAAATGTATTGTGGAGATTTTGGAGCATTTTGTAGAACTGAAAATAATGGAAAATTGACAGTGATATATAAAAGTAGATCATGAATAGTTAATATCCAATTCTTCTATGATGGAGGAATTAAAATAACAACTAAGTAGTCACCACAGTGATAATTTAAGACAAATTTGTCGTCCCTCAGTGCCTAGCACAAGGCCTTCATTTATTATGAGCTGAATAAACATTTGCTGAGTTGAATTTAATCTTTCCAAGATGAATGTTTATAGGAATGGTGAGATAATAGAGACAAGTACTCTGTATAGTCTGTGGGTTAGCATTAATAAGAGGCAATATATTTTTCTCTTACTAACAAAAACAAAAAGAGAATACAAATGTTATTATTAATTATTAATAATAAGCATCTGCAAAGAAGTTCAAACTGAATGAGATTGTTGACATTGTGATTGACACTTGGCTTGCCAAAGACATTTGAGCACTAATATATTCTTTTCTCATAGAATTTAGTTACTAAGAAAAACTCTCATAAAGTCCTTCTGAAGATCACACGCAGGAGGCTAGCAGAACAAAAATAAAGGAAAGAATCTGGCATCTGGAATCTTCCCCCTGTGAAGGCAGAGCACACCTCCCTTTCTAGAAGCTGAAATTGATAGAAACTCTCTGCCTACCGCTTCCTGTGCAGCCAGAGCTCAGGACGTAGGCTCCACTAATCAGATGCACTAGCCCCTGTTTGAATGGGAACCCAATGACTTGAAAAAGCAAGAGCTCTAAAAAACATACTCTGGCAAGTCTGGGAGCAGAGGAAACAGGACATCCAGCTTCCAGAGACTGTAGTAGCCCCAATTCCAAAGGCAGCTTTAGGCATCTGCTGTCTGCGTTATTAGCTATTTATGCTCCAGTGTCTGTGCCCATTGCTGGTAGCAGCAGTGTCCTCATGGGGCTAATGCTGTGGTGTGATGCTGAGAAGTGTTCAAGGATGCTAACCCTTTTAATCTTGAACTAAAAACCTAACTGTTATGTGATTGTTTTTTGTAAAGTAGTTACAAATAGCCAAAACACATACACTATTCTTGAGGAATTAAGTAAATTGGGATTTGCTGTTTACTCTAGAGGAAAACAGGAAAGCTACACAATGGTCTGGGGCTCAAAATTAGGAGAAAACAGAAAGAATTTGTTAATAGTGCAAAAGAGTCATTTCCCAGTAACTGCAAAATAAGGGTCCTGCTTAGGTGGTGTTTATAGAAGTATTTTGTGCTACCAGCCTTGATTGTGGTCTTACATTAGGCCACTTGCATGGACCAATGGACTACAGTAAAGCTCAATTTTGAAAGGTTACTGTTGTTCTGGGTAAAATGAATTTTTTCCTTTTCTTAAGAGAAACTAAATTAAAATACACATCACAGAGAAATGCCTCCTTAGCATTCATTCTCTGTGTCCCCTGTCTAATAGGACCCAGGGCTTCCTAGCCTTGCAGATTGTTTGGAACTGACCTCACTGAGCAGCTCCAGGGATGGGCCTAGTCATGGTGGTCGAGGTAGGATTATGACGCAAACTGTGTTAAAGGAACGGAAAGGAGACGTTTGATGGGTAGCATCTGGAAAAGAAAATTATTCTCTCTCTCTCATGAACACTACAAAAAGATGCTCCCTTCTTACACTGGTTGTGAATGAGCGAGCAGTTAGCTCCGGTTGATGCTTGTAGCTGTGGTGCTATCATGATGAGTGTCAGCCTTAGGGTAATTCTGCCACTGGGGAAGACAGAAGGAAAGCGGGCCCTGTAGAATCATTAAAGTGCTGGACCAAGCTTTGCCTAAGTGTCCATTCAGGTCTTCTGATAGGCAGACATGTAGATAGAGTTACCAGGGCTCAAGATGTACTGTGATGTACTTTCATGCCAGTGAAAGATAAGATGGGGGGAACATATTGGGCAGTGAAAACCTTTAGCCCTTGATGCAAGTCTGACACCTATGAAAGCAAAAGGGAGAGAAATAGGATTGGGCAGGTGGAGGGTAGACTGATATAGATTTTACATATTAGCCAACCCAACAGGAAACTTCAGAGCAAAGATTGCTTGTTGGAGAAGTCCCACAAGTGAGCAGAAATGCCCAGGTCCTGTATTCTTGCTCTGCTTATCGACTGGCCCGTCCAGAAAGATTGTGGTCCCATCTCAAGGCTCTGGAGGACCCCAAATGCCCAGTAGCTGGTGGCTACCAATTTCATGTTCGTACAGTATATTCTTTTTGGAAGGAAGGTCCAAGTGTTGTACTTCCTCTATCTCTGGACTTCTTAAATCACTTGACCACTAAATCACTTTCTTCTTATTGTGTTATTATTATTAAAATAGTTTGACTTGAGTTTTCTGTTATTTGTGACCAAAGGAATTCCAACCGCTATGTGGAGTGATGTTTTTAAATTTAAAAAGATTATCAGCTCAGTTGAACACATGCTTAAGGAGCAAGCTACTTTATTTATATTACCACTTATCTTAAAAAACAAATAGATGAACATATTGAGCATATATCACAGAACAGACATGTAGTTGGTACATAATAAATAGTAGCTATTATGAGTAATCTCCATTACAGTTATATTGCTCTTCAGTGTTTAATAACAGTAATTGAGTTTTTAGTACCCGAAAGGTGATATTTATAGTTCCTTATATTGGTGTTAATATTTAATTTATAAAAGATATAAATTTATAACCTAGTTTTAAAAGCCTTTACTTTTAACTCATAAATCTTGTTACTATATTTGCTAATGATATTGTTACAATTTTAAACTCAACTTTATTTGTAATTTAATTAATGCTCAATTAGCTTATACATTTGGTGGATTAAATCTCTTAAATGTTAACACTATTTAGAAAATTTATTAACTATATTTTCTTAGTTAATTCAAACTATTATTGCCAATTTGATAAAGTGATTCTCTCAAATATTTCAAACACGTAATAAAGGAAACTTAGAAACCTAATATGCAAGATATTTGTATGTGTCTTTATAAAACGCTTGTAAAATTAACAAATCAGATTTATAAGTTTAGTAAAGCAGAGTCTCTTATCTATTTCAAACATCTCAAAACAAATAAAACATATAAAAGCAATACAATAACTATAAAACAGCTTACACAAAAAGATCAACTCTATTTGAATTTATACCTTCCTAGAGTTGCACACTCAGTTACCCAACTAAAGAGAGAAGATTATCATCAAGAGCCTACTGTGTGTGACAGAGAAAGACAAATACCGTATGATTTCATTTATATGTGGAATCTTAAAAAAAAAAAAAGCCAAACTCATAGAAACAGAAACTGTAAGAGAGGTTGCCAGGGGATGGGGTGGGGGGTGGGGTGAGAGAAATAGGAAGATATTCTGGTCAAAGGACACGACCTTTAGTTATACGATGAATAAGTTCTGGGGATCATATGTGCAGCATGGTGACCACAGTTAATTATCATGTGTTGTACACTGAGAAAGTAGATCTTAAGCATTCTCAACACACACACTTAACTATGTAGGGTGATTAATGTGTTAATTAACCTGATTGTGGTAATCATTTCACAAAGTATGAATCATCATGTTGTATACTTTGTCAATTAGAAAGCTCGTGAAAAGAGAGAGAGAGCCTGCTATGCTTGCTTGGTTAAAAACTTAGGACCGTGAGACAGTTACTGGGCCAGGTCAAGGTAAGGAATGTGGCCTGGGAACAGCACCTCTGTATTGCTTCAAAGATGGTGTTCTGCAGGTTCGGGGTACTGAATCTTGGGGTGCACGGTTCTGGCAGCTGGAAGAATATGTAAGGAGCTGTGGGTAGATGTAACATAGCTTTATTCAGGACAGGGCAAGGCACAGGCACAGCTCCAGCTCCCCAGCCCCTTTGCCTGCACAGGTGGGGCTGTTCTTGTAACAAGGTGCACAATAGTGGCTTATGGCCAGGTACTATAATCAGTCACAATCAATCACAGTATGCATGCGTTCTACAGGTTACATAGGACGCTGTATCTAAGGTAACCTGGGACACTGTAGCTAAGGCCACCCGAAAACCTCAGGGCTAGCAGGGAGGGAGCGGACTGCATTTATTTTGTTCGTTAGTTCCCTCACCCAATGAGTCTTTCTCATAATCTGGTTTTAGCTGCTTTATTCCTGGCAGACTCCAAGCTTGCAGTTTTCAGCCTGGATAAAATTTGGTTTCAGTGTATCACAAGTATTTTTCAAGTTTTATCCTTACCCAAATTTTCGACTTTTTATTATTTGATTGCCATCGACAGAATTCTGAATTTCCTACATAAATTGCAACTTATCTCTTTGCTGCTTGAATTGACATAATACATTTAACACCCTCTTTACATAGCTGAACCTTGAACAATGTAGATTTGAACTGCGCAAGTTCACTTAAGTGGAGATTTTTTTAAAAAATCAGTAAATACCTGTACTGTTTTTGACCCACAGCTGGGAGTCTGTGGATGCAGAGGGCCAGTTGCATGCATTGATCTGTGCCATTTTATACAGGGAACTCGAGCAGCCACAGATTTTGATACCTGCAGTGGTCCTAGAACTGACCCCCTGAGGATACCGAGGGAAAACTTGTGTTTTGGGAGTCAAATTTATATGCAGAAGTTTGGTGCCCCAACCTCTGCATTGTTCAAAAGTCAACTTTATTTTACTTTTTTAACT
This sequence comes from Pteropus vampyrus, assembly GCF_000151845.1. NCBI lineage: Eukaryota > Metazoa > Chordata > Mammalia > Chiroptera > Pteropodidae > Pteropus > Pteropus vampyrus. The sequence goes on along the minus strand of NW_011888782.1, from coordinate 36,124,962 downwards.
TGTCCTAGCTATCTCTCTTCCAAAGTAATTTATAGAGAAAGAAAACATCTTCTCTGCTTTAAGGAATTCTCTTTCTATTAGAGATGGCCCAGACATCTACATAAATCATCTACCAAAAATAAGGCAAAAATAAAGACTGTTATAAAAAGCATTATAAGCAAATTTCTGTAAGATCACTGTGGTTGACAGAATTCTTAGATGGCCCCCGATGTTACTCCTGTTATTATGTTAGCTTACATGGCAAAAAAGATTTTCCAGATGTAACTAAGGTTCTTCTTGATCAGCTGGCCTTGAAAAGTTTACACAGATGGACCAACCTAATCACATGAGCCCTTGAAAAGCAAGGAGTTTTCTCTGGCTGGTGGCAGAAAGGAAAGTCAGGGAGACTGGAAAACTGAAAGGGAATGAATGTAAAGGAAGCTGTTGTTGAGGTGGAGGGACCCTTAGAGCAAGGATCTGAGAGTGGCCTCAAGGATCTTAGAGTGGCCTCTAAGTGACAGTCACCAAGGAAGTGGAGACTTCCATCCTGTCATCAAAGGAACCGAATTCTGCCAACAATCGAATGAGTTTGGAAGCGATTATTCCCAAGAAGCTCCAAATAAGAGCCCAGTCAGACTGACATCTGGATTTCAGCCTGTCAGAACTTAAGCAGATGACTCAGCTGAGCTGCACAGACTTCTGACTTATAGAACTCTGAGCTAATAAGTGGATATTGCCTTAAGTCTCTCGGTTTGTGGTAATCTGTTATGCAGCAATAGAAAATTAGTACAATCACACAGATAAAATTTCTACTCAAGACCGAAGACTCAATTTATTAAACTTTTAATTAATATAGAGTTGATTCTTCAACAATGTTGGGGTTAGGGGTGCCAACCCCCACACAGTTGTAAAACCTGCTTATGACTTTTGACTCCCAAAAAACTTAACTACAGTCATTCCCCAGTATCCATGGGGAATTGGTTCCAGGACTCCCTGCAGATACCCTGCAGATGTTCCAATCTCTTATATAAAATCATATAAAACAATGTATACAGTTGGATCTCCACCTCTATATCCACGGATTCCTAACCACATGTCAAAAATACTGTTTTTCCTTCTGTAGTTGGTTGAATCCATGGGTGGGAAACCCAAGGATACAGACAGTTTCCCCTTATACATATATAAAGGGACCCCATGCAGTTCAAACCTGTGTTGCTCAAGGGTCAATTATATATATATATTCATGTATGAAGACATCTTTAAGGTAGGCAGATCTCAGAATATAAGTGTTTCATGGGCTTTTCTGGTGGAACTAGGGAGTGAGACTGGCAGGTTAAGTCTTGGTTGAGTTAGGGAGGGTTTAGAAATATGGATAAAAATTTTAAAGCAGAGAAATTTTGAACGTCCACAGAGATTTCCTTTATTGGCCTTACCAGAAATGTCTATGCCCTTTTCTTTTTGGTATAAGTCATAAAAATGAAGTGTCTTGTAGGTTGGATGACACACTTTGACATTTATCAGTGAAAAACATTTTAGCTCATTGTTTATCCAATTGGCAAGTTATAGAAGGACTCTGGAGAATGGAACTGAGGGCAGGTAAATGCTGGTGGAGAAGGATGGGGAGAGAGAGGGTCAAAACATAGGGGTGCTCTCTGTGAGACAGGTTCAGGTGGGGTTCACAGGCTTGGAACCTTGCAGAGGGACGGGGAACCACGGCAAAAGAAAGGATAGGTACAGGGCACACAATGAAGGAGGATGAGTATGAGTGACCACGCTGACATTTTGTCCAGAGCTTGCTTGCACCAAAAGAAACATTAGAGAAACCCTGTCTGCCTTTTATTTTCCCCATGAAAGCCCATGTACAAAGAAATGGAAAGAAAGTTGTAAAACAACCACTTTTATGCTGTGTATACTTTCTCTCCCTTATCCTTTCTGGGAAGTAGTGACCTGATCCTACAATGTCCTAACTCATGCAGCACTTTCAACTTTTTCAAAGCACAGCTGTCCAAAGATCTTTCATTTCCTGACTGGACATGAAGATGAAGTTTATAGTCTTTTTATTGCTAGTATTTTGACATTTTTATATACTTTTCCTCGCATAGCATAGAACATGTAACCCACTATAATTGCTTTTATATACTACTTGATTTAAAGAATGTTTCAAACCTTCTTGATCCTAAATCATATTTATTTTTAAGCAGTCAGAACAGGGGCTACGTGGATTTTAAAAAGTACCAGAGTGCTCAAGTTGAAGGTATTGTTTTTTTTTACTTCTTTCTTATGTGCATTTACCTAAAATGATACCAATGATCTTTTAAATAAATGAGATAAAAGATAGAAATAAAAATTTGAGTTTTTATTATATTTAAACTCAATATGTATAAATGTCCTACATATTATATGAATAAGTATTATATATAATATATGTATAAATGTTTTATATATATAAAGCCTTCTAGATTAACTTAGCAAATCATATCATTTTGAGGTACCTTGTTTTTGCATTAGCTATTTTTTTTAAACTAGGATTTAGGTTGGATGGTATGTCTAACGATCTCATCACTGGTATTTTTATAAATGACAATAACAAATAACTTCTGTGAAATGTCCTTAGTGAACCAAGAATTTTATAGACTCTATAACAATGCAAATTTCAACTTGCTATATATGTCTTATTCAAAAGCATATTATTCTATACCTTATTATTTTTTAATGGTGAGAAAATAACTCTGTTTTGCAAAATTTTTATTCCCTACTTTTTACCTTCGTTATCCACTAAATTTCATAATTTTAAAAAGTGAAAGCCCTATCAAACTTTATTTTAAGAAGAGTTTTTGTTATAAAAATCCTAACTTAGAGTAATGGTTATAAACTTACGCTTTCCATAACAGGAATTTAAGTCTCATCTAGCACCAGGCACTCAAGGTGCTGGTACCTCAGTGTACAAATACAATTTCTCAGGTCTATGGGCTCTGGCTTCAAGAGCTCAAATTGCGTAAAAGGAGAAAGAAACATAAACAAACAATCTTTTGACTATATATTCATTATATTGTCAATGATTCTGTGCATATTTTTCTTATATACAAATGTCTTATTGAAAGACAATATATAAAAAGTTTCTCAAATGAAATGAGCCAAGTTCTCTAACAATGTGGAGAAAGAGGATTTGAGTGAGGAGGAAAGAGCAGAGTCATTGCCAAAGACGGGTTATGGGGCTTATCATGTCTTAGACGCTTAGCAAAAAGATCACAGACATATTGCAACTTAACATTTCTGGACTTCATTTTCCTCATCTGTAACAACAACAACAACAACAACAACAACAACAATAACTTTATTTCTTATAGAGAAGTTTAGAATTAAAGCTTTTGATACATACAAATTCTTTAAAAAATTTTTTAAATTGTTTCTTAATTTGTTGTCTGTAATGCCTCTAAAATAAAAATTAACACTAAACTTACTTATAATAAGATTTTTAGGCCAACCAGGAGTGTTAGTCTGCTCAGGCTGCCATAACAAAATACCATAGTCTGGAAGGCTCAAACAATAGTGGTTTACCTTCTCACATTTCTAGAGCCCTAGAATCTAAGATCAGAGTGCCAGCCTGGTTGGTTTCTGGTGAAGGCTCTCCTCCTGGCTTAGAGACGGCTGCCTTCTTTCTGTATCTCCACGTTGTGAAAAGAAAGAGTGCAAGTTCTCTGGTGTCTCTTCTTATAGAGGCACTAATCCCGTTGTACCAAGGCCCCACCCTGATGACCTCATTTAGCCCTGGACACCTCCCAAAGTCCCCATCTCCAAATACTATGACTTTGGGGTTTAGGTCTCTAGCGTATAAATTTAGGGGGAAAACAAACATTCAGACCCTAACAATAGGTTTTGATCCACATATCAAGTAAAGAAACAACATAAATGAAGAGAATGGAACACGTACATAAGGAAGCTATTGTAAAGGAAATTTTGATATGACTTATTGATTAACCATGGTGTAGTGGTATTTTTTAAAGAATTAAAAGATTTCTGACCTACAGTATATATTTCAATTAGGAATGACTTGGGCTGCAAATAATAGGTAATCCATGTGATGATATTTTAATCAATGAAGACATTTGATTATTTTACATATCAATGAGTTTGAGGTAGAAATTTCCAGGCTCCCCCCGATGACTTGGTGACACCACCAGAGCCTCAGGTTCTTTTTATCCTTTCACTTCACCATCCTCAGAAGAATCACTGTTATCCTCAATTTTCCCTCCCAAAGTCACATGATTGCTGCCACAGCAGGGGCACAACATCCCAATATCAACATTTTAAGCAAGAAGAAATGGGAAGAAGCAAAAAGCTTTTGCATCTTTTATAGCTGGGAATAAAAGCTTTTCCAGAGCCTCTTTTTGGTTCATTCGCTAGATCTGGGTCACATATTTACCTCTAGCTGAAAGGAATTCTGGGAAAGCAGATACCCTGACTTTTTCAGCCTCTATTGTGGAAGGTGAGGGAGAGAAAATGGGGGCTAAGAATAACTGTTGCATTACCCATTAATAATGTTGCACATAATATGAAAACAGGAGAAACTGAGATGCTTTTGGAAACTATTGAACATCTGATCTACTACTATAGACGGGTGCTTTAGCGGAGGTTTTATTGAAATGCCTAAGATTTGGGACATTACGATGGAAGCATTTACAGAAGTTGTAATGTTACTGAGATAGTTGAGCCATGAGTTTTAAATACTGTTTTGTCTTCCAGGCCTGTTCTAGGAATAGTGAGATGATACTGTCTTTGATGTGATTGAGAAAATTTTGTAGAACCAAGGCCAAAGGCTATCTCTGAGAGTTTAGCTTCCCTTTTGGTTCAGAGTCCTCTCCCACTCTCTCAATTTTATGGAGCCATTCAACAGATACTCCTATATGTTCATAATAATTATCACTACAAGAAATTCTGAAATATTCTCTTGGAAAAATGACCCAGTGAAAAACACAGTGACAGTTATATACAATATTACATGGCATCTCAAATGATCTCAGAATCATGTTTTTATTCATTTTCTGACTACCACTATATAAGAAACATTGCTGTAGAAATTTTTTTTATTAAACATTAAAAGAAAAGAAAGTCTTGCCTTTGGAGCTGCGATACTGGATAGTTATGATTAAAGAAATTACAAGTTAGCTTACTTGGACTGGTGACACTCGTGGAACAGAGTAAGTGTGTCAAGAAGAACAATGAGATATTTGATTTGTGGTTTTTGCATGTCCTGACATTTTTGCTTCCTGTTGTTTGTGATAGTACTACGCATGCATTCATTGAGCTCTCTGCATTTGTAAGCCCAGACACACTGTACTAACATCAGCTTAATAGCTGTGAGTGACCTGAATTGAGAGACTATTTTATTTAAGCACAGAACATGGGTCCTCTTTCTTTTTAATTCTGAAGGAAGCTCACATTTTCTAAGTGAAGTCTGAGTGCCAGGAAGGAATGATGCCATAAGATCACGATCTTCTACCTGTCTCTGCCCTGAATCCAGGGCTGTTCTGTGATGCCTGGAATTAGTTGTTTGTTGCTGGACAACATTTTCCTCTATGTGGATGTTGATGTACTTTCACAGCTAAAACACAGTTGCCTCATATCAACAGGCAAGCAGCACTGCCTGCTTGTCTCTCACCTCTAGGAAAGCATTATTCCAATATGAAATGTGATAAACTAGACTCAATCGTAATGCATCTTTAGAAAGGTTAAGATTAGCTGGTGCAGGCCTCACAAACAACACAGCAGTAATCAGCCCAACGCGTAAGGGAAAGTATTCTCAGATTTTCACCATGGCTTCTGAAACAAGTTAGGGAAGACAAGAAGCCATACATTCTCATCTGAAAGTGCAGAAATACAACTAACCCTTGGGAACAACCGAGGTTCTCCTCGATCATTGTTATTATTATAGAAATAGCCACAGAATAGAATCATGACTCATACCTCTAAGGCACTGGTTCTCAAACTTCGCTTCAGGAGGTCCCAGGTGCGGCCTTTTATTTCTAAGATGTTCCAGGTGCTGCTGATGCTGCTGATCCAAGGACCACACTTTGAGAACCACTATCCTAAAGATATAATATGAAATTCTCGTTTTACTCATATTACACTTTTTTTGGTTGGGTCTCATTTGGTGAAGTTTAACATGGCATGGGCTACTTTTTCAGATGACAGTGGGTCTAAATTATTCCAACACTTATTTGTGAGTCATCACTAGGAAGATAACACTGGCAATGGCATTGGCTGTGCTAAAACTTGAGGGCGTCTCTTGTGCTCTTTAGGAAACCCAGCTCAGCCAAGGCCCAAAAGCTTGATTCCAGAGAGGATGCAGATGTGCAGCCCGCCTGTGCACCTAATTAGCTGATGACAGGAGTGTCACACAAATGCCGTCCTTGTCTCCACATAAAAAAAAAAAACACTTTTCAGTCGTTCAGTGACAGGATTTTTAATAATCTTTGTTTGGGGTTTGTAGAAGTGGCATGCTCCTAGGGAGGTGTTGCTGTCTTTGAGCGCTCAGTGGTACAGCAAATTATATCTTTCCACAGATGATATTGACTTGACTCGAGGGGGATTGCATTACCACGAGAAGTGCCGTGCCTTCCTGGGGCACAGAAACCGCTCTGCGCACCTACCAATGTTCTTTTATAAGAGAGGATTGATTTCCCTACAAGTGTATGTGTGCGTACGTGTTTAAGAAAAACCTCCAACACCTTAATTGTAGGTTTCTTAATAGCACTGTGTGAAAACACTCATAGCTTACAAGCATTTATATAATCGGAGCCCTTAGAGTATCTCTTACACAGCTTTTTGATCTTTGAGGATTTTTTTCCCCTGATTTACTCTGCTTAACTTAGATGAAATTCATTTTCCATCTATGCCATAAGTTTCTTGTTAAAGCGTCTAAAAATTTCTGGCTGGGAAAAGCATGATGAGACTCTAGGCTTTCGACTATACTGATATTCTGTGATACGCACCTTTCCCTTTCATGTCTGCAGGACTCTGCAGAGAGAGTGCACTTAGTCTCTGAAAGTGAAAAGAACTTTTCACTTTTGCAGAGGTAAAAACAGTAGGGTTATCATTTAGAAGTCAGTGAGTGATCAACTCAAAAGCCTTAACTATGAGGGCATAATTAATCTTCTCCTGGTTCTGTACTTCCCACCCTCTCAGTTCCTCTCCCGGAGGGCCGTTCTGGTGTGGATTGAAGGAGGGCATGGCTATATGTCTTTCCATCACACACAGAGGGCTGCAGATGCCTCCTCAGAATATACGTCATTTTTCTTAATCTTCAAGTAGAATTCTACCATCATTGGGCACAATGACTGATACCGAATATCAGGCGCTTTTAAGTGGCTTATGAATTAATTAATAAATGAATATGGTCCATAATGTAGCTAAGCCCTTCTTGAACCTAAGAATGGAGTCAATCATGGGTTAATGAATTCCATAAATTTACTTTCTACTTGGAAAAATGTTATTTCTTTCTTTCTTTTTTCCTTAAAGTTATCTTTTCCAGAGGAATGTAGAGAGGAAGGAGAGCCTATTTCTAATATTCTTGTAGTTGTTAAAAACAAAGAATGTCAAGGCATGTATTAGTTATCTTTTGCTAACAAATTACCCCCAAGTTTAGCAGTATAAAACAACAAACATTTATCATCTCACAGAGTTGTTGAGGGTCAGGAATTTGGATTTCTAAACTAAGTTTCTTGTTGGTTAGTTGGGCTTAGGGTATCTCACCAAGTTGCAGTCAAGATATTCTAGGATTGCAGTCATCTGAAGATTTGACTGGAGCTGGAGGATCACTTCTAAGATGACTTATTACATGGCTGTTGGCAGGATTCTACACTTTCGCACCACCTGAGCTTCTTTCTAGGGATCTTGAATATCCTTATATGGCAGCTAGCTTCCCCGAGAGAAAGTAATCCAAGAGAGCATAAGCAACTGAGGAGGAAGCCACAGTTCTTTTTATGATGTAAAATTCTAGACTCCCAAGTCTCATATCATCACCTCTACTTAATTTTATTTCTAAGAAGCAAGTCAGAAAATCCACATTCAAGGAGAGGGGAATTAACTCTACCTCTCAAAGGAAGGAGTAAGAAAGGATTTGTGTGCATATTTTAATATCACTACAATGAACAATAAAATTAGGGAACAGAAGCAATTTTAGCACATTTTGTGCCTGGTAAAATTAAGTAGCAGACTTATAGGACCTCAATTCTTTCTGCAGACACTAAAGATGTCCTAATGAAGGGGCGACATGACATTTTGATGTTGAAAGGGGCCTGTTGGCACACACATATTGTTCATGTGTGTTAAAGCATGTCTAGACTACCTAGTTAGTCAATGGTTGAATTCCTTATACCAGGGAAAGGGGATTTTCTGCTTTCTGGAGCTGCCCAATATTTGAAGAGAACTTTAATTTAGCATATTCATTCATTTTATTTATTTATCCATTCATTCAAGGCACCTACGATGTGTTAAATAATCCTAAACCTTTGGTATACAAAGATGAATGACTCATGATTTCTATTTTAGAAAGAGTAAAATCTATTGAGAAGAAAGTCTTGTAAAAAAATAACTAACCAATTAGCATGAGAGGGTTGTATGTATTTTGTGTAGAAAGAACTACAGAGTCATGGCAAGGGGAGGTAGTAACTCTTCCCTGGGAGACACCTGGGTGTGAGAGGCTGGGAGAAGGATTGGAGGAAGTTTGACTGAATGATTAACCTGTGGGTCAAGCCTTGAAAGGTGAAGAAGAGTGCACCAGGGAAAGGAGGGGTAAAGAGATCTCAGATAGAGCGATGGCATATGCAAATGTACAAAATAGGAAGCCGTGTGGATCCATTCAAGAAACACCAACTACTGTGCTTTGGGTGGAGCAAGATGAAGGAATGAAACATGGCGCTGGAAAGGCGTTTTGTGATCATTTGTCAAAGGGCCTTCACATTATGCTGTGGAGTTTGAACTTTACTATCAGTAGTCTCTAAGATGAGATAACTCTTTACCCTAATGAGTGATCTATTGCCTTGAGGGAAGAAAAATGTTATGAACTGAATGTTTGTGTTTCTCCCACATCCCTTCCCCCCCAAATTCATATGTTGAAACCCTTCCCACAATGTGATGGTATTAGGAGGTGGGGCCTTTGGGAGGTGATTAGAACTAGATGAGGACATGAGGGTGGTCCCCTCATGAATGGGATTAGTGCCCTTATAAAAAGTCATGAGAGAGCTTGCTTCAGCTCTCTTGCTGCCATGTGATGATACAGTGAGAAATCGGCAGTTGGTAACGTGGAAGAGAGTCCTTAGCAAGAACCTAACCATATTGACACCCTGTTCTCAGCCTCCAGACCTATAAGAAATAAATGTTTGTTATTTAAACCAGTCTTGGCATTTTGTTATAGTAGCCCAGACAAAGATAAAAATGTTAGAACTTCTACTAATGCTTATTTATTTCAACAAATAAGAAAGAAATTAAGCCTTGCTACTATATACTGTATGAATGAAGTACTATCTGTACTATACATTTCTCGTATAGTACAGATATTTCTAAGATAAAATGGATAGAACTTGATGCCTGCATAGTTATAGAGATGACGACTCTGAGATTCCAACTTTGAGTGATGTGGAGATGGCAGGAGTATCTACCTCAAAATATAGTGTAGTCTTTACACTCCACAAAGACACCCAACAGAAGGAGTGTGAGGGCTAAAGTCTTTGAGTGCCATTGTCCAATCTGGTGTAGGGCTGAACTAGCCTAGGGAAGGGTGACTTTTTGTAATTCACCCAAGACCCAGTGTGTGCCAGAAAGGCAGTGGCTCTATTCATTGGTACTGAGGTTGAGGAGGAGTAGACCAGCGGTATAGGGAGAGCCTTGAGTTTAATTATAGGCATGTTGTTTTTGAATTTGTGAGGGACATTCAACTGGGATGTCCAGTGGACAACTGAAAATACAGATGTAGAGCTCAGGGGAGAGATGATGGGGAGAGAGGAAGAACTGGGAAATAGAGCATAGATTGTAGTTGAAGTCTTGGCATCGTTATAAGATCGCGGGTAGGCATGTAGCTCGAGAAGAGGCAAGGCCTGAGAAGAACCTAATTGAAAGGGCAAGTGGAGAGAGAGGAGCCAGTGGAGTGACAAGAAATAATCAGAGAGAAAACCAGGGAGGGGGCATCATAGGAACTGTGGGAAAAATTTCAAGAAGGGCATGGTCAAGAGGGAAAGATCAAGTAAATGAGAGAAAAATTCTATATTGGATCTGGAATTAGAAAATTGTTAATTCTTTAGAAAGAGTTATTTCTCTGGTTCTGTGGGCGCAGATATGTGATTAAATAAAAGAGTGAAATGGAAGTGAGAAAATTAAAATTAGAAATGTAAAATATATATAGACTATTAAGAAGTTTGCACAAGAAGCAGAGGATAGAGATGAAGTCCCTATGGACCTTTTCAATACCCTTTGGAACTCCACTGAATGAATATCCATTTCCTCTCAGTCTAATGTTCAAGATGTATGTCTCTCCTTATGTGTGAATCAGACCTTCTGTCCTCCCAGTAGATTTTCCCTACTCGCTTGCTTCGCAGCATTTCTCTATGTCCAGAATTGAAGCTGTCTTCCAAATGTGTACGCAACGTAATTCTATGTGGAGGTTGAAGAATATTCTCCATTTTGTTATTAATTCTTATTCTAATGATGACCAGAGGTTGTTTTTCCTTTTGACTTTAGCAACACATTAGTCTCACATCTTTGGGATACTTTATGTCACTTCCTCCCTCTTCAGAATAAAAGACACTAAATATTCATTATTTGGACAGATCATGTCAGAGTCTATAATCTTATAAGTATATTTTTTCTCATTTTTCTTAAAGGAATTTCCTCTTGAGTTACCCATCCTGAAGCTCCGATGTCACATTATGTCCCATACAGAGTCAGCCATTTCCTTTGGTATACCATTAAACTACCTAAAAAAGGTTTAATGTCTTTATATCCCTGGAAGTATTCCCTCTTCCTGAGCATTTGTAAAATATGTTAAATGACACTGTTTCCTGGAGACTCTGTTACTTATGCTTCTTTATCCAGAGAACAGTTGTATGCCCCTAAACTCTGATTTCTGTCTCAAAATCTATATTTCTTAACAAAACATTCCCCATAGCAGGTCTCCACCCCAACTCAGGCTGCGTTATTTTAAATTATCTTTGAAATAAAATCTCACTGAAGGTTTTTAAAACATAGAAATAAGACAAGTTCTCTAGAATCTCATATTTTCATTCCTAATACCTCAAAACAGTCTGGTGGCTCTGTCAGAAATAATTTCCTCTGATAGACACTGTATTGCTTTATTTGCAATATGTGCTGAAATGTTTAGTGATGCTACAGTTTATGGTATTATAATTTTGCTCAGTTTTCCCGAGGTCTGTCTGCCAGGGTCTTCATCAACAATGGCAGGATGCCCGTTTTGATCAATATGTACACATTCCAGCTATAATTTCCCTCAAAATGCTTGGGCGGGCGCCCATGATTTATTTATTTCCGTTTGCCAATTAGGTCTGGAGAGTTATGCTAATAGACTCACTGGAAAAAAGACAGAAAGAAACCTTGGAGGAAAATAGCTGAACCAAAAAATAAAGAAAAAGAAAAAAGAAAAAAACTTTCTGCTCTCTAAATTTAGAATAAATCCATTTTTGTTTTACACTGATTAACTTTGTCCTTCTGAATTCATCTAGTCTCCAAAGAAATCTTATAGCCTGGAGAATTTCTCCCTTAGTCCGGAGTTTAAAAGTCCTCGTACAAAGTATAGTCCATGTGATCAAGGAATCTGAGAATATTGGTAGTTCATTATTATGATGGCGCTTGTGGGCGTCGGGAACGATAATGTCTGTATTTAATGGTATTTGTGGCTTGCCCCTGGCTTGCAATTACCTGCAAAGTGTAGTGGCTGGATTGAAAGCATGATTACTGCAGCCCATTTTAAGAGGTATCCTACTGGCTTCTTGATGATAATTTGACTTAAAGTGTGTGTGTGTGTGTGTGTGTGTGTGTGTGTGTGTGTGTGTGTGTGTGTTGCACTGCCATTTTCTCATTCCTCCTGAGCAGTAAGAGGAAACCTCCCAGAAAATTGAACATTTCAAATAATAAATTTCCTCAATATTGGACTTGCTCAGCCAGCTGAATATTCTTGATACAATAGCAACTGACTGTCCTGACTCCACTCCCACCCCTACCCCCCACCCCTTTAGGCAGGAGACGACCAGGAGAAGGTACTGAGTCTGCATGCGGTCATGACAGCATGAGGCTGTGAGGGAGGTATCTGGTCTCAGGAGAGCTTTATTGTTCACAGGGCACAGAGTCTGTCAGGAGCTGCTGCTGCTGCCACCATTTTGTATTCATTTGTCTATGGTGAGCGAGGCAGCAGCTGTTACCTTTTTGTACCCTTTAAAAAAAGCACTGCACAGGTTGACAACTAAGCAAGTTTACCCCCACCATGGACAATTGAAATACTAATGTTGCATCTACACAGAGTTGGCTGTGAGCAGAGCAGTGTGTAAAGCAGGACTTCAGGTGCTCCCTGCTGCGCAAAGGGCAAGATAAAGACAACAGCAGACAAACCTCATGCAAATGTATAAACCTCAATCCTGAGACCGTTACTTTTTTGAATGGTGCAGTAGAAAGCTTATGGCCGTTGTGCTCCGTTTGACATACCATTTTAACAGTTTTAATTATTTTATTTCCATTTAGAATAGAAATTAATTAAAATAGGTGCCAGTTATTAACAGTTCATACATAAAAAAGAACTTTTTAAAGGCTTTATACATTTTTCTTACTGTAAAATCAATACGTAATCACTAGGAAACTATAAAGCTGAATAAGCGAATTAATCAATATGAATATCTAATACCTCCATTGCCCTTATTACATGATAGGCACTATTATAAATGATTTCATATTTCATATGTTAGCTCATTTAGTTCTCAAAGAACCTTCTGAGGTAGGTTTTTACCTACCCCCATTCTACAGGTAAGAAAACTGAAGCACAGAGAGGTTAAACAACCTTCCCCAAGTTCCAAATCAGTCTGGCTCTAAAGTCTATGCTCTTTGTCACACTGTTGTACTTCTCTCTATAACTACCCACGATACCTCCACTCATGGAAACTTATAGTTAACGTTAGCGGATAGCAATTCAGACCTTTTTCTATTAAAATAAAAAATGGATATAAGATTCACTTGTATGTACACATAACTGCATTTTCTATATATAAATGTATCATACTCATTTTCAACTATGACTCAAAATAGGAATTTTTATTTTTCCAATCTTACAAATGAAGAAACAAGCTTGGAGGGACTGAGTGACTTGCCCCAAATCTCACAGCTTTGGTGGTAGAAAAAATTTATGTCCAGGCAAGCTACCACCATCCTGATTTTGATGAAAGCAGGTTATTTGTTGATGTACGATGCGTCTCTGGGTGGAAGGTGATTAGGTGGTGTAGTGGGTGCTCTCAGTGCCCCATCCTTATTCGTCCTACGAGCTAGCAAGCCCATCCCCCATATGCTGCAGTGCTGGCTAATGACCACCTCTAGCTGTCTTCTCTAGAGAATTGCCTTTGGTCACATTACCCATCTCAGGGTCTGCATCTAGGAAACTTGACTTGGGACAGGTAGGTTGTTTCGGTGTTGCCAACATGAACACACTCTATCAGCACCCACACTGATGCAAGAGCTACCTTTTGGAGCTCTGTGGCAATTTTCATAATTTCTAATCATATAGTTTGCCTTGAATAAGTAGGGATGTTTTCTTCCAAAAAGTCCAATGACTATTTTTTTCAAAGGGTTTTATTAAAATATTTCCTTAAGATGACTTATGTGGACCAAAGAAAGCTGTAAAAACCATTTTAAACACATTTAATTCAGGGTCATTTCTCATGTTTCCATATTTCCAAGCTTTAATGCTTTTCTATTTCAAATCAATTACTTTCTATTCATTTTTTTTAGTACATGTATTTCAGAGTTATAACAGAAGAATAGTACGATAACTGCTGCCTTCTTCTTTAATTTCACAGTGCCCCCATCTGCCTTCCATCTCCTTTGCTGAAAATTTCCTTTCCTCCGTCACTATAATTTCACAGTTAGCATTCTCTTACCAACTTGTACATCCAGCTGTTAAAGCACTCTATTGTAACCACCTCCCTGGGTCCTCTCTCCTGATGCAACACTTCCTCTTCTGCCCCAGCTTTTCTCTTTTGAAATCATAGGTAGGTTAAAAAAAAAAAATCCAATATTTTTGAAATTATTCTTGAATATAATTACAATCATCATTTCATGTCCTGGAAATGTTTGAGGAATACTGTGATTCTTCAGAACTGGAGATGAATTTATTTCCCTATATTTCTGTTTCTATCCCCATGCTTCATCGCTTTTTGTTTATGCTATTGCATGAGTCTCTGAGCTGAGCTGCCTGTCTCCCTTCCCAACCCCATAAATCCATCCTCCCTAGGGCTGATAAAATAATCTTTCTAAACCTTGTTCTCCTCATGGCATGTCTATGCTCAACAACTCTCCCCCGGCTGGCTCCACTGTCTGTGGAAGACCAACTCGAAAACTCTTTAGACCAATCTGGCAAACTCCTAAAATTTGTAGGACTGGAATAATAGTACACATAGGATTTCTGGCTCACCTTCTTTCTTTTTGGACTCTCAACCATTCCACCATAAGGGCCAAGTGGTCATGTGTGTGAACAGTCAGCCTACATTCAAGTTCTGTCTATAACCCTCCAGCCTCAACCTGTAAACAGTCGTCTCTTGGCCACTCTTGCATATAGGGATGTCCACCAACGTTTCTTGATTAAATTAAAGTTATAGTATATGATGCAATTGGTTGAATATTTTTTAAGTTGCTTTTGATTTTTTTTTCAATGACACTGCAGTTTTCGTCTTATAGGGTTTCTCATAGTCTGAATTTAGCTGAGTGAACTCCTGTAATGTCACTTAAGATGTTGCTCTGTCCCTTGTATTTCTTGTTATTGTCGAGTATGAAAACTCACTCAGAATTAGGTTTGATTTTTTTGGCAAAACTACTTCACTAGCGAACTCCCCAAATCTCAGTGGCTTACTGTGATTAATCTTATATCTTGCTCACAGGGTTTGAAGATTAGCTTTTCTTTCCTCCAGGCTGTGGACTGTCTTCAGGTCTTCTCTCCATGTCTTCTCATTCCAGGACTTAGGATGAGAAAGCAGACACTAGTGCTAGCCATTTCCATGGCTGAGGACAGAGGTCAGAGAGGGTAGAGCCAAACCATGCATTTGCTTCTGTGTGGAGGTGGCCTATGTCAGGTTCATTCACATTCTGTTGTTCAAAGGCAGTCTCATGACCAAGTTAAAAGTCAGTGGGGCATGCCAGGAAATCATAGCAAGCTTGTAGAGGGTATGAATAATTACAAACAAATAGACATTACATAGTTTGTTTGTTGTTTTTATTTGTTCTTTGGTGATATTAGCATCATTAAATCATAAAGGCTAAAAAGTGTACTGTTCTAAACCTATCATTTTTCTATATTTATGAGCTAGAATATTATATAAAGAGGAACTTCTTTATTTTTTTATCTTAAGGAATAATTTGTAAAGAAAAGACAGGATGAATATTTGATGCTTTCTCTTTATTTGCTTATAATCAAAATAAGTTTGTTTCCTATTTTTTATTAAGTTTATTGTGGTAACATTGGTTAATACAATTATATAATTTTCAGGGGTACATTATCATTTGACATCTGTACATTCTATTATGTATTTACCACCCTAAGTCCAGTTTTTTTTAGTTACCATATATTTGATCCCTTTTACCCACTTTACTCTCCCTTTAAACCCTATATTTTACCCCCTTTATCCTGTCTATGTCCCTTCTCATCCCCCACCCCTCTACTAACCACTACTCTATAGTTCTCTGGTAACCACTAGTCCATAGTCCATGGCCGTGAGTCTCTGTTTGTTTGTCCTGCTCATTTGCTGCTTTTAGGTTTATATGCCACATATAAGTGATATCATGTGATTTTCAACCTTTTCAGTCTGTCTTATTTCACTTAGCATGATTATCTCGAGGTCCATCCATGTTGCCGCAAATGGCAGTATTTCATCTCTTCTTATAGCTGAGTAATATTCCATTGTATATATGTACCACTGCTTCTTTAGTCAATCATCTATCGTAGGACACTTCGGTTGCTTCCATGTCCTGGCCACTGTGAATAGTGCTGCTATGAACATCGATGTGCAAATATCTTTTCGGATATGGGTTTTCAAGTCTTTGGGATTTGAGGGATTGCTGGATATATGGTAGATCAATTCTTAGTTTTTTGAGGAAATTCCATACTGTTTTCCATAGTGGCTGTACTAGTCTGCAGTCTTACCAGAAGTGTATGAGGGTTCCTTTTTCTCTGCATCCTCTCCAACATTTGTTATTACTTGTCCTGTTGATTATAGCTATTCTAACAGGTGTGAGACGGTATCTCATTGTGGTTTTGATTTTCATTTCCCTAATAGCTAGTGATGTTGAGCATCTTTTCATATATCTGTTTGCCATTTGTATGTCCTCTAGGGAGAAGTGTCTGTTCAAGTCCTCTGCTCATTTTTTTATCAGAACATTTGTTTTTTTGCTGTTATTGAGTCGTATGAGTTCTTTGTATATTTTGGATATTAAGCCCTCGTCGGAGATGTTGTCTGCAAATATATTTTCCCATTTGGATGGTTCTCTCTTTACCTTGCTGATAATTTCTTTTACTGAGCAGAAGCTTTTTTAGTTCAATGTAGTCCCATTCATTTATTTTAGCTTTTATTTCCCTTGCTTTTGAGGTCAAATTCATAAAATCCTCTTTAAGTCCAAGGTCTTTGAGTTTAGTTCCAGCTTATTCTTTAGATTTGTGAAATTCTCGTCCACTATTTGTCCAAAAAATGCCTTCTAGTCCCTGTTCCTTTTCTTTGCCTTTGATAATGCCCATTATTCTTGTTTCCTCTCCTTATGGTATCAGCTAGTTCTTGAATTTCTCTTTCATTATTTTTCATTCTTCGGTTTCTCTCTTCTTCCTTCTGATTTACTTCTAGATTTCTGTCTTTGATATCACTGATCCTTTCCTCCATTTGGTCGACATTATTTCACAAGCTTGCTATTTCATTTTTCAACTCTTGCAGTGTGTGAGTTTTTTAATCTCTGTGTTCTTTTTGAGGGTTTCGGTCTCTTTGTCTGCTCATTTAGATGTTTTTTCAACTCCCGAAATTGTTGATATGACTCATTTCAGAACTTATTGAATTTTTTCAGAAGTACTATCCTGAAGTCTCTGTCATTTAAGTCACATATTTCTATGTCTGTAAGCTTATTTGCTGGAGATTTTTCTCTTTCTTTCTGAGATGCCTTATCACTTTGGTTGTTCACGGTGTTTAATGGACTATTTCTCTGCCTGGGCATTAAGGGAAGTGTATTCTGCTGTTTTTCCAGAAAAAAGATTTATTATATAAAGGTCTCTCTTTAGCATGTTTCAAAGAAGGAGCTTTTCTTTTGGTTTCCAGTAGGTGGCGTCTAAGTCTCTTGGATCCCTGCTTTGTATAAAGCCTTAAAATGCCTTTTTAAGAAATTTTCTTATAGATACTTAATCACGTTCGCTACTCTCAGTTTCAGTACTTGTCAGTGTCAGCGACAGTCTCGGCAGTGTTTGCTCAGATTCCCCTGGGGTTCTGCAGTTATCGGTCTCAGAGGGTACGGGGAGAGGGGCCCTCTGGGTTAAGAGTTGGGGGCTGTGGCTCAGCCTCAGTTTTGCAACTGGGGCTGGCAAAAATCAATTGTTGTTTCTCTATGGTCCTGTCCCGTTTCTATGTCTTTTGTCCTGATAACGGAGCCCTTCCACCCCGTGCGGGGAGCTTACAGTACTTCTAGGCAGGGCTGTTCAGGGAAGTTCCTGAACCTTCACCCCTACCCCTCCTCCTGCAGGGAGCTCCAGTGGCTGCGAGAGGCAGCTTCTTTATTTCTCCCAGTCTATTGCTGGACACCCGGGGTTCTGACCTGTGGTAGCTCTTATGCGCAGATCCCACGCTCAGACGTGCTGGTGTGCAGTTTAGGTGGTTTTTTGTTGTTGAGTTTTAGATGTTCAGCTTATTATTGTTTCAAGGGGAGAGATCTGGGGATGGCTCTCACTCTGCCACATTTCTGCAAAAGTCCTCCTGATTTTTTTGTCTTATGGTTAAACTCCCGGAGCTACGCAGCCCATGGTGGCGACAAATCCACGCATGCAGGCTCCAAACTCACGCAAGGGGAGAAGTCATAGTAGCCGCGGATGCAGTGTCTGTGGCTGCAGTGGTGGCAGCGGCGGCAGCAGTGGCAATCCCTCCCTCTGCTGCTTCTCTTCCTCCACCCCAGTCGCAGGACCTGCCGCCTTTACTCCTCCCTCCTTCACTCCTCCTACTCTCCTATTATTTTTATAAAGTGACCCACGAATACTTTGAAGTAGGAGTGGGTATCATTGTGAACTCATGGATTTGCATACATTTGACTTATTTCAGTCTCTCAAAGTTATCCTTATTGATGATCTTAAATGATCACATGGTTGACCATTGGGAGCCTATTTAAGTTCCTGAATCCTTTGGATGTAACTCTCGTGTTACTGAGAACTTTCTTTGTTTTCTGGAATAAGGTGTTTCCAGCTCATCTTCATTTTCTGTCCCAGACTTTTGACATTCTTCCAAGAAACTCTTGTTTGTTTGTTTGTTTGTTTGTTTTAGCAGAAAATGGTATTTAAAATCTATAATTTTGACACTGGAGTGTTCTTTGCTATTGAGTCATCATTTCTAGGCCTTTCAGTATACAAGAGTTTTAAAAAATTATTATGGTTTTAGATAAAATACATCATGAGTTCATATTAATACTTCCAATTTAAACACAGGTTTTTGCCTAATCTCCCACATATCCCAAATCTGATCCTGATTCAAACAGTTAAAATATAACACAACTAGGAAAAAGTAAACCCTGAATGCAATTTGATGATATCAAAGAATTACTACTAATTTTTTAGGTGTGATAATGTTGTTGCAAACATATTTCTGAAAGAATCTCATTTCTTCTAGACATACATACATACTGAAATATTTATAGATGAAATTGCATGCTATATGGGATATACTTCAAGAGAATCCCAGGGTAAGGTGGAAAAAGTGGACAGTGTAGAAGTAAAAGAAACTGGCCAAAAGTTGATACTTGTTGAATCTGGGTAATGGTCACCTGGGGATTCATTATTCTAGTCTCTCTACATTTTTATGTGCTTGAAATTTTTAATAATACATTTTTAAAAATGCTGTTCTAGAAGAACATTTAATGACACAGCACAACTGTCCCATTATATAATTAAGTGGAAAGGTAGGTATGCTACTTTGTTAAATAAGCGCAAATTTGTAGAAGAAAAAAAGCAAATATGAACATATTTAAAAGACTGCAAGGACTTACCCTAAATGATGAATGATCCTCTCTATGTTGCATATAATTTTTTATTTTAGTCTCTGTTTTTTCTGTATATTCCGATTTTTCAATATGAACATATACTACTTTCATAATCAGATAAAAAGATTAATGTTATTGACTAAGTAACTTTAAACAATGAATACTTCTCCACTTCCTTGTTTGCATGCTTTTATGATAATGGCATCTCCTATTTTCAAGCTATTACCAAATGCTGTTACAGTGTGTCTGCCTGAAAGCCTGTACACTGTCCTCCCTTTCTGTCATTTTCTTCCACACTGATGGTCTCTGCCTCTGGCAGTCCTCATCTTTCTTCCATTGCTGGGTGCCCAGAGTCATGAAAGTCAGGGCCTTATCTCAAAGCGGGAAAGAATTCAGCTTTACTCCTCTCTGCTTATTGTTTCTTCTCTGTTCCTCGTCTGGTGTAAAGATTTTTTTAAAGACTATTTTTTTTTTTTCAGAGCAGTTTTAATTTCACAGCAAAATTGAGAAGGAGATACAGAGATTTCCCATCTGCCCCCTGCCCCATGCATGCATAGCCTTCCCTGTTATGAACATCTCCCACCAGAAAGACACATTTGTTGTAATTGATGAACTTATATTGAAACAGCATAATCATCCAAAGTCCATAGTTTCTTTTAAGCTTCACTCTTGGTCTCTACATTCTATGTGTCTGGATAAAAGTAAAATGACATGTATCCATCATTATAATATGATACGAAGTATTTTCACTGTCCTGAAAGTCCTTTGTGCTTTTCTTATTTCTCTCCACATGCCCAACCCCTGGCAACCATTGATCGTTTTACTGTCTCCACAGTTTGCCCTTTCCAGTATGCCATATAATTGGAATCATACAGAATACAGTCTTTTCCCATTGGCTTCTTTCACTTAGTAATTTGCATGTAAGTTCCCTCCATGTTTTTTCATAGTTTGATAAACTCAATTTCTTTTTAGCACGGAATACTATTCCATTGTCTGGCTTAGTTTTTTTCATCTCGTTTTCTTCCTTATATCTGATCATTTTTGTTAATAATATTAATAAGAATACATGACATTTAGCTTTTGCTGAATGTCAGGCACTTTACTAATTACTTGACATACATTAACTTATTTAGTTCTCAAAACGGCCCTACGGTCTAGGAATTACTTCTAATCTTTACAACATAGAGATTTCTATCCATACCTAATGGGCAGAGCTCAGAGACAGTTTATGAAACTTGTCCAGCCACTCTTCAAGTGAGAGACAGAATTGGTTCAGATTCATGTCTGTCTGGATCCAAAGTTCATGGTTTTCCTAGTCTTCCCTGCTGCCTTCTTTTAAAACGAAAAGAA
>NW_011888782.1:36087540-36104056 GCF_000151845.1 Pteropus vampyrus | reverse complement strand
AAGGAAAGGAAAGGAAAGGAAAGGAAAGGAAAGGAAAGGAAAGGAAAGGAAAGGAAAGGAAAGGAAAGGAAAGGAAAGGAAAGGAAAGGAAAGAAGGAAAGGAAAGGAAAGGAAAGGAAAGGAAAGGAAAGGAAAGGAAAGGAAAGGAAAGGAAAGGGAAGGAAAGGAACCCTCAAATTACCCTAAAGCAGAGATTTGCAAAACTTTAGAAAAGACTTAAAAAGGGATTGTGCGGTGTTTGTTTAATTATTCTGTGCCCTATGTGTATTTCACATAGCCCTATAAACTTGCTCTTTTGTCATTGGCTTCATTCTAATAAAAGTAGAATTCAAAATGCGTAATAATGAAATTCTGGGTTAAACAGTCTTATTAGGAAGGGTACAAAGCACCCACTGTCTAGGGGTGCTCTGTGCAGAAGGGAGAAGAACCCCAGGGCCAGGGAGAGTATCTACAGGAAGAAAAGAATCAGAAAGAGGAAGGAATTACACCCCAGCAAGAAACAGAACCCTGCAGCCCTGAAGCTGTGCCTGTCTCAGTGGTTCTGAAGGTGAGCAAAGGCACTGGAGTACAGCCTTGTCAAGGCAATGTTTGCGCATTAACTTTAACATCCTGAGTAATGTCGTCTTTGCGATAAGAGTCACTTAAAGAAAGTGTTATTTTCAAATTGTAATAAAATAGGAATTTTCTGAAATCTAAAGCATGCTTTTCAGAAATTAAAACCAAAACTAAACAGCCATTCTCATGGAGGGCCTTCTAAAAACAAATCGAGTGTATCTTGGTGTTTCCCAATTTACCCTTTGGGACCATCCACTGCTCCTCCCCCTGATTTGGTGGCCAAATCCTGCCATGGTCCCAGCACTAAGGACCACTCATGGCCAGCTCCCTTGTAGCCCACTCCCTTGGATGGGTGGAGCCTGCTGGGCAAAGGACTTTTCCTCCTGTCACATCATACCTCTTCCTTAGTCACAGACTAATCTGGTACTCTTGGACTCTGAGGCCACACTGTACCAAGTGAGAATCTGACATATAGGTGTCTTGGGGGAGAGAATGCCTTAAACCAGAGGAAAGGGTTTAATCATGGAAATTTCATACTTTGGGAGAAGCTAGAACAGGTGATATGTGGGGTAGCTATAGCCTCATGTACCATCACATCACACAGTGTATGAAGTGCTGACCAGTAGACCTGAGCTCTTTTGACAGGAACAGTTTGGGGCACTGCTGTCTGTGGACATTTTTATTATATTGAAAGAGCTGAGAGACAGATAGGGCAGTGGGGTCAAGTGGCAAAGGAAAGAGAGAAAGAGCATATTGGCTAAAACAGTATGATATGGAAAGTACACGAAGATAATGATTCCTAAGCAGTAGGGGAGCTTTTAGGTTGAATTCATCTTGGAAGTTTTCCTCTTTCCACTAAAAGCTAGGGGAGTTCACAAACCCATCCCACCAAAGCCGACAAAGTGGGAAAAGGCATTCCCAGGAAGCTACCATCAGACATTTTGAAGAACTTGAGGAAAAACCCTCTTCCTGAAGTCAAAAAAAAAAAAAAAATTACCTTAATCTATGCAGTAGCACACAGAAACAGAAAATAGCTGAATATAGGGAAACACACTTGGAAAAAAAAAGACTTGAAAGTTCTGAACTGTGAACAAAGGCAAGCATATTCTCTGGAATTCGACTCATCTCTTTTATAAAGACCTGAGTCATCCAGCATGAATTGTGGTGGAACACTGGAAAATGTGGACAAGTACAACATTTTTAGAAAAGGATAAAAAGACAATGTAGACTCAGACTTCAACCCAAAAATCAGAATTAAATCAGACCCTGAAGGCAATTTTGGCCAGTTACTTTTTCTTATAAATAATACTTACTGAATCGTTGCTATGTTCCTGGCACTATTCTGTTTTATACAGATTAATTCAATTTTACAACACTTTGAGGTAGGTATTACATTATCTCCATTTTATAAATAAGTCCTTCGTGATTAAGGAACAGATAAATTAAATTTGACTGAAGTCATGTAGCTAGTCAGTGGCAGAGCTAAGATTCACATCTAGGGACCTTGGATTCAAATTCATGGTCGGTGCCACACTACCACATAATGTGAGTATACTTCCAACTGGAAAAATCCTACCACACGGCCAGCTTGAAGGCAAAGACAGTCCAAAGTTTCATAACTCCACTCGTTCAAGTTCAACCTGTATTCTTTACTCAGAATCTTTACCCCGGCTCAACCCCTCCTGTGAGTGATGGTGGTATTCCTGTCCTTGTCCCAGGCCCTTTGTCTCTTTACATGGAACTTTAATATTACTGTTCCTCCTGGGAATGCAAAATTTATTCAGTCCTTTTATTACTTCTTCCTGGGACACCTTTCCTTCTTCTCTTTGCTCAAGACCAATGACTCATTTCTTAAATACATTCCAATATATTCCTCTTCTACAAAAGAGATACTAGCCTCCCAGGAGGCTAAATTCTTAAGCAATATGAAACAGAGACTGAATAAGAGGGACGTAAGATCGTCTTCAAATATTTGGAAGGTCAGTATCTTTCTAACAGGAAGCATCAGAAGTCCACCAAGGATATTACCCTGTGTTATTTATAGCTTGCTGTGCATTTAGTGAACTGCAGATAATTCATTTCATTGTTCTGGTTCAATTAACTCTCAGTATTCCCTTTGATTGTTTTCAGTGAGTTTCAGGGAAAAGAGCATCTTCAGATATTGCAAAGGAGAGATATTTGAGCTGAATTGACCACCCCTTTTTCTCTTGCTCCCCCCACAATTGTTGCTCGCAGTAAATATTCTGGTGCCCAGAGTGTGCAGAGAACATAAGGTCCAGCACTCTTGCCCCTGCAGTGTTGCGTAAACAAAACTTATTCCTAGTTAGATGCCCCAAACATCTAGTGCTTACTGTGCCTGTTAAAAGGTAAAGCAGAACAGACTCTCGTACTCATTAGTAACCACTTCGACATTTCCATGTCAGCAAGAAATGGCAAGATTTACTCAGGTAATGGCGTTCTGATTGAGGGGGCCAGTGTGAACCCTGTGGATCTTGGAGGAGTGGAGAACCCAGAGGTTGGCCAGATCCAGCAACTGCCCCAACTTGCTGTCAACATAAGAAACGTCCAAACCTGTAGGGAATTTTTATGAGTTTGTTTGAACTAAACTGACGACAATTGCCAGGAAGCAAAATTTCAACAGATCGCGAAAAATGCTTTGGAGAATGGCAGTTTTGTAGCTTACTTTATACACTAGAATAAAAGGAGGAAATGTAAGGAAGGTTACAAGAAATCCATCGGGGGCAGATTAAGGGGATGGGAGAAAGCAAATCGGGGGAAACCTCTGGGACTGGATAAAAAGTAAAATGGAGAGACACATACTTCTTCTACTTCTTTGGGTATAGGATAGTTAATAATTACCCATTTACAGTGGGTAGAGATGGTATGCAGGAAACCAGATAACGATGAGGGGTTCTGTCTTGTGCTCTGGTGCTGCAGTGGTGCCCTGAGGGGTCTGGAAAAGGAGATTACTCTGACATTTCAAAAGTATATTATCTCAGGTGAAAAAAGATGAGGGTAAAGATTGACCTTTGTCAAGGAGGCTACAGGCCTAGGATGTGACTACCTGCCATGTCCTGCTTTTAGTTAGGAGTTTTATCTTCAGATCACCCTGTGTGGTAACTTTCAGTCTCTGAGTTTGTCAGGCCTGCCATACAGGCCTCCCCTGAGCTTTTCAGGTTTAGTACGTGCCCCATTTTCATTACATTGCCAACAGGCACGGGGATAGAGGCATAACTGCAGCCTGATTTGAAATTGCACAGTTGAATGATGTTTCTCTTGGCTTCCACATATGAGGGCTGCTGTCCAGGGCCAATTGTTGGCAAAATAGAGTAAAGGGAAGATTTTTTTCCCCCTCCTAAGATTCCCAGCATCCTCTTCAAATCTCCTTTTTTCTTTATCCTCCAGTAATTTCCTCAAGTCTTCTCTTCTCTTTTGCTTTATCCATATCTTAACTGCAAAAGAATTTGAAATCTATTTACCATATAGTGAAAATGCCTGGTAGTAGAGCAAATCTCTTAGTTTTTTACTGAAGGCTGTGATTCTAAGGCTGGCTAAAAAAATGCAGATTCTGGGGTTACAAATCTTCTGACTACCTCCCCTCTGCCCCCAGGAATATACATTGTGAACAAGAGGCCATGGGAGATTCTTACACTTGGAAAAAACTGGCTGAAGGTTAAGGGTACAAAACACAAAGTTCTTACCGCAGGGAGGAGTAAGGTTGGAGGGACCTGAAGGACTTGATCTACTGCCTCTGCCCCTCTCACAACATATTATGGGTTAAATTGTGTTTCCTAAATAGCTAGCTAAGTTGAAGTCTCAGCCCCACCTGAACATGTGACCTTATTTGGAAATTGGATCTTCAGAGATGTATCCAAGTTAAGATGAGGTCATAGTATAGTAGAGTGAAACCTGATTCAGTGTGACTGGTCCTTATTTTTTTAAAAAAGGAGTCGAGATGCAGAGATATACACAGAGGGAAGACTATGTGAAGACACACAGGGAGACTGCCATGTGACGACGAAGGCAGAGAATGGAGTGATGAGTCTATAAGCCAAGAACACCAAGGATTGCTGACAAATGCTACAAGAGGCAAGGAGGGATTCTCCTCTGTAAGTTGCAAAGGGAGCAAGACCCTGCCAACACCTTGATTTGGGACTTCTAGACTCCAGAACTGTGAAACAATGAATGTTTGTTGTTTGAAGCCATCCAGTTTGTGCTGCTTTGTTATGGCAGCCCTAGCAAACTAACATACTCCCTCCAAGGAAATTCACCATCCTCCCCCAATCGCAAAGTGCAGCAGTCACCTCTTTCACCCCTGCCAAATGCCAGCCCTGCCTGGGATTCAGCACTGCAGCTTACCTCCATCGCTGCCTCATTCTCTATTCTGGCCTCCTGTGGAACATGGAGTCCATGACCTTGCCTTGCTTCCTGATCTTTCAGAGGAAGATGAACAGGATGTGGACTCACTTGGGCACCTTCAGGATTACATCAAAGGCCCATCAGTTGTGAAGGATAACAGAAGAGAAACCAAGTAAAGCTCTTACTTCAATCCTGAATTGTTTCTCTGGAGCTAGAGAAAATAGGCTTTTGATTAGGGAGGGTACCGCACATCTGAGAATTGCCCTGTGGTCTGAGTCTTCATTATGTTGGAGTCTGCATTTCCTCCAAGAACTTCCATAATTTGTCACAGAGAT
The DNA here is from genome assembly GCF_000151845.1 of Pteropus vampyrus. NCBI lineage: Eukaryota > Metazoa > Chordata > Mammalia > Chiroptera > Pteropodidae > Pteropus > Pteropus vampyrus. Next base: position 36,098,807 of record NW_011888782.1, on the reverse strand, counting down.
CCCTGACTTTTTGTGCAGAGGGAGAAAAGGAAAGAGGGCAGACGGAGATTACAGCGGGACTCTTTTCACCTTCTCCAGGTCCAAGCAAACTGTAAACATTAAAGAGGATTTGTGGAGACCAGATGATCACAGTGATCATTCCAGGATGCCTGTGGTCTGTCTCATCTCACTTCGCTCTCTGACACTCTTACTTTTGGAGTGTGTAGCTATAGAGCGTCCTAGAAATAATAACAATCATGAAAACTATCATTTATCAAGTGTCATGCACTGTACGTCTATTACTTTGTATCCTCAGAGTAACTCTTCACCACACACACAATCCCTATTTTACAGGGTAGGCTCAGAGAGACTACAGAATTTGTTCAAGTTCACAAAGCTGTGGGTGGCTGAACCAGCAATCAAGGCCAGAAGAGACTGTCTGTCCACTAGACGGCACCACTCATCACAAAGACAAACACACCTTTGGCTAGCCTTGGACAGAATTCTCTGGTAGTCATCTTGTCTTTGAATTAGGTTAGCTACCTGGAGGCTTAGTCCCTTCTTTATAGCTCTTGTAGCCATTTTCAGTACAGCAGTCTCTGAATTTTTTTTTTAATGTGTACATAGAAAAAAAATAAAGTAAATATATTAAAACTCTCCCAGGTTAAGCAGAAAGAACAAAAGGTTCCCTGATCCTTCATGATTTTATGATAGTTGCATTTCATTAAAACTTAATTTGCATTTTACTTTGAAAATCCTTGTTACACTTGTGATATCCTCTCCACACAGATTGCCCAAGGCATTTCTGCAGATCAATACAATATCCTTAATTTAGGGGAACAGAAAAGTGGAAATGACCCAAGCCCCATGGGGTATCTAGGTGTCCCTCACTTCTTTAAATACTTAAGGGCTTTTCGTTAAGGAGAAAGTTTGTCTTGCTCCTAAACTTCTGAAAGATATTCAATCAACATTTCATGTTTTTGCACATGTATTCTTAATCTGTGAGCCTATTTAACAGTTAAGCATAATTGTAAATTTATGTTTCAGATGAGAGAGAGAAGGCCAAACCAGGAAGGTTAGATAAACAGAGTTATTTAATTTTACAAGTGCGTATTTAAGAATTCTCATATAAAGTTTATTTGTAGAGATGGCACTAATGGGTAGTTGGTTCTCTGTCTCCCTGGAGGCTATAATTGACAAAAATGACCCTCTCTTGTTTTGTAAGATTTAGGCTAGTCATGATATAGAGCAGTAGTCAGGAAACTCTCTGTAAAGAGCCAGATAAGTATTTCTTTAGCCTTTGCAACTGCGCAACTCTACTGTTGGAGCATGAAGTTTGGCATAAACAATGCACAAATGAATGAGTGGCTGTGTGCTAATAAAACTTTATTTACAAAAAACGTCATTGGGCTGGGTTTGGCTTGTGAGCTATAGTTTTCTGAGCACTGATACCAGAGGAAAAACTTCACAGGAGGTTTTCAAAATGGAATGGACAGTCCATTGTTTGGGTTGATCTACCTACATTAATTCTTTTATTTGATGCCATTGTTTGACTTTACTTTAGAGAGATCTGCATGCCTAGAAATACTACCTAGTTCTTATAGGACACATTGTTGCCTTGACACACAGAATCTTATACTCAGTGTTGTCACAGGGCTACCTTTTTCCCTACCAATACCATTCAAACACCATTCAAATATGTAGAGAGATGTTTCTTTACATGTCTTACTCTAAGTCCTCTAAACAAAAGATGGCATCTGAGGAGTAGGGGGACGCAGCCATAGAGTATGGGACCATCTGAGCCTTGTAAGTGCTTGGGGAGAGAAAATACAAATTAATTAACTCGGCAAATCTTTTTCCCAGATACATCTCGTCATTCCAGAAAATAAGTGTTAGGAAAAACACAGCGGTGGGGATACGTCAAATGGACACAGAAGCTAACTGAAAAAACTTCCAATGGCCAAAGATAGAACGATTTGAGCAAAAATAAGCAAAATAAATAAATAAAAATAAAGTACTATTGCATTATAATCCAAAGTGTAAATTAAATACTAATGAGTCAATATTGTTATAAATAACCAATTGAATGAATGAATGAATGAATGAATGAATAAATGAAGAAATAAATAAATAAATGGGTGAATAGGCAAATCTCCCACACAGAAGCTTTCGGAATCATTTATTCAGATATTCTACCTCAGGGTGGTGAAGTATTACTCCTATTCTTTAGATTGGACTGTGTATAGTGACTTCCTTCCTGAGAGAACATTATGGGAAGGAGAAAAAAAAGAGTAACTGTACAATGGAGAAGCCTGATAAACATAACTTTAGCCATGTGATCAAGGTTAACGTCTACAGTGATCAGCCATGATGATACCATGTACCCTTGATATGATGTGATGAGAAAGGCATTTTAACTCTGGTCTTTTTCTAAAAAGACTCACCACCCTAGTCTAATCATGTGAAAGATACCAGATAAACTCTAACTGAAGTACATTTTATAAAATAGTTAATCAATATTCCCCACTGTCAAGATCATCAACAGCAAGGAAAGCCTAAGAAACTGACAGTGTAAGTTGCCTAAAGAAACATGACAATGTTTAATGTAGTATCCCAGATGGGCTTCTGGGGTGGGGGTGGTAAAGGACATTAGGTGAAAAGAAAGGAACTCAGAATACACTATGAAATTTAGTTAATAATTATGTATCAACATTGGCTTATTAGTTGTAACAAATTACCCTACTAATATGTTAACAGTAGAGGAAACTGGTTGCGTGACATACAGGAACTATTTCGTACTATCTTTGCAACTTTTCTGTAAATCAAAAACTATTGTAAAATAAAAAGTTTAATTTTAAAAAATGGGCAATAGATTTGAAAAGACACTTGGCCAAAGAAGTCATACGAATAACTAATAAGCACAGGAAAAGACCCTCAACATAATTAGTCGTTAGAAATGTAAGTTAAAACCACGGGGGATACCAGTATATATCCACTAGAAAGGCTAAAACTATAAGGACTAACAAGAAAGTGCTGGCGAGGATGTGGAGGAACTGGAATTTTTTTATACTTCCAGGAGAAATGAAAAAATGGTACAACTACTTTGGAAACAGTTTGGCAGTTTTATAAAGTTATATGTATGCTATCATATGATCCAGTCATTCACTCCTAGATATTTATTCAAAAGGCATTAGAACATACATGTACATAAAAACTTGTATGTTTTGTGTGAATGTTTATAGCAGCTTTATTTGTAATAACCCCAAACTAGAAACAACTCAAATATCCATCAACAAGTGAATGGATGAACAAATTGTGATATTTCCATATAATGAAAAGTTACTTACCAACGAAAAGAAACAAATCACAACATCATGGATGAATGTCAGAAACATTATGCTTAGCCAGACACAATAAAGTACATGCTGAATTGTACCACTTACAGAAATTCCAGCAAATCTCAAGGAATAGAAAGCACATCATCAGTCGCCCAGGACATGGGAACAGGACCTGACTTCAAAGGGGCAAGAGGGGACTTTTTGGACAAATAAAATGTTCTATATCTTGATTGTGGTGATTATGTGGGGGTTTGCATTTGTTAATACTCATCAAACTGTATATTTACAATGGAGCATTTTACTTATGTAAATATAGTTAATTTTTTTTTTGAATAGAAGGAGTTCTAGCAGAGATTCAGAGGCCCTCTGAGATCCTTCAGGAATTATAAGTGCTCTTCTGCCCTTCCACCCTCACATCTCACCCTTACTGATCCCACCACCACCCAGGGAGCGAGGAAGCTGTTTGCCATCTGACCTTCTAAGACTGAGGATTCCTGCTCATCAGGTGATTTCAGATGGCAGAAAGATCGATGGACTAATCAATGCTAGCAGGGCTCAAAGAGATCTGGTAGTGTGCCTGGAACAGAGAGGAGGAAGAGGACATGTATCTCTCAGTTCTCCATGACTCTCAGAAGACCCCAATGTCTAATAGGAGCACAGAGATTATCAGGAGGTGTAGAGCCTCTTGTGGGGTGGGGGGAGGAGCCTAAAGGACACACAACTGCCCTTTTATGGTAAGAGTGTGCTCTGTGAGGGGGCAGGTGTGGAACACAATGTGCTCTCAGGAAGCCATGCATAAAGCTTAGAGACTCCATAGCCCCAGAGGCATTGGAAATAAAGTAGCACCAGATCAGGACCAGGTCTGCCTCTAAGTACTGATACTCTCAGACAGGCACAAACAGAGGATGTCTTTTTCTTCCTTACTATGCTTGGAGCTGGTGAAGTTGGGGTAGACAGTGTTAGTTCCATGAGAGAAAGCTTGGAACTATGAACGGTGACAGCTAATAATATTGAATTTTGACAGGATATCCAAGAGAGAGACAGCCTACGACTTTAATAACCAGATTGGATTACAAAAATCAGCAGACCAGACTAAGGTTTAAACAACAATAGACTCCAAAATATGTATGCTCTGGGTAGATTGGAAAATTGAAAGAAGTTTTGAGAATATCACAAGCTTCATTTAAAAAATATTTGCATTGGTATATTTCTATCCAACTGTTACATTTATATATAAATAATATTTTTATAATATACTGTTTTGTAACCCTGCTGTTTTCACCGGGGTATATGTCAGGAACACTTGTCCATGCCACTATAGTCTTCTACAACATAATTTTTAATGTCTATGCAGCTTTCGTTACATAAATGTACATAGTTTACTTAAATAGCAGCTCATTGTTGGACATTAAGGCTCTTCCAGTTTTTTAGTATTATAAATAAATTTGATGAAAAATCTTACACATGTCTTTTCACACATCTCTGATGATTTCCATTAGATAAATTCACAGTTAAACGATTGCCGGGACTTAGAATATTTACATTTTTAAGGTTTTTAACATCCTTTAGAAGGTTTGTACCAATTCGTATTTCCACTGGAAATCAATAGTGTTTAAAGGCTATTTTTCTCTTTCTCTGTGCTTCTATTCTGGCTCAACAATGATCTGAACTGGCTAAAAGGATTATCAAAAACCCATTTCCCTTTCATCGTTATGTCATAGTTGGGGTGAATTTAGTGCTAGTAAAATTAGCAACACCAGTGTGCTGAAGTTTTTCCTCAGTTTTCCAGTTTCTGTTTCCACAAAAATGGCTGTGTCCATGTCATAGTAACAGTTACCTTAGCTGAGAGATTATTGTATGGCAGGCAGCATTACAGTGCTTTACAGGTATTAACACTCCTACGAGGTAAGTACTATTATTCTCTCCGTTTTAAAGAAGAGGAAACTGTGTCATAAAAAGAGTAAGTGCCTTGATCAATATAGTTTTTCAGTATTAATATGTATCATTATAACCTGGATTTTTTCAGTATTTCTGCACATTGTATTTCTTTTAATCTGCATCAGATCTTAAAGAGTTAATTTTCTCTCTTACAGAGAAAATTAAGTCCACTGTAAGACTCTGGAGAAAATTCTGTTCTGAATATGAAATAGTTGTGCTTGGTGGGTGTCGAGGCTCTCTGTGGTAAAATCCTATAGACTCTGTCCCTCACTTTGTCTTGAAAATGGGAATATATAACAGCTTAATTCCAAGCACAGAGTTGTGACATACTGTGTCAGTCAGCTGAGGAGTTTGCCACAGGCAATTTGTTATAACTAAAAAGTTCTGAAGTTTGCAAATGAGGTGCTTTTCATGTAAATTGGAGTGAATGTAAGATTATCCTTATGCTAAGGTCACTCCCACTCCCACACAATCCAATGTGCTTTTGGAGAGGGACAGAAGCAGGAGAGGAGGAGGAAGGCAAGCAAACTGCGGTTCATCTCATCTCTGCCCCAGGGAGGGGGTGGCACATGTCTCTGTGGGTTTCTTCAGGCAGTGACAGCCACAGCTCTAAACTGAATGAATAAAGGGTGGTTGGCAATGAGAATGACTAAAGAGTTGTTTTTGTCTGAATGCAACAGAAAGAAAAATTTTAACATTTTCATTCTTCTTTCCTTAATTAGCATTGGGAAGCCAAATGCAATTCTCTACCAAAAACAAAAAACAAGATACGCGTGCACAGCAGGGAGAGATGATGAAAGTACCATCTTTATGCTTGAGTGTGTCAAGGGCTGTCAAGATGGCCATGGAAAGATCGGGACTTTCTGAAAACTTTGTTGTTAAAGAAATGTTTTCTCATTGATGAATAGCTAGCCAAGGCCAGAGAAGCAGCATGCAAAGTAGAAAAAAATGCTTCTGTATTTGTTTATTCAGAAAGTTGTTTTTAATTCACTTGCTTGTAACTTTAAGAGGGAGATTCCCGTCCCAGCCTGTTCACTGGTTGGGAAAGGTCTGCTCTTACAGTGTTGAGTTGACATTTCCTTTGTTTATTGTTGCAGCTCCAGTTAATGCTCTTGCTTGCTGGTGGGCACTTAGGGTCACTGTCTGCTAATGAGGTCAAGGCCATTTGATTAAATAGGACAGTTAACTCATTGTATTTCATAGTTATAATCTGGATGCTTAATCCCAGATAGACAGCCTTCAGCCCAACCTCTAGTGGAGAAGCAACTCCAAACAGTGTCATTTCAGTGTATATATTGGTATATGAATCACAAATCACTGTAATTGTTCAAAGAATAAATATTTTCCTGTTTAAGGACAGCCCAATCAACAGTATTCCCAGCTTTCAAGCTCTTCCTATTGTTTATATGGCCGGTCCTCCCTGCTTTTACAGGCATCTTGCCCAAAATGACTTTTGTTGGCGATTAATAGCGTAGGCGCGTCCTCTCATTGTGCAACAAACCTCTGATTTCAAATGGTCTTTTTTTTTTTAAAGGAATAAATTTTTTCAATGTTTTTGCTTTTTTCTCTTTAAAAAAGTCACATATATATGCATTGTAGATATAGTAAAAAAAAATGCAGAAAAATATAAATTAAACCTCTTTTAGTCAATGTGGGAAGAGTTTTGTAAAGGAACTATGACTGAATGATAAAACAGCTTTTATCCTTAAGCGATTTGATTAAATTATGGATAGTCCTCTTATTAGATTCTATATAGTAGGAATGATTCATAACTATCTCCTCATGCCATTTTTTTTTTTTACCTGGTTGTTTATTTAAAAAATCATTATGGCTGTTTTCTCTTGCATAAATGTCAATCTCTGCTGAGGAATGCCCTCAAATGCTTTATTACAAGTCGTAGTTTAGAATGTATCCTTCTTTAGAAAACTACTGCCAGTAAATGTCACTGTCCTTGAAATAGAAGGGAGAGACTATGGTAATTTTGGAAATTAAATATTTCAGAAAAATGTTGCATAAATAAGAACAATAATATTTACCACTTGAAATCATGCTGTGGACCTTAAACTTATATAGCGCTGTATGTCAATTATATCTCAATAAAACTGGAAACGATTTATACACACACAAATATTTACCACTTGAAGAGCTTAAAAGGAATTAGTGAACTTGAGCAGATAGGACTATTTATACTTAACACCCAAAATCTGTAATTATGAAATACCCCCACAAATCATAGTTGTGAAAAGCTTTATTTCAAAATGTGTAATAAACAAATGGATTTAAATCATTTTCATCTTTCTTGCTTTGCCTTGGTAGCAGCACATTTTAATTATATTTCTATTCTTAATAAGCCAAAGTGGTTGGGCAATTGGTTACAAGTGGTTGGACAATCGATCGCATCTCACATTTCTACATACATTAGGAAAAAGAAACAGACGTTTCCACCACTCTAAAGCAGAAATACTTCTTTAGCATAAGATGATTTTCAGTTCCAGTAGAATTCTAAAATTTCCAAAGAAAGGAAGGCAAGAATAGAACGGGGAGAAAGGAAAGGAGCAGCTAGCATCAAGTTCTTCTTTAACATAGAAGAGCTTGGTAGGGAAAGGGTCTGTGCACAGCCGGTGATCAACTCTTCCTTTGTAATTGGGAGCCTCCCACAAGGGTGAGAGTGTGCCCTACAAGCCCTGAGGGAGGGAAACGATCCATCCACCCATTCTGACTTGGGAAAAAGTGACCTGTTGCCAGGAGATGGGTACCTTGGCTAGCATTGCCTGGTCAAATGTCAAGCTATGCTAAAGAAAGTTAGGGTTCTTGACCTGGAGAATTGCAGAAAGGTGGAGACCCTAGAGCCTTACATTTCTGAGTTTAGATGAAAGTGTATTAACCAATGTAAATACAGTCCAACAACCTCTCCTTATGCTTCATAAGGAGGCTTGTGTGCCTTAACTTCTGGAAGGAAGAGTGGCCTAGGAAAGAACCAGATTTGTTTTTCCCCTGTTCACATACAGATTTGCTGCATGATCTTGGATAAATCACTACATCTCTCTGGGTGTTTAGTTTCCTAAGAATATAATGCAATTCTTTCCAACTCTGACACTCTATGATTCTCTTCATTCATGGGACTGCTGCTGACTAGTCCTGTGAATGTTATGCAAGCTGAGAATGGCTGCTTGTTGGTTTCTTCAGGTTTCTTTGGGGCCCACAAACTCCAAGTTTTATAATGCAAGCAAATGCATATACTACTGCTTTATTGTTTGCTTATTTCATTTTACTCTCAACAATACTAATATTTACCTTTTTGACTGTGGAGGCAACAAAAAGTTCATTTACATAAAGAAATGACAAATCACTCAAAGATTCCCTGAAGTCTCCTGTCTATATGGGTGGTCATCAGCTTTTCATCTTCAAATAAGAAAGGAGCAAACCTCTTCTTGTCCTAGCTTGTTCCTCTTTCCATGTCCATCAGATTTGTAAATGATGCCTCATTCAATTCTGGGGCTCAAGCCAAAAACTGGAAGAGATCCCTGACCCCTCGCTATCCTTCAACTCTCCTGTTCAATCCATCACCAAATCCATAAATAGTTCATCCACTTCTCTCCATCTCCAATGTACCAGGCCTTGCTCAAGTCACCACCATCTCTAATCTGAACTAGTGCACTAACTTCCTATTGGTCTCTCAAGCCCACTCCCTTGTCCCATTTCGCACCCATTCTCCCCACTGTAAAGTAATCTTCCTAAAATACAAATCGGATCCCTCTCATATTTAAAACTCTTTAAGGGGCTTTCCATCGTACTTACGATGATGTGCAAAACCTTCACTCTGGTGCACAAGACCTTATGCCAACCCTCCAGTCACCTTTCAAAACCCTCTCCCATTTGATTGCTACATTCCCTTCCCAGCACCATCTCTACCTCGAAGCCTGCCCCTGGCTGGCCATGATATGCTCATTCCCATCCTTCATCTGGCTAATTCCTATTCATGTTATAGCTCTCCACTTGAATGACATTTCCTCAGACAAGCCTGCCTATCTCTCCCTCCCCAGAGAAGTCGTGTCCCTTTTACAACCATCACAAGTTGTAATTATGTGTTTTATTGTTCACTTACAACTCCCTCCCCCATGAGGTCCCTTGAGGAGATGGACCACGTCTGTTTTCTTCATCACAGTATTCCAGTGCCCACCACACTGGCCAGTCCACTATCAGAAAATACTTGTTAAATAACTGGCCAAGTGAGAGCCCTTTAGCAAAAGTTCTTTTCTTCTAGTCATTTTATTTCCACATTATAAGCTATTTTCAGGAGCAATTCTGCAGATGATGATTTCTTTGTACATTTTTCACTTTTTCAAGAGCTCTCCCTATGCAGAGTCTTTTGGTTTTGGAGTAGGCAGGCCTTATTTGAAAGTTGCCATTTCCTCTTCACATGCAACCTCCTTTGCTTAAGGATGCATAAGTTTAAGACTTCGTCAAGGGCAGGTTTGTCTTCAAGACATAACAGGATGTTTAATAGCAAGGGCTCCTATGCCCTGAATTTGGTTCTGCCTCTTTCTAGTTACCTGACTTTGGGCAAGTAACTTAGCCTCAATATCTTCAACTCTAAAATGAGTATAATAATAGAACTTAACTGATATGTTGTCTTGAGGATTTAAGGAGGTAACCAATGTGAGACGGTTAGTACAATGCCTGAGAAATAGCAAGTGCTTACAACATTAGATTCTATTTAGTAAGATGTTTCACTGAACCTCAGAAGGAAAGTCCGAATGCTGAGTTCTAGGGCTGGGGAATTTCTTGGGAGAAATCTTTCTTTGTTTTCTGTTTGCCTTCCCATCACATATACTTTGTGGTCCCAAAAGGTGGCAAGCAAACATGTGACAGGCTTCAATTACTGACCCTATTCATTTGAAGTCATAAGCAGGTCTGAAATGTACATGCCAGCAGTATAAAATTGTCAATGACCATAATTTAAACCTCACTTAGATGAATCATAGTTAAGAATAACTAATATTTTAAAGTCAAGTCACTGTTTCCTAGAGAGTGTTGGTGCACTGGCATTCGATGACAGCTCAATAGAGAGTCCTTGTAGGCAGGCAGTAGGTGATGTTAACCTTCTAAGCAGCAGCCACAGCACACCCAGTGCCAGGGTAGGAAGAGGAATTTGACATTCCACTCCTACCGCCCTCCCCCACTTCCCAGCTTCAGCAATGTGGTTTTTAAATGAGAAGTTCATCGCCAGTGCTCTGTGTAGGTGGTGGAATGGAAGGAGATGAAATGCAAGCTTTATTTTCTCGACTGCCTGTCAACCAATTCCCCACTTTCCTCTGATTTTCATGAGTGATGAGGTCATCCCAGCGCAGGAAAATCAAACTCCTATTTTTCAAACCCAATAAAGGCCGGCATTGTATGGCTACATAAACAGAGGCCAGACGGGTAGGGTGGCAGGAACACAAGTGGCCTGCCCTCTGCCGGTCGCCCGAGACATTTGTGTCCTGCGCTCCACCGAACAAGGACAGGGAGGCGGAGAGGGTGCGTGCTAAAATGTAAGTTAAAATTAGATCAATAGTCAGCTTGGCTCTCTCAATCAGTGCTTGGCAGGGAGAGCGTACAACCATCTATTTATAAGCTAAACCCGGCATTATCTTCCTCTTTTAGGACGCAAAGATCCATTACTGCACGCTGCAGGGGAGAGGGTGCTGCAAGGAGCTGTTGCATGCCACTTTACAGCCTCTCTGGCTTGCCTCGGACTTCATCCAACCTTCGACCCTCGTGGGGTGGGAGTGGGAGGATACACTCCCGCAGTCGGAGCACCCCCTGCTCTCTCCAGGACTCTTTCTCCGGGCATGCCCACCGAGGACTCACTCCCGCCCATTCCTTACCTCGAAGGAATCCTTAGTCTTTCAACAGAGAGGGCCAAAAAGGCTAATCATCAGGCGAGCCCCTGTAGATGCAGAGCGCACACTGGCTGCTTCTAATCATACAGGGCTTGACGAAGGTTTCCAAAACCTAGTCCCCCCACAG
>NW_011888782.1:36080990-36086590 GCF_000151845.1 Pteropus vampyrus | reverse complement strand
ACTCACTAATTCTTAGCACTTGCTCTTTCTCCACTCTGTGAGGAACTCTCAGATCTTCTTGAAGCTGCCTTGTTTTCATTGTTCCAGCCTCAGCTCAGATTTCAGAGACCTTAGCTGACCACCTCCTGCCCCTCCAGAACTCATTATCACATTACCCTATTTTATTTTCAACACAGCCATCAACTGAAATTGGTTTGTTTATCCATCGGATTATGAGCTTAGTCCCTCTTTTAATGCATCTGAATGAAGGCACAAAACAGGCTCTCTATTTTTCTTGTTCACTACTATTTGTTTGGGTTCTAGAACAGTCCCTGGCTCATAGTTGTTATTCTGCATATATTTATTGTCTGAGTTATTGGATGTGGTTTCCTAGTATTTCTAGCATTATGCATATTCTGTCTTAAATTTTAGTTATTTTTATATCCATATGCTTCCTCTTCTCAATTGTGAACTCCCTGAGGCAGGATCATGTTTATTTCATTTTATTTTCTGTGGTCTTATGGAGTCTGGCACAATACAGGTGTTTAATACATTTATTGGATTAAATAGCAATAAGTGAATGAGTAATATGACTTTACCCCAGCCCTAGCTTTCAGCAGGAAAAATGCAAAAATATTATGATATTCAAAGGGAAAATTTGTTGCTTTAATCCTTATAACACCACGCACACTCACACATACATTTTTTTTTCAATATTTTCAGAGAACATTCACATCCATGATTTTATTTGATCTTAATACCAGCTCTGTGAGATGGGCTTTATGATTTACACTTTACAGATGTAGGAACTGAAGCTTAGGGACATTATTTGACCTGCTTGTGCTTGCACAGATAATATGAAGCAGAGACAGGGTTAGAGCTTGTTAATTTCCAATACTCACAAATATGCACACATAAAAGCATACACACATACATGCCCACCTTCACCAATATCCTCTCTCCTCAGCCACATTTACGGTTTGGGTCGAATGGGATCATAAATGCAAAGTACCTTAAATGCAGTCTATATATAATAAATTCCCAATAAATGGTCATTCCTTGCTCTTGCCTACACTACGGTTGCCATAATCTCCCCATCTCGATAAAGAAGAATGTGTCTATCTTTACTTTGTTCTTTTTCTTACTGACCTGATCTCCAGTGTCTTCCTTATTCTGAAATTTTAATACATAAAGTTAATTAGATATCTTCCCAGATCTAGAAAATAGTAAATGGATTTTACTGACTGCGACCTATTGCTCTTTCATCTTTGTACTCTGAATACAAAGCAATGAGAAATATTTGTTAAAGCCTACCAGAACACAGCTCAGCTTAAATTATACAGTTCAGAGTCAATGAGGAAATGGCACATAAAATGCCAAAGCTTATCAATCATAAACAAACACTAAACATAGCACAGACAGAGGGGTCAAGTAATGCGCAAAATTAGTTTTACAGTAGACCAATAAATCAAGAACCCATTCTGATCATTCACTCATTCATTATTTATTGAGTGTATTTTACATGCCAAGCACTGTACTAAGTGTTGGGAATACAGAGGCAAGCAAAAACTGTTGAGATCTCTGCTGATATGGGTCTAATAAGAAAGATAGACTTAAACCAAAGAATCATACAATAAAGATCAATGCTGTGAGAGGGCAAAATATAAGGAACTGACACAGAGATTTCAGGGGAGAAGTTCTTAAGGAAGCTGAGCTATGTCGTGCGTTCAGGTACAGCACGGTACCTCCAATGGTTACTACAGAAGGAAATGGAGGAAGAATGATCAAATAAGTAAAGGACAATAACAGTGATTAACTTTTAAATGCTTTCATTCAGTAAGTATTTCTTGAGTGTTTACTATGTGCCAGGTTGTTGTCTAGGTGCTGGGGATTACCATAGTGTTACAAGACAAAACCCCTCCTTTAGTGGTTTCCACTGTAGTGGGGAAGGCATACAATAAACTACCACAAACGAATAACAAATTCTAATAGAAAAGAATGTTAAATGGTGATTTCTGCTAAGGAGAAAAATAAACCAAGAAAGTAAGACAGGGAAGTGGGGCGGGATGGGGTGGGGCAGTGAGGTACAATTTTACATAAGGTAGTCCTGTAATGTCTTTACTAAATAATACATTTGAACAAGACCTGACGGTGATATAAGAGCAAGCAATACTGATCTGCGGGCCAGTGCGGGTGGTTGCAGAGGGAAGAATGCTCCAGGAGGAGGACTGTATGAGTACAAAGACCCTGAGAATGCAGCATAACTGACTCATTTGAGGAAGTACAAGGAGACCAGTGTCTAAAGTAAGCAGCGTAAGTGAGGGGTTAAGTAGTAAAGTGCAGAGACGTAATGGATCACAAGGGACCTTGTAGGAGATTGTAAAAATATTGACTTTTACTCTAAGTCAAGAACGGGAAGACATTGGACGTTTTTGAGCAAATGATTGACATTATCTGATATGTTCTAATAGTCACTCTGGTTGCTGTGTTGAGAGCGCTTATGTTCCAGGCAATATGCTAAGTATCTTAACAGATGACCTCATTTTATCTTCACGATTGTGAGAGGTACCCACTTTAAAGGTGAAAAAACCAAGGTGTAGAGAGTTTAAGTACAAAGTCACAAGTCACATGGCTGACAGAGTTGGAATTAACAGACCAGCAGCGTGATTCTAGCACCTCAGCCATTAAACACAATATTAGAGTGCCTCTCTGAGAGAGACTGGGATGGTGAGTGGCTGTGAGAGTAACAATATTACCCGTCATTAACCGTGGTCTTCTAGTCACTGCTCTAACTTTTCTCATTAACTTTATTTTTACACAAACTCTATCAGATAGGTATTATTGTCCTTTTATTATAGATAAGGGAACTGAGACTCAGAGGAGTTATATAACTAACTGAAGTTCAAACGGTTTATAATTAGAAGTTAGAATTCAAACCCAGAGCACTTTATCTCCAAAGCCCATGCCTTACTGCCTCCCAGATAAGTATGTTAAACTTTAAAATATATTTATTATAAAGAGAATATAATGGAGTCTTGTGTTTTTGAAAAAAATTGTTTTATTTTTTTTTATTAGAGTGTTTAGTCCATCTATTTATATAATTACTGAAATAGTTGGTTAATTCTCTCTATTTGTTATTTTTCTATTTGTTCCATCCATACCGTTTGTTTATACCTCCTTTCCTACCTGCTTTTGAACCAAATATTTATTTTCCATTTTACTCCTCTATTTCGTTATACATTCTTGGTTTTCTTCTAGCTTTTACCCTAGGGAATCAATATGTCTTCCTAGCTTCTCAATATATTAAGTTAGTATTTTTCCCACTTCACAAGTAATGCAAAAACCTTACTTACAACAGGTTAACCTCATTTTAGACTCTCCAGCTTACAAAATAATATCTTGTGATATTATTTACAATTTTACCTCTACGCCGTTATGTTCTCACGAGTCTTTTCTTAGTTTTGTTTTAACAAGTCAATATTTAAAATATTTATACACATATTTATCCTTAGAGTGCTCTTTTTTTCCTTCCCAAAGTTTAATATTTCCATCTGGGAATATTCTCCTTCAGACTAAAAATTTTCCTTTAGAAAATCTTATAGCACCATATTCTAGAGATAAACTCTGTCAAGATTTGTTTGTTGGAAAATATCTTTATTTTGGCTTATCTTTTGAAGTATGTTTTCACTTGGGTATAATTTCACTTAGTATATTATTTTTCTTTCAGCTCTTTAAAGATGTTAAAGCATTATCTTATGGCTTCCACAGTCTCCATTGAAAAGTTAGCTATTAGTCTTGTTGCTGCTTTGAAAAAAAATGTATCTTTTTTTCTTAGATTCTTTTCAGATTTTTTCTCTGTCTTTAATTTTAAGCACTTTGAATGTGATGTCCCTAGATGTGGTTTTCATTGTTTTTATTCTTTTTAGTGTTCTCTATTCTTGGATCTGTGTGTTAATATCTTTTATAAGTTTGGGAAAATTCTCAGTTGTTATCTCTACAACAATTGCTCTTTTACTGTCCTCTTTTCCTCTCCTTCTGGGACTTCAATTACATATATATTGGATTTTTTGACTATGTCCCACATGTCTCTTATGTTTTATTCTGTGCTTTCCACTCCTTTATCCTCACTTTTGTCTTTCAGTTTGGGCTTTGAAACAACAACAACATCAATAACTGATCTTGTCTTTGAATATACCGTGTTCCACGTGTTATTAAGCTTATCCAATGAGTTTTTAAGTTAAAATGTTATGTTTTCCAATTCTAGAATCCCTATCTGATTTTTTTTTAGCAATTCTAATTCTCTGTTAAGTTCTTAATCTTTTAATCTATTTCTTTTCTATTTTCTATTTTCTTTAATAGAATAATTTTTATCTTAAAATCCATCTCTGCTAATTACCATATTTGAAAATTGAGTCTGTTTTTATTGTTTAATTTTTTTCTCTTGATTATCAGTCGCATCTTCCATTCTCTTCTCATGTTAGTAATTTTGAATTGTATTATAGATAGTTGGTATTGAAAACAACTTGGAACAAAACAAACAAGAAAACACAGAGAATGTTCAAATGAAATGTTCTACCAGCAAGGGTTCCTCCTTTTCTCTAATTAGCAGACAGGCAGAGATTGAGCTAGGTATAAGGATGGGTTGCAGTTTTTACTATGTCTCAGCTCACCTCTGATTTGTCCCTATTCTTTGTACAGGTCACTTTTGGGCTTTTGGATAAGAAATCTAGCAGCTCTCTGTCTTGTCAGCTGTAAAAGTTCTGCCCTTCAGAAGTTTTGAGTTTACATCTTACAAAACCTGGCAAATGATTTAAGGGAAAGAACCATTATGCATTCATTGTAAACCCACATTTCTAGCAGGACTTTATCTCCTAGGCACAGAACACTACAAGACACCTTACTCTCTCTGTTTCAGCCCCCATAAGCCTCCCTACCACCACCCCAGAACATTTTGCACTTCTTGGTTTTCTACTCCATTGTTCCAGTCCCATACATTCACCAAAAATTCTACTGGTTTCTCTTTCACCCAGTAGAGCCCTGCTTGGCCCAAATCCAGTCTTTAGCTTGTACTCATAGTGGGAACATGCTCGCTCCTTGGGAAGCGGATAGCTGATGACTGTAAACACACTCAGGAATTGTAATTTATCTAATTCTCTTTGCATCCATAGCTCTTCAGTGTCTTTGATGATGTTTGCAATGTAACTGTTTTGTTTGTTTGTTTGTTTCCAATTCTGTTAAGAAGTGAAAGTTCTTCTCAGGTATACAAAGGGTTAGAAATTTTGAAGCTGGAAAGGACTTTGGCATTTACCTAGTACAGCTACTAAATGGACATATTAAAAAATAGATGCTCAGAATGGTAAAGTGATTTATTCAAGGCCCAAAACTAATAAGGTTAGAAACTAGACCTGAGGCAAGTCTTGAGATGGGTCTCTCAATCTCAAGTCCAGTATTCAAGATAACGAGAAGGAGAGAAAGACACAGAAATAAAGAGAATGCACTATGGAAAAGACTCCAACGAAAATGGAGAACAATTTTGGGGTCTTTGCTATCTTGGGTCCAAGTGGCCAGTCCTCAGACATCCGTGTTGAAAAACCTAGTGGAGATCTTTTGAGTCAGTCATA
>NW_011888782.1:36066298-36080600 GCF_000151845.1 Pteropus vampyrus | reverse complement strand
GATGGGTCTCTCAATCTCAAGTCCAGTATTCAAGATAACGAGAAGGAGAGAAAGACACAGAAATAAAGAGAATGCACTATGGAAAAGACTCCAACTAAAATGGAGAACAATTTTAGTTGGGTCTTTGCTATCTTGGGTCCAAGTGGCCAGTCCTCAGACATCTGTGTTGAAAAACCTAGTGGAGATCTTTTGAGTCAGTCATAAAATCCAATACTTGCTTCTGCTGCTTCTTCTTCTTCTTCTTCTTCTTCTTCTTCTTCTTCTTCTTCTTCTTCTTCTTCTTCTTCTTCTTCTTCTTCTCTATATTGTTTGAAAACAGGATTTAAAATGAAGTACTAATGATAAGGTTATAGATAGGGTGGCAATGTAGTGGCAATGTAGAGAGTAGGAAGGCTACTATCAGAAAACTGAGACTATTACCCTTGGCAGGGGGATATTGGTAACTGATGGATATTGGTAACTGATTTCAGGGTGTTTAGGTATTGTAGGCTCACAAATTACGCTCCTCAAGACAAAGATTGGGTCCATAACTTTTGAAAACATAAAAAGTAAATGTTTCTTTTTCTACATATGGAGATTTGTAACTGTCACCTTTCTCCTCTCCCTCATTATTGAGCTAGTCAAGGTTTGAAAGGAAAGAAAGAGAAAGTGCAGGATTATAGGATTCTGGCACAGGGAGCAAAGAAGCGCATCCCTTCCCCAAATGCCTCTCACCCTTCAACGAACACACCAAGCTATTGTGATCAGCAAGGGGTCAGGAGAACTGTTTAAATTTGCAGAAAGTCAAAATCATGGGGAGATACTTTAAAATAAATATGATTTTTATGTTTAATCTTTAATATGGTAGTAGTATGTTTATTCACTATTGTGATACTTGGTCCTATTCTTGATTGAAACATTCTACCTCTACTCAAGCCTAGCAGAGAGATTGCTAAGCAATTCAATAGTGTAAACAAGTAAGGGGTTGGGGTTCAGGATCAATGGAAAGTAGAACGTTCAAACTTCTTAGAGGAACAAACTGTATTTAAGGATATTATCACATTATTGTCTACATGCAAATGTGTGCTATTTGTAAATGAATCACATCTCTTCTTTATGGGAGAACATCTTATTTATCATCCTTGTAGCAATTTCTGTGACAAAGAAATCCCAATTTCTTTCAAATTATCCACCATTGAAGATAGCTAACATTTCTTGAGTACTTGCTATGTATCAGGCATTTTCCTAAGCAAAGGATACTTTATGCAAGCTATCACATTTAATCTTTACTGTTATCCTCCTTTTTAACAAATGAAGAAACTGAGATTTAGCGATCCTAAGTAACTCGCTCAAGGATACGTAACAAAGGGTAGAGGCGGGTTCAGTCAGATCCCAAAACCCATGTGCTAATGATTTTGCGTTTACCAGATTAGTCTTTCAATGGCTCCAAACTAGTGGTGCAAATCTTTGTTTCTGAGTGATGGCCAACTAGTGATTCGGTTCCTAAACAGCCACTCCATTCCTTCTTTCTGCTTTACACAGCCAGTCACCTTGGCGATCAGTCTTCTGTTTTCTATCTGTTAGTGGTGGCCAAGCTGAGTCGCCTGAAGCATGAAAAAGGGAAATGAGCAGTGTTTGGAGTCAAGACTTGACCTGGCATCTTCTCTGCGGCAGCACTCTTACTGGGCAACAGCACATCTCTTACTAATTATGCAGCCTCAGGCTGTTAACTCTGGTATTCCTTATCTTTAAAACTGGAATAATATTACCCATCTTGCAGGGTTGCTGGAGAAATTAAATACTGTATGCAAAGTGCCTAGGTCAAAACAGATACATGATAGGATTTGTCAAATATGAGTTCCCTTTCCTTTTTTGTTTCTATTATTAATGCATCCTTATTGGATATCTCTCTTCAAAGTTAGCACCTTGTCCAGGAGATTTTTGAGCACCTTGTTGATATCCAGACTTTGCCTATAATTGGGGGAGATTTGTAAGATGACTAATGCGAGGGTATCTTTAGATCAGCAATTATTCACTTCCTACTTTGTGTCCCCATAATTCTAATACTCACTTTGGGAGTAGTCCTCCACTTTAAATACTACTTCTTTGGCATAAATAACTCCTGCTTTTGCTCTCCCCCGCCCGCAACAAAGAAATCCCACGATAACATACCCAAGAAGTAAAATTCAGGATTCCTTCTCTTCATCTGAGTGACCTGAAATTCAACAACTCTCCTTGAATGGTTGGGGGCGGGGGGTGGGGGCACTTTTCTGCTGTGATAAATATGTCTGTATGGTAAACTCAAGCCACTGACCTCCAGGTGGAGCTGCATGAAAGAGAGACAGAAGAGAAAAGAGAAAAAGCCATGTTGGCACCCCAGAGAAGCAGACAGCATGAGAAAGACACAATGAAACACAAAGATGATGCATGGTCCTTAGGGAATGTAAAGGGAAGAGAGTAACATGTGAACTGATTCAGCCAGTTTAATTCCACAAGAATTTGAAGAGCCTGAATGTGCTCAGCCAGCTAAGGGTGGGAAGCAAGAGAAATGAGATACAGTCCCCAAGGAGTTGGCAGTCTTTGGGAAGGGCAACATGCAGACATGGAGGAAGAACAGCAAAAAAACCAATTGCATTCAGTGGCAAACTGTGATGTAGCTCAGGTGAGAAAAAAGTTATTATCGTTTTTTACATGCTGCTATATTCCAGGCACTCGATTAAATGGGTTAAATAGATACTCATTTAATTTAATTCTAAAAACAAACCTTTGACATCACCCCTATTTTAATGGTGAGTAAATTGAAGTACAAAGTGAATACCTTGCGTAGCATCCAACAGCAAGTGAGCTATAGGATTTCAACTTCGATCTGCCCGAATTCAACACTTATGCTCTCAGAAGGCCTAGAGTCACTTGCTAATTCATGGCTAAGCCCTCCTATTTTTTCTAGGTCTCAGTTTCCTTTATGCGGTGAATGGAGATAGTAATACTATACTAGAATTGTTTGGAAGTAATGCTTTGCTCGAACTCTCTTCTTTGACAATATGCCCTTTACCTTAGCCCCTGATAATAGAGCGTCTTCGTCCTCTAACCATGCAATCCTGCCTCCGAATGAAGTTTGTTCAGATCAGGGTGAACACGTGACCCGAGGGAGGGAGAGGCAGAAGCAGAGAATGACAGGTCCCAGGGCTCTCTCATTTTTGTCTGTCTTGAGGCCTGATTGTTCGACTTTTCCTAGATTCTGGTGAGACTGCTATAACCTTAAAATAAGCCCCCAACACTCATTCTCTCTGTTTTCTCAGGCTAAATTGAACTTCTGTTTGTTATCTGCAACCAAGAGATCCCTGACTAGAACAAATACTTTCTTCGGAGAATTATTGTGAGGAATCTGTGAGATAAGGTAAATTACAAAGGGCAAATTGATGAGACCATAGCTATTTACTTTACTGAGTAAAATAACAATTTGGCCTTTATAATTGGGTTCTGAGATTTTCTGTTTATGGAATGCTTCATTATGTCAAAAGGAGGATATGCACAAATTCCACTTTTACTTTTTTTTCTTGCCAGGAGGAATCAAGGTGCCTGAGAGTCAAATCAAACTAAAGATATACAGCCCCCAAGTTCTCCATATTCGCGACAGAGGGGCTCCAGGCTGATCTTCTGGTAACCACTTTAAATTAGGTTTTCACTGAAGCCACGCTACCCTGAAGAATCTTCTAGAAGAATTTGTAGATAGCTTGACTGAATGATAGACCGACTGACTGGCTGGCTGGCCACACTGCTATCTATCTGCGAAAAAATTCAAATCCAACAAGTTGTTTCACCAAAGAGATCTCTTATTTGATTTGGTTTAATTACATGAAATGGTCGTGTCATTCAAAATGGCCAAAGTAACTGCAGAGGCATATAAACACAGCAGAGAATACAAAGCTGCTGCTTTAAAAAATAAAATACACTTCACACTGAACATTTTAAGGCTAGGTTATTTTGTATCACAATACTTTACCTTTAGGCTAATGATTCTGTAGATTTGAAGAGCTGGTCGGAAACAGCATACTTTCTACTAGCATATGATTTGTCACATGATTGAGTATTGTTTTATTCGTCAAGGACCTCAGGGTACCAAGGCTTCCTTTATGTCTTGTTAATTTCAATATCTCTCAGGTTAAGGTGAAGATATTGTAACCCAATTCTCCACCCTGACTGCCTCCATAAGCATCCAATATTTTCCTACTTTCTCTGTGGATTGCATTGTTTCACTGTCCAATCTCAGTCAGGCAGCAGAAGAAGCAGTATTTTTTGTCTGTTTTCCCCCTGTGGTTGCTTTATTATTTAATTCAGACCATGTAAATCACCAGCTGGAGGGTGGCCTTTGAGTGAACCTCATTGTCAGTCTGAATTGGCTGGTGAAGAGATGGTCAGTACATTTTCCTGCTACTTTTCACAAATCTCACTTTTCTCAGCTTTTGCCCATTAGGAACAGTTATAATTCTTTAATATAAAGTGTCTTTCATTGGTATTATTTAGGGTTCCCTCCAGCCCAATAAAGCAGCAAGTCAATGCTTACACTTGTGGGAGAATTTTGGAAGAGAGTTGCGGGAGAGAATCTGTGATGGTCTTTAATCTGTATGATTTCTCAGAGGAGAATGCTGAATCTTGCTTTGTGGTTGGTGTCTTTTAATTATCAACGTTATCAGAAGAAGAAATTACACCATGATCTCCTATCAGTGGATTACATTGTATTCACCAGACAGAAATCTCTTTTTAGAACAGCCTTCTCCAAGGTGGGTTGTGGAGGGGTTGTCACTTGTCCAGTTATCTGCTCTGTGTCCTAGAATCTTGGTGGCAAAGGTCAGGTAAGATCAACCCAGGCCCGATATCTACCTACAACTATCCTGCATGAGTTAATCTGGGACTTTATTAATTCAACGATAAATGTCCACCAAACCTGTAAATGATAAATATATATAAATATAAAATAATAGTGAACACTTTTTGAGTATTTACTATATGCCAAGCAAGAATCCTATCTCATCTTAACCTCTGAGTAACCCTATGAGGTCATACAGCTAAGATTTACTGAGCTCTCACTATGTCTCAGGAATTATTTCAAGTGCCATCCATATACTAACATTTATTTAATCTTCCCAATAACTCTATGGTGTAGGTACAATTTTTCAACTCATTTTATGAATGAGGAAACTAAGGTACACAGAGAGGTTAGGTAACTTGCCAGAGGCCATACAGCTGGCAAGAGGTGAAGCTGAGATTTAAACCCAGCAGTCTGAATTCAAATCCTATGCAATGAACTACAAGTCTCTGCAAAAGATACATGGGATGTGGGCCAGTGAAAACTTCCTGTTCCTTCGGTAACTAAGAGAATAGTTGCTGCTTACACGTCTAAGAGCATATTCTGGGCTCTTAGAGTCTATTGATCCCAGCTCACTGTGGACACTACACTGTTTTTACCACAGTGCTGCAGGAAAGGTGGCGGCTCCTTGAGGGGCCTTGTTGCTACCTGGAGATTTTTCTCCAGTTCTGCTAATGTAATTTCTCATATTTCCCTTTAAATACAGTCTTTGTTGATTTCTATGGAGATTGGCTCTCCCAATACTTTCTGCAAAATACCTGCCTCTAATTGCCAGGAAACGCCTCTCTCTGGTTTTGTTTACATGGCCCTGTGGCTCTGTCTGTTCAGACTGTGCCCTCCGTGCCCTGTCTCTGTTTCTCTCTTCTATTAGCATTCTCTGCCACATTAGAGCTGTGAAAAGAACCATATTTCTCTGCCTTTGCTAAGAAGAAACATTTTAATATTGGGATTTCGGCTAAAAAGTGGGTGTCCTATTGGGCACCTCATGATATAATTTAATCTCCCCCAGTAATAATAGCTTAGGAGAGTTCTGATTTGTTTTAAGTATTTTATACTCCAAATCAAGTAGGTTACATTAAAAAAATGGGGGTACTGACTTCTATATTGAGGCAGAGTAGTGAAGATAAATGGAAATGAACTTTGGTATCAAGCAAACACAGATTTGCATCCCAGGACTAACACGTACTGCCTTTGTGGCCTTTGATCACTTACTGAACCTCTCTGAGTTTTCTTCTTCCATAAAGCAGAGATAAAAACACCTCATAGAACTTTTCAGGATCAAAAATAATAGTAAATATGATATTCCTAGATTTGACTAGGTATGGAAATTTTTTTTCCATCAAATTTTCCGTTTCCTGTTCTGCAGTATTTGGCTGTTATACCTAACCTCGCTAGAACTCACTTTTCTCATTTTAAAATAGGCTGTCAAAGTCTCTTTTAGCTCTAAGCATCTCCTATATCAATATCTGTAAATGTGCTAAGTGCTTTCCTTGCGTTATCTCATGAGAGCCCCTTAATGATCATTTGAGTTAAGTCCTGTTATAATTCACATTTTATAGATGAGAAAACTGAGACTCAGGAAAAATAAGTAACTGGTTAGGCTGAGGAGTGAGGATTTGAACCCAGAGTCTGCACACCAGGACTCAGGGCCATACTCAATGGATCCTTGAAAAATGGCTACTTAGCAATTGCTTCAACGCTCTTGAGCATTCAGACCAGGTGCCACTTACACTGTGACACGGTGGGATGTAGGTTCACTAACAGAGCACAAATCCAAAAAGATAGGAATTTCATTGGAGGGACAGGATGGTGCCTCACGCAGGACATAAGCAGGTGACAAAGAGTTACTGAATTGCTGACTGATTGGCTAGATAGCTCACTAGCCACCTGATCAACCTGGACATTGTATATGGTGAACATTGTGAATAAATTGACTGCTGAATGAAATATCTGAAAAGTATGTCTGTATCACTTTTCGGTGATATCAGGGCATCCGTCTACAGTAGCCCTACTCTCTTATCAAATTTCTTGCCTCTAATATACAATGGGTTCAGAAACAAGCCAACCAAACTTGTTAGAATTTTGCTTCTTTGGATGAGTTAGAATATTCTGAGGAAGTGCTTGAGCAGCGCTTGGAGATGTGTTAGGGCTTGGAGGCTGTGATATTTCAGTGTCATCAGAGAGAATGGAATGCCTTTCAAAATAATATGAAGCCTATCAAATGTCTATACTAATTTACATATGTAAATACATAGATGTTTATGTCTGCTACACACACATTTGGCTCTGCTTAAATGTTCTGTTCCTTGCTGATCTCAAATGCAGATTCGAATAGTAACTATATTCACCTTCTCACATAAATTGCTTATAACTCCAGGTAATTTTATTGACGTACCTCTCAGGAACCCACGTTGGCTTTACAGTTATCTTTTGTTAGGAGGTTGTTCCCCCTTTTCTTGGGTTTTTTTCCTTTTTTTTTTTCTTCTGCAGATGTTTTAGCTCGACAGTGTTACAGATATACTCACGTGCTTAGGTGATTCTAATGTTCTATTTTCTTTACCTTATTAAGTTAAAACTCACCCATCAGTAGTGTTCCAGATCCAGTTGAATTTTTATTTCACTTTAAAACCTCTGAACCACCAGGAAAATTGTGCTATAAGACCCTGAACAGATGCTAACATCTTTCATCAAAGAAACTCAAAATACTTCTCAAATATTAATTAAACCTCACTACATTGTAGCCTAGTCACATGTTGCATTTTTTCTTTAAAAAAAAAATCAATGCAAGCAAGTAGGTGAGAGATGTACATGGCAGAGGAAAATGAAAACTTCTTGAGGAAACAAATTTGAGTTCTCAAGTACCAAAGACATCTACTACCTCTTAATAAAATGGTGTTTCTAGTCCCTGATCACGTTCGGCTGCTCATCTTCTTACATATGGAGCAGTTGATTCAATCTTCCTTCTACAATCTTCATTCTCTCAGCATGGGTGGAAACATTCGCTTCTTGCTTTTATTGCGATCAGACACCGTGAGGCTCTTGCTGGCAGGGAGACTTTAACACTTTCTAAGGTAACAAGGAAGTCGGAAACATTCCTAGTGTCACACCCTGTGCACCTGGTCCACTGGCAACAGAAAGATTCTAAGCCAGATTGAGTCCCTTGGAAGTGGCAAAACCTGTAAAATGAGAGTTAGAGCGTAGGTCTGTCTTGGGTCCTGGCATAATTTTGAGGTCATGCAAGGAACCCCGAAAGACCGGGCGCATATAAAGGCAGTGATGCAGGCAAAGTTGTGCACGGCTTGCCGCTCCCATTACTGCTCACTCTTCCAACTCCCACAAATAAAAAAAGCTAAATTGCTAAACTGGGAACTGCAGAGTCTTTTTCCCAGAAGTCCTCTGACTCACCCAAAGCAGAACTTGGCTGCCAGTTTGCTAGAATTTTTGTCTGACCTTGAGTCTGATTTAATTACTCCAATCCTCATTTCCCTAGATACATCAAATCATGCCTCCTGGTGTCTTATGGTTTCTCTGCCTACTGAATTTAATATCTTAGATATGTCTTCTTCATCAACGATTATTATTTTTGCATCTAGTCTAATATTATCATCATATGAGTATTATTATTATTTTATTGTTATTATTATTATTACTATTATTATCTGTGTTCTTAAAACTGTAGTAGCTTAATCAGCAATTTTTAAAAACTAGGTATCATATACAACAACTATAAAAAGACCTTTCATTTTAAAAATGTTTTCACAACTTGTATCTCACATCTCAGATTCATTTTTTTATTTGCTCATTTATTCACTCATTCAACCAAGAGATTTCTATGGTTTCATTGGGGATAAAACGATAATTAAAATATGCCAAGAAGAAGAGTTCTGTGCTCGGGCTGATCCTCAAATCATCTTGTTTACTAATGAGAAAAAGAGACATGGGGAACAAAAAGGACCTTCTCAAGGTCGCACAGCTATTTACTTGAAAGATAAAACTAAAACCCAGACCTCTGGTTACTAAGACACTAAATTTTTACCAGTTCTGCCATTTGGTTTCCTCTAGAGCAGGGGATCTCAAAAGTGCGGTTCAAAGACCAGCAGTATTGGCACTATCTGAGAATTTGTTAGTAATGCAAGTTCTCAGACAACCCCAGACCTACTGAATCTAAAATTCTAGAAGTGGGGCCCAGATTTGCATTTTAATAAACTCTCCAGATGACTCTGATCACACTAAAGTTTGAAAACCACTGCTCTAGATCAATTCTTCTCAGACTTCAATGTGCACAGGAATCACCTGGAGATTTGGTTAAAAATATAAATTTGGATTCAGTAGCTCTAGGGAGGGGTTCTGATTCTGCATTTCTAACAAACTCCCTCCCTGGCTATGCCTATGCTGCCGGTCCTTGATTGAGTAGCAAGAATATAGAGAGAATTAATACCAACGGAGAGCACTGGGTGAGCCCAGCTGATGAGTAATGCCGAAGTGTCAAGTGAATTTAATAAAATTATACCCTGTCATCTAGAAGCTTAAACACTAGCACAGTGTTCAGATAGACTTTCAGAGCACAAAAGCTATCAAATAACTACTAGATGTATATGTGTGCATATGTGTACATGTGTGTGTGCATATGTGTGCATGTGTGTACATGTGTGTGTGCATATGCAAATGCACACACATGTACACTTACACACAAAGACGATGGGCAAACATTTGAAGAGACAATATTACATAGCAGCACCTCTCTTACTGAGATCATTTGAATATATAGGTATTACCACCAACTATAATCAAGAATCAGAAGGCTAGAAATATTTCCCTGAGTAGTCAAAATAAATATTACAAAATTTATTATTTTTACTGATAGAGTGGTCCTTTAACTCATTATTTAGTTATTTACTTTTATTTTAGACAAAATTCTAACATAGTCACATTAAAAACAGATTTGAAAGAGTAAATTAGATAAGTAGGGGTCAAGATGCTATAGGCAGGCATTCTGACAGTAATGCAGTGCCAGTTGGCAAGAGGAAAAAAATGTGTGTGTGTACAAACATATAAAACTTAGCAGATTGGAACCATTTAATAAAGGAGAAACACATGCGTGAACATCACAGAGTATTATATAGAAAGCAGAATGTAGTAATGACAGAAACATGCAGAAAATATTAAAAATACAAAATGTTCAATATACTTGGAAAGCATTAAAAACACATTAGACAGTTTTTCCCCAAATGGTAGAGTTCCCAGATTTAGCAAGATTTTATCTGGAAATCCTAAAGATGGTTAAAAATAAGTGGGCTTAATAATCTTCAGGAAGTTTATTGATATGGATGGCCAGTTTCTCTGAAATGTCTGTCAAGCATTGTTGTAAGGGTTGCAGGGTGGTGAGTGAAATGGGAGCTATCGGAGTTGTGAATTTGGTAAGGGTAGGTCCCAGACAAATTCACAATGGACCCTTCAATTAATTAAGAAGGGTATATCAGTCAGGATTGGTTCCAGCTGCAAGCAACAAACCCAGTTAAAGGTAGCTTAGACAGGAAAGGAGTTTACTGGTCTCATGGCACAGATCAGAGTTAGGCAGTCCAAGATAAGCATAATTAGCAATATCATCAAGGGTGCAGATTCCTTTAATCTTATTATTTCATCATCCTTAACTTTCAGTCCTTAATGTTATAAAATCTCTGCTGCACTTCCAAAGTATAAATTCCAGGCAAGAAGAAGGAAATAGGCAAGACCAAGTTTCAAGGGCCCAAGAGTACACCAGTTGAAATTGCCTCTAAAAAAAGTTCTTGTGAGTTGCACCCAGAGCATTCCCTTTTCATCTCTTTGGCCAGAGCTGGGTCATGTGGCCATTCCTGAATGATGGGGATCTGGAAATTTATTTTAAATTGGACACGTACGCTTTGAATATATTCAAAGTTCAGTTGGTAAGAAGGGAAGAATAATGAATATTGGGCGGGCAGTTAGCAATGTGTATCTTAAAGGAATTTATGGAGGAAGTGGTATTTAAACAGTGGATGAAAGAAAAAGAGAAAGGATGATTAAATGATGGAGGAGTCCCGGAGATATTTGGAAACATGAGCGATGAGGTGGTATTATTTGGATGTCCATAGAAACTATTTTATGACTTCAAGGAGGGATCAAATTGTCAATTCAAAGTTCCATTTTTAAGACCGGGAACATGTATTTTGCCTGCTTCTCTGTATCTCAGCCTGTTTGGGAAAATAAGCTTAGTGCCCAGAGACAAGAGTTACATATTTATTTGACACTTATTAGTAGACAATGCTGTTTCTCAGTCTAGTTCAATTTGAGAAACATAGTAGGCATGCTCTCTGGGCAACTGATAATCTATTATAGGATATGACATTACTTTAACCACCTTTCCAAGCAAAATGAGAGCATCTCTGCAGTTTTCATAGAATCCTCTGCTTGGACTTGTGAAATATTTAACACCATATAAAACAAATAAGTGTTATATCAAGAAAATAGTGAGATGTTGGGGATTGCTTACAAAATAACATTTGAACCAGACCTTAAAGGATGAGTAAGAGTTCACCAGCTAATGCAGACACAGAGACACCTGAAGACCCTGAATTATTAGAAAACTGTTAAATTACCTTGAAAGACATGTCTTGCTATGTCAGAAAGATTGGTTCATTTATTTTATAAAGTAAATTTTGTAAGAAAAAGTAGATAAAGTAAATTTTCTAGAATGCTTCATTGGCTTTCTGCTTTAATTTTTTTTTCTATATAACTTGCTTTATTGCACATTTCATTTTCAGAATATTCTTTTTTTAATTTTTATTTTTAATTAAGTTTATTGGGGTAACACTGGTTAATATAATTATATAATGTTCAGGTGTACATTATCATTTGACATCTGTATACTCTATCGTGTGTTTCCCACCCAAAGTCCAGTTTCCTTCAGCTACTATATATTTGATCCTCTTTACCCACTTTGCCCTCCCCCTACCCCCTTGTATTTGACCCCCTTTACCCCATCTACCTCCCTCCCACCCCATTAGTAACCATTAGTCTATAGTCCTATGGTAACCATTAGTCTATAGTCCATGTCTATGAGTTTCTGGTTGTTTGTCCTGCTCATTTGTTGTTTTTAGGTTTATATGCCACATATAAGTGATATCATGTGATTTTCAACTTTTTTAGTTTGGCTTATTTCGCTTAGCATGATTATCTTGAGGTCCATCCATGTTGCCGCAAATGGCAGTATTTCATCTCTTCTTATGGCTGAGTAATATTCCATTGTATATACGTACCACTGCTTCTTTAACCAATCATCTGTCGTAGGACACTTCAGTTGCTTCCATGTCCCGGCCACTGTGAATAGTGCTGCTATGAACATCGGTGTGCAAATATCTTTTCGGATATGGGTTTTCAAGTCTTTGGGGTAAATACACAGTAGAGGGATTGCTGGATCATATGGTAGATCAATTCTTAGTTTTTTGAGGAAATTCCATACTGTTTTCCATAGTGGCTGTACCAATTTGCAGTCTCACCAGAAGTGTATAAGGGTTCTTTTTTCTCTGCATCCTCTCCAACATTTGTTATTTCTTGTTCTGTTGATTATAGCTATTCTAACAGGTGTGAGATGGTATCTCATTGTGGTTTTGATGTGCATTTCTCTAATAGCTAGCGATGCTGAGCATCTTTTCATATATTTGTTTGCTATTTGTATGTCCTCTAGGGAGAAGTATCTGTTCAGGTCCTCTGCCCATTTTTTGATTGGATCATTTGGGTTTTTGCTGTTATTGAGTTGTATGAGTTCTTTGTATATTTTTGGATATTAGGCCCTTATCAGAGGTGTCACTTGCAAATATATTTTCCTATTGAGATGATTGTCTCTTTACCTTGTTGATGATTTCTTTTGCTGAGCAGAAGCTTTTTAGTTTGATGTAGTCCCATTCATTTATTTTAGCTTTTACTTCCCTTGCTTTTGAGGTCAAATTCATAAAATCCTCTTTAAGTCCAAGGTCCTTGAGTTTAGTTCCTATGTTTTCTTCTATGCGTTTGATTGTTTCAGCTTTTACATTCAGGTCCTTAATCCATTTTGAGTTAATTTTGTTGTGTGGTGATAGACAAAGGTCTAGTTTCATTCTTTTGCAGGTGGCTTTCCAGTTTTCCCAGCACCATTTATTGAAGAGGCTTTTCTTTCTCCACTGTATGTTTTAGGCTTTTTTGTCAAAAATTGTTTGCCCATATAAATATGGGTTTACTTCTAGACTCTTGATTCTGTTCCGTGTGTCTGTTTTTCTGCCAATACCATGCGGTTTTGATTACTGTTGCTTTGTATTATAATTTGAAGTTGGGCAGAGTGATGCCTCCAGCCTTGTTCTTTTTTCTCAGGATGACTTTGGCAATTTGGGGTCTTTCGTGCTTTCATACAAATCTGATGATTTATTTTTTCTATTTCTTTAAAAAAATGCTGATGAGATTTTGATGGGGATTGCATTAAATCTATATAATGCTTTAGGTAATATGAACATTTGAACTATGTTGATTCTTCCAATCCAAGAACATGGAATATCTTTCCATTTCTTTGTATTTTCTTCAATTTCTTTTAATAGGATTTTATAGTTTTCATCACTTGTTTTGTTAAATTTATTCCTAGATATTTTATTCTTTTTGTTGCAATTGCAAAAGGCATTATTTTTTCCACTTCTTTTTCTGACACTTCATTGTTAGAGTATAGGAATGCTATGAATTTTTGAACGTTGATTTTGTATCCAGAGACTTTACTTTATTTGCTTATTGTTCCTAGTAGTGTTCTTGTGGAGTCTTTAAGGTTTTCTATATAGAGAATCATGTCATCTGCAAATAGTGACAGTTTGACTTCTTTGTTTCCTATTTAGATGCCTTTTATATCTTTCTCTTGTCTGATTGCACTCTCTAGGACCTCTAATGTTATATTGAATAACAGTGGCAGTAGTGGACAGTCTTGTCTTGTTCCTGATCTTAGAGGGAAGGTTTTTAGTTTTTCACTATTAAGGATAATGTTGGCTGAGGGTTTGTCATAAATGGCCTTTATTATGTTAAGGTACTTTCCTTCTATACTGATTTTTCTTAAGTATTTTAATCATAAATGGGTGCTATATCTTGTCAAAGGCTTTTTCTGCATCTATTGATATGATCATATGATTCTATTTTTTAATTTGTTTATGTGGTGTATCACATTAATTGACTTGTGTATGTTGAACCATCCCTGTGCCTCTGGGATGAAGCCCACTTGATCGTGGTGTATAATGTTTTTAATATGTTGCTGTATTCGACTCACTAGTATCTTATTTAGGATTTTTGTGTCTGTGTTCATGAGAGATATTGGTCTGTAATTTTCTTTTTTTGTGTTATCTTTACCAGGTTTTGGTATCAAAGTAATATTGGCCTCATAAAATGAGTTAGGAAGTATTGCTTCCTCTTCAATTTTTTGGAAGAATTTGAGAA
>NW_011888782.1:36063562-36066248 GCF_000151845.1 Pteropus vampyrus | reverse complement strand
ATCTTTACCAGGTTTTGGTATCAAAGTAATATTGGCCTCATAAAATGAGTTAGGAAGTATTGCTTCCTCTTCAATTTTTTGGAAGAATTTGAGAAGAATAAGTATTAAATCATCTTTGAATGTTTGGTAGGATTCATTGATGAAGCCATGTGGTCCTGGACTTTCACTTTTTGGTAGGTTTTTAATGATTGTTTCAATTTCCATACTACTGATTGGTCTATTTAGAGTTTCCAGTTCTTTTTGATTCAGTCTAGAAAGGTGTAGTTTTCTAAGTACTGGTCTGTTTCTTCTAGGTTATTAAATTTGGTGTTATATACTTTTTCATAGTATTCTTGTATGATCCTTTGTATTTCTGCAGTGTCTGTCATAATTTTCCCTCTTGCATCCCTGATTTTGTTATTTGTGTCCTTTCTCTTTTTTCCTTAGTGAGTCCAGCCAGGAGTTTGTCAATTTTGTTAACCTTCTTAAAGAACCAGCTCTTTGTTGCATTAATTTTTTTCTATCGTTATTTTGTTTTCAATTCCATTTATTTCTACTCTAATTTTGATGATTTCTTTCCTTCTGCTGACTTTAAGCTTCATTTGTTTTTCCTTTTCTAGTTTTTTGGGATGAAATATTAGATTGTTTATTTGGGCTCGTTCTTGTTTTTAGAGATAGACCTGTAATGATATGAACTTTCCTCTTATGATCACTTTTGCCATGTCCCAAAAGTTTCGATATGTTGTACTATCATTATCATTCGTTTCTATGTATCTCTTGATCTCTCTTTTTATTTTCTCTGTCCCAGTTATTCTTCAGTAGCGTGTTGTTTAATCTCTATGTATTTATGGTTCTTCTTGATTTCTTTCTGCAGTTGATCTCTAGTTTCAAAGCATTATGATCAGAGAATATGGTTGGTGTGATTTCAACCCTCTTATATTTGTTGAGGCTATCTCTGTGTCCAGTATGTAGTTGATTCTTGAGAATGTTCCATGTGCACCAGAGAAAAATGTATAAACAGCTGTTTTGGGATGCAAGGCTCTGTAAATGTCGATTATGTCCAGTTGGTCTAATGTGTCATTTAAAGATGTTATTTCCTTATTGATTTTCTGTTTGGATGATCTGTCCATATCTGACAGTGGGGTATTTAGGTCTCCTACTATGATAGTGTTTTGGTCTATTTCTCCCTTTAGTTCTGTTAGTAATTGCTTTACATATTTCGGGGCTCCCTGATTGGAAGCATAGATATTAATAAGTGTTATGTCTTCTTGGTGCATGATTCCGTTATCATTATAAAGTGTCCCTCAGTATCTTTCTTTACCTTTTTTATGTTGAAGTCTATTTCATCTGATATTAGTACTGCTATTTCCGCTTTTCTCTGAATGCCATTTGCTTGAAATATCATTTTCCATCCTTTCACTTTGAGTCTATATTTGTCTTTGGAGCTGAGATGTGTCTCCTGGAGGCAGCATATGGTTAGGTTTTGTTTTTTGATCTAATCTGCAACTCTGTGCAATTTTACTGTTGAGTTCAGTCCGTTTATATTTAGGGTGATTATTGAAATATGAGGCCTTCTTATAGCTATTTTATCTTTTGTTTTCTGGTAGCTCGGTGTTTCCATTGCTTCCTTGTCCTTATGTTTCTATTTTCTTTATTTTGGTTGGCTTTTGTGGATTTTCCCTCTGGGACTTCTTGTTTTATGTTATATGCAACGGTTCTGAATATTTGGCATGTGGTTACTATTATGAATATGTAAAGGATAGTTATATATATACAGTTGTCCATTTTCTTCTGAATGTGCCTTAACTCCATTCCCGTTTGTGAATTTGGATCTTTGAATCCCCGCCCAGTCGTAGTTATCTCAATGTCCCTATGTATGCTGAATGTTTATTACTATCTTGTTATAACAATTCTCTTATTATTTAAGCTTGTAATGCCCTGTTCTTAATGCCCTGCTTCTATTTGCCTGATAGTCACTTTACTCCTAATTATGGTTTTTGTTTTTTGGGGTTTTTTTTGTCATTTTGTTTTAGGTGAACTGACCCCTTTCAGTATTTCCTGTAGTGCAGGCTTTGTAGTGGAGAATTCCCTCAAATTTTGTATGTCTGGAAAGGTCTTTATTTCTCCTTTATATCTAAAGGAGAGCTTAGCTGAATACATTATTCTAGGCTGGTAGATCCTTTCACTTAATAGTTTAAATATTTGATTCCATTCCTTTCTGTCTAGTAAGGTTTGTGCTGAGAAGTCCGATGATAATCTAATGGATTTACCTGTATATATTACCATTTTCTTCTCCCTTGAGAATTCAGCCTTTATCATTGATTTTTGATAATTTTAATACAATGTGTCTTGTGAAGGCCCTCAATTAACTCAATGAGATAATTTGGTGTTCTGTTGACTTCTTGAATTCCAAGCTCCAGCTCATTCTTTAGATTTGAGAAAGTCTCATCAACTTTTTGTCTGAAAATGCTTTCTAGTCCCTGCTCCTTTTCCTTATCTTTGATAATGCTCATTATTCTTATGTTTCCTCTCCTGATGGTATCAGCTAGTTCTCGAATTTCTCTTTCATTATTTTTCATTCTTTGGTTTCTCTCTTCTTCCTTCTGATTTATTTCTAGATTTCTGTCTTCGATATCACTGATCCTTTCCTCCATTTGGTCAACTCTATTTCACAAGCTTGCTATTTCATTTTTCAACTCTTGCAGTG
>NW_011888782.1:36045913-36063512 GCF_000151845.1 Pteropus vampyrus | reverse complement strand
TTTTTTTTGTCATTTTGTTTTAGGTGAACTGACCCCTTTCAGTATTTCCTGTAGTGCAGGCTTTGTAGTGGAGAATTCCCTCAAATTTTGTATGTCTGGAAAGGTCTTTATTTCTCCTTTATATCTAAAGGAGAGCTTAGCTGAATACATTATTCTAGGCTGGTAGATCCTTTCACTTAATAGTTTAAATATTTGATTCCATTCCTTTCTGTCTAGTAAGGTTTGTGCTGAGAAGTCCGATGATAATCTAATGGATTTACCTGTATATATTACCATTTTCTTCTCCCTTGAGAATTCAGCCTTTATCATTGATTTTTGATAATTTTAATACAATGTGTCTTGTGAAGGCCCTCAATTAACTCAATGAGATAATTTGGTGTTCTGTTGACTTCTTGAATTCCAAGCTCCAGCTCATTCTTTAGATTTGAGAAAGTCTCATCAACTTTTTGTCTGAAAATGCTTTCTAGTCCCTGCTCCTTTTCCTTATCTTTGATAATGCTCATTATTCTTATGTTTCCTCTCCTGATGGTATCAGCTAGTTCTCGAATTTCTCTTTCATTATTTTTCATTCTTTGGTTTCTCTCTTCTTCCTTCTGATTTATTTCTAGATTTCTGTCTTCGATATCACTGATCCTTTCCTCCATTTGGTCAACTCTATTTCACAAGCTTGCTATTTCATTTTTCAACTCTTGCAGTGTGTTCTTCATCTCCAGAAGTTCTATTTGGTTCTTTTTGAGGGTTTCAATCTCCTTGCTCTGCTCATCTAGTTGTTTTTATCAATTCCTGAAATTGTTGATATGACTCATTTCGGAACTCATTGAGTTTTTTCAGAAAACTCAATGAGTTCTGAAGTCTGTCATTTAAGTCGCATATTTCTATGTCTGTAAGCCTATTTTCTGGAGATTTTTCTCTTTCTTTCTGAGATGCCTTATCACCTTGGTTGTTCATGGTGTTTAATAGACTATTTATTTCTCTGCTTGGGCATTAATGGAAGTGTATTCTGCTGTTTTTCCAGAAAGAAGATTTATTACATAAAGATCTCTCTTTAGCCTGTTGCAAAGAAGGCACTTTTCTTTTGGTTTCCAGTAGGTGGCGTCTATGTCTCTAGGATTCCTGCTTTATATAAAGACTTAACAATGCCTTTTTTATTTTCTTGTTGATATTTAATCATGCTCGCTACTTCAGTTTCAGTCCCTGTCAGTGTCAGCGACAGTCTCAGAAGAGTTTGCTAAGATTCCCCTGGGCCTCTGCGGTTATTGGTCTCAGAGGATATGGAGGGAGGGGCCCTCTGGGTTGGAAGTTGGGGCTGTGGCTCAGCCTCGGTTTTACAATTGGGGCCTGCAAAAATCAACTGTTGTTCCTCTGCAGTCCCGTCCTGCTTCTCTGCCTTCTGCCCTGATGACTGAGCCCTGCTGCCACAACACTCCCAGGCAGGAATGTTCAGGGAACTTGCTGCTCCTTTTCCCCTCCCCCTCCTCCTGCAGGGAGCTCCAGGGGCTGTGAGATGCCAATTCTTTATTACTCCCAGTCCACCACCTGACACCTGGGGTTCTGACCCATGGTAGCTCTTATGCACAGATCCCATGCTGAGACGTGCTGGTGTGCAGTTTGGGTGTTTTTTGTTGAGTTTTAGATGTTCAGCTTATTGTTGTTTCAAGGGGAGAGATCTGGGGATGTCTCTCACTCAGCCATTTGTCCAAAGATCTCCCTTCTGCTTTAATTCTGATTCAATTATCCAGAAAACATCATTCCCCCAAGTCCTCTGAAATAATTGACCTTTTTTTAACCTGGATTCTAAAGCATCTTTCTTGCTTTAGAAAGATGTTTTGTGCACATTTCCTTCCTTTCTCTCCTGCAGATAGTAAGAGTAGCTCAATTTTGTTCATTTCTTGACAAGTAAAAAGGTGGCAGCCTCTTACTTCACCTCTATCTAAGCAACAATATTGAGAATTGTTTCCCTCTGGCTTGATATTTGTATGTTGTGTGTGGGGGAGGGGGGGCCAGGGATGGGGGAGGGGAAGAGGGATGGAGATAGGTGGGAAGAAATGAAGAACAAAATCGGGAAACGAGGTTAAGAACATGTCGATCCAGACCCTGGGAGCAGTCAAATCAAGCTGCCAGCTGCAACAAGAATCTCTCTAATAAGGAAATTAGAGCATGATCATTTCTGGCTATGTGACTCTGATTCTAAATAGGTTTTACAAATAGATTGTGATTGAACTTGGAAACATAAACAAATTGGTTTTGCAGAATAAAGGCTGAACTACATTTTGGTTAGAGAATTAAAATGCTTTTATGGGAGGCTCTCTGGGAGAATGGACAGCTAGTTTAATGACAGCATATGCATTTCTGAAACACCGTGGCTTTGTTGGCTTCTCTTTGGAGAGTCAGGTCTGATAAACTCAAAGAAAGTTTCCCAACAGGGTCCCTAAGAAGACAACTGATAAAGGCAGGGAATGGGCAGTGTGTATTTGAAATTCCTCATTCAGATGCTGGGAGGAGAGGTGCCATTTAAAAATAATAGATTTTAAAATATCAGTAGCTTAAAACATTCTGGTCAGCTGTCTCCCTTGGACATTTCTTTTGTCTCTTGGAGGGTTGGGGATAAAAGTTCTTTAAGCTCTCTTAATACATTTTCACTTATAAATATTCATGCAGTGTTCCTGGTGCCTCCCCGACTGACTCTGAGCAGGCTCCCCGCCCCAGCAGAAGTGTGGTGCCGGAGGAGGTGCTAAATTTCTAACAAGGCCCTGGGTCAGCCTTCAGTAACCCAGAGCCATTCAAAAACCCCAAAGACTTTTTTGTCAAGATAAAGTGTTATAAATATCTGTGTGTCCAAGCTTATATTCCACAGGAGAGGATTAGCTTTCACTCTCTGCAAACTCTCCCAGTTTAAGTAGTCATGGTTTTGTGTGTTTTGTGCTTTACACAGTGAGAAAACAGATGTACTGATTGGAAAGATGCCTTTTTTATTTTCCTTTTTCTAAATCCTCTGGTTACTCACCGGTTCCATTACTGAGTGCAAAATCGCTCTGATAGTACATTTAGAAACATAAAGCATTAGACTGAGTAAGAATCACAAAGGTCATTGGCATATTGGGTAAGAATTTAGATCCAGGTCTTGCAGAGTACGTTCCATTATATCAAAATGCTATACTACGGAAATTTTTCCTATGATCCAACTATGGATCCTTTTGTGCTAACTGTTCTCCTCACATCCTGGGTATATGACTAGGGAATGAAAGAAATCTAGAGGCATGTTTACTTATTCTCCCTTATATGGGGTCTCTCACATCCCTAAGGTCAGAATGGTTAATTTCTCCCAGTAAATGCTTTCTAGGCGTAAGTGAATGAGCATACAGAGCTTATGCCTGCACTTATATCTATGTCCCCACTATATACACACAAAAAACTTCTTAAATAGTATAGGGATATAAAATATTTTGTTAAAGAAGTTTATATTGTCTTACAAAGTATTTTTAAAGAAATACTTTATTTTCATTTATGATTCAGCTTTAAATGGGTATTTAGCCCTAATATTTTAATACTTGCTGTTGTTTTTCTCTCAAGCATGTAGAAATTTATTCATTTATAAATTTATAAATGAATTACCAGGTAAGCTCCTTATTTAAATGGAGCTCTTAAATTAATTCATTGTAAAAATAAAATTTCTGCTCTCTTTAACTCACCCACTCAACATAAACAGTTTATTTTCTTTACAATGTGTTTTCCTTAACAAGCACAGCACAATAGAAAACACATCAAACTGGGTGCTCTGTGACCTAGATTCTAGACTTAGCTCTTCCACAAATGGGTGAATCTGGACGAGTCATGCATAAAAGGAGGAGGTCATGCCAGGTACATTGAAGGTGAGCTTCTCAAACTTTACTATGCGTATTTGTCTGAGTTTTCCACAGAAACAGATCAATGAGAGAAAGAAATACATGCACACGCGCGCACACACACACACACACACACACACACACTCACACACACACAGAGAGAGAGAGAGAGAGAGAGAGAGATTGAGACAGAGAGATATTGGTTTATTTTAAAGAATTGAAGCTACGGCCATGCCACCCTGAATGTGCCTGATCTTGTCTGATCTCGGAAGCTAAGCAGAGTCGGGCCTGGTTAATACTTGGATGGGAGACCACCTAGAAATGCCAGGTGCTATAGGCGTTTTTTAAAAAAAAAAGTCACCTTGAAGGGTTGAGAAAGGAGAAAGAGAAATGCTGCCCAGGGACTTGCCTCTCAGGTTTGTTAGGTGCGTGCAGACTCTTTGGGGTACTAGCCTCTTTGTTGTCTACAGCCATACCACACTTAAAATGCCCAATCATGTCAGATCTCAGAAGCTAAGCAGGGTTGGACCTCATTAGTATTTGAATGGGAGACCACCTAGGAATACCAGGTGCTGCAGGTGTTAAAAAAAAAAAAAAAAAGAAAAGAAAAGAATAGGCTCGTGTGATTATGAAGACATGAGAAGTCCAGAATCCGCAGGGTGGGCAAGCAGGTTGAAGAACCATGGAAGAGTTGCAGCTCGAGTCCAAAAATAGTCTGATGGCAGAATTCCCTCTTCCAAGGAGAAGGTAAGTCTTTTTCTTATTAAGGCCTTCGACTGATTGGATGAAGCCCACTCACATTATGGAGGGTAATCTGCCTTAGTCAAAGTCTACTGATTTAAATACTAATCTCGTCTAAAAATTTATTTTACAGAAACAACTAGAATATTGTTTGACTAAATATCTGGATAGTCTGGCCTAGCCAAATCAATACATAAAATTAACCATCATACCATGTATAAGAAATCACCTGGGGAGTTTGTTAAACATAGATTCCTGTGCTCCATCTTCAGAGATTCTAATTTTAATTTGCAATTCTAATAAACTTCCAGGTTTATAAGATGCTGATGTGTATTAGGCTCTTCCTGGGATTACTAGCTGAGTAGTATTGTTCTAGGTATGCTATTGGGTGATCATGGTCCAGACTCTTCTACAGGTGAGGAAACTTAAGCCAAGAATTATGAATGGGCTTATTCAAAGAAGTATACATACTTAGATATTCAAATTCAAATCTTTAAATCTTAGTCTAGGGTTCTTTCTACATAATGTACAGCCTGACATGTAGTACTTTCTTATGATGAAATCTAGCCTTGAAATTGAAACTTTCTCAAAACCAAAGTGAACTAGTGGAAATTTTCACGGAACTTGAGAACCTGATTCTAAAATTTATGTGAGAGAGCAAAAGGCCAGGAATAATCAAGGCAATTTTGAAGAAGAGTAAGTAGGCAAGACCCATACTACCATATCTTAGGGTGTTTTATAAAACTATAGTAAGTAAGCAGCATAGTATTGACAAATAGACCATTGGAACAAATCAAGAACCCATTGTCAGATCATAAATATTTGAGGTATCCATGACAGAGTTAGCATTATGAGGAAAAGATATCAATAAATACTGCTAAAAAATGGCTATCTATATAAGGAAAAATAATAGACTTTCTACCCATACCATACTTAAAAATAAATTCCAGATAGATCAATGTAGAAGCAACATTTTAAAACTTTTAATTAAAATTTAAGATAACATTTTTTATATCAAGGCAGATAAATAGTTCTTAAATGAGACATAAAAGCAGAAATTATAAAGTAAAAGAAACAATAAGCCAATGTTTATTGAGCTAGTCTATGTACTATACAATATTTTGAATATATTATGTATACTATCTCATGTAATCCTCAAGAAAATCCTGTGAGGCCATTCGGCAATTCGGCAGTATCTACTATAAAGTAGAAGGTGTACCCTCCCTATAATCCAGGAAATTCTTTGTATACACAAGAGAGTTTTTGCAGAGTTGTTCTAGAGAAAAATAGAGATAATTACTCAGTAAAGAAATGGTTCAACAAATTGTAGGAGGATCACATTTTGGAATACAAAATAAAGTAGAACTAGATATATCTACACAGATAACATTAAAAAACCTAATGCTGGGCAAAAAAAAGATAAGTTGAAAATGACATACGGCATATAACACCACTTGAGTAAAGTCTAAAATCTCACCAAATAATGCTATATATTGTTATGGGTGCATAACATTGCCAAAGATATAGATCAACTTCAGGATACTTCAGGATAATGGTTACGTTTGCGGGTGGGAGGTGGGGAAAGGGAGAGAGTAGAAGATAAGAAGAGGAATTAGGTATATTTAATTTTTTTTTTTTTATCAAAAATATCTCAAGGAGACATGCTAAAATATTAGGATGTGTAAAATCTGGGTGGTGGGTACCTGAGTGTTTTATTATTTTATTTTCTATATATTTGAAACTGTTCAAATAACAAGGTTTCAAAGAAATAAAAATATGATCCACACAGTCATTATTTTTAATATACAATTATATCCTTTTTTTCCCCCTGGAAACTAACATACATGGGCATTCTCCTTTCTGCATATTACTTTTTCTTAGGTATCCTTTTCTCCTTATCATTAAAATCTTAGATTGGAAGAAAACTTAGAGGGCGTTTGTTCAACTCTATCTCCTGGATTCACATTGCTGTTGCAGGTAAAAACACTTGCTAGAATTCTTTTATGTTTAATAATCTGTAAAATATGGTTTTTCTTAACTGAATATTTTGTTTTAACTGAGTCAAGTTCCATGGATAATGAAATTTTTAAAAAGTAGAATATAATAAATTACACTTAACAGTAATACTATGCTGAATACATAATTTTATCTGTAATGACACAGAAGGCTGTGATGAATCTCAGGGTCATCATAACCATTAATTATCATTATTTTGGCAATATGCAGAAGTGCCAATTAAAAGAGATCTGATTGGCAAAATGTCAGATAATATGAAATAAAAGGAATACATGAGGAGAAGGGAATTACCATTTACTGAGATAATATGGGAGGTGCTTTAGGTATATAATTTTGTTTAAATCTTGCAGAAATCCTCTACGGCAGATATTGTTATTCCCATTTCTCAAATAAAGGCACTGAAGTACAGAGAGATGAAGTAATTGGCCCTAACTCCTGCTAAGAAAAATTATACCAAACCTAAAAATAAGGCAAAAAGATGCCTGCATGTCCTTTCGACATCATACTAGATTTTTACCTAATTGGAGCCCACAGATTATTAATTTATTAAGTTCATGTACCTTTGTTGGACTTACTATTTACTATTGATTAGTACCAGGCTCTGCAAAGCTATAACCTTTAGATTTTTGTCTGACACAAATGCAAATGATTTCAGTCTAGCAGAAAATATAATTCAAAAGAGACATCTCTCTCTCTCTCTCTCTCTCTCTCTCTCTCTCGTCTATTTATTATTTTATCTTCTATCTATCTATCACCTATCTACCGTCTGTCTGTCTATCTATCTATCTATCTATCTATCTATCTATCTATCTATCTATCTATCTATCTATCTATCTATCATCATCTATCATCTATCTATAGATAAATACTTAGCCTCTCCAATTCTTGAACCAGTTTTATAATCCTATTACTTTTCTCATTAATAAATTAAATAAATCTTGACCATTGTTCTTTGTATATTTGTGTGAAAGTCAAGTTCTTTTCTTAAAAATTATATTTTGACAGTCCTATGGCTAAAGCCACATCCATTCTTTTTAGCAGTATGTAGTGTACTTCGTTACTGAAAACCTGTACTTAATTCATGAACTAGTACTCTAAAGGGGGTCAGAGAAAATTTCTTTGTTAGAAAAACAGTCACAGTTTTCATTTATCTGAGAGGTGGGAACAATATGGAGAAATTCAACTCCTGGATGTGCATCTCCTAGCACATAAGGGCCTCATCGCTTGGACCCACACAGTTGCTGTTCCCCCTGCACAATAAATGGAGAGACAGCATGGTTTATCCACTATTTTGTACTATGTATTTTGTACTTCATAGTCTGGGTTGAATAGAATGTGTACCATAAATGAGTAGAGACAATGTTTCTTTTTGTAATTTCTATCGCCATTTCGACCCAACCAATTTCTAGCTTGATATGAAATTCTTGTAATCCAAGACACTTTACAAAGATAGTTCTATAAACCCCAAGAACATACATTCACCAACATGTACCATGAAACCCCACTCATTCAGTGTAATAAAGGAAGGTGGCACTGAATTAGTGAAAATATGAAATTGTAGACTATTTTAAGTATATATATTTTTAAGTATATATAGAAGTAGCATTATACTTACGTATATATATGCTGGTATTTCAGTTATGAAACTAGACCCAGTATTTGTCCTTGGGGACTTAATTAGCAGAGAGATAAAAGTGGTATGTATCAGCTATCAACAGAAGGGAAAAATGGGCATTTCTTAAGTGACTGCAAAGTTTGCTCTCTTAAGTAGGTTAAATAACTCTTATTTTCCTTGTTACCTTTTCCAGATTGTCAATTGACACAGAATAACCTCTCTTGATAAGAAAAACCAATAGAATTCTTTCAAATTCAAAGCAGGGATATGTGAACTATGTGTATTTTTTTCCTATAGATTTTTTTATTAAAGGAGCTAATTGGCTTAGTCCACATGCCTGGTAACACCATCTTGAAGTAAAATGTTGAACAAGGTCTCCGGGCAACGGGCAACTAGTGGCCACTGCCCTTTAGCCCAGAAAAAGGGGGCCACTGTTGTACCAGGCAGAGCCCAGCAGACACAGGCAGCAGTCTGGCAGTGCTGCCTGCTGATGCTAATTATCCCAGTCTAGGGAAGTAGGAGGAGAGAAATTGATGCCAAGTTCTCACACAAGGTCAAATGTTTCTGGAGGAAGGGAGCCAGGGTTAAATTAGCAGTCGGAGTGAGGTAGGAAGCTGGGTGGAGAAACACAGGCTGGGAGGGGGTGGGGGAGAAGTCTAGAAATTAAAATGGAGACAGCAGTAAAAAGTAATTACTAACAC
The DNA here is from genome assembly GCF_000151845.1 of Pteropus vampyrus. Lineage (NCBI taxonomy): Eukaryota > Metazoa > Chordata > Mammalia > Chiroptera > Pteropodidae > Pteropus > Pteropus vampyrus. Next base: position 36,054,597 of record NW_011888782.1, on the reverse strand, counting down.
ATTTCCCAACTTGGAAAGCCAGACACATCCCACACCAGGGCCAGATTCGGAGCTTTTCTGTTCCAAGGAGGTTGGAGCAGGCTCAGGGACAGGAAGGGGCTGTGCGAGCCAGCTGCCTGTCTCTGGCTTTGGAGCTGTGCTCCCCGAAAGGGAAATTGATCTTAAAAGGGAAAGCAAAGGATATTTCTGCCTAGATTCTCCATTAAGATAAACATTTTCCAGATATTCAATTTATCTATCCTTTTAGGATTACTCAATAGCAAAAAAAAAAAAAAAAAAAAATCACCAAACATCAAAACAGAGAAAAATTTTAGGAAAATGTAAGCTTTTGTGAACCTAAAATATCTCCCTTCTCTGCTGTTCATCAACATCACTAGAAGAAAAAAACTGTGGGAGGGACAAATCTCAGAAGAGGAGGAGGAGGGGGAAGAAAAGGAAAGGAGAAGCAAGGCTCACTGGTGTCAGGGAGAAATTCATGATTGGATTGACTGTTTGGGATTGACTGTTTTGACAGATGATTTTTTTTTATTTTTTCCCTCCAACTTCAGAACCATGACAGACAATTGCTGAACATCAAATTGATGAGTGAATACTTCATCAGATATGGTTGCCTTAACAACTAAAGTAGCCAAAATGTTAAGACAGTCAAATAAGACTGATTATTTTTGATGCAATCTGTGGGTGGTTGACCCTGGAATTCTTAGCTTAATCATGCATATAAACACAGAGGCTGTATCAACAGATGCAAAAGCAGCCACAGGACAAGTGAGAAATCTGTCAATCATCTGACTGCCTCATGTCTACAATGTCACTGAATAGCATTCAGAGAAACAATGTAGAGTCCCTGAGTTGCTTCTGGGGGCTGGGGGTAACAGGAGGCAGTCAGCTTTAAAAGCTGGAAATTCTGATCCTTTCCGTTTCTAGAAAAAAGGACAGAGTCTGGCTTGTATTAGAAAAACAGATACCCTGAAATCATTGTCTAGAGGTGCTGAATCATGCATGAATGTCAGCAGATGACACCAACCCTGGCATCATTTCATGGGGACTTTATCCAGTGTGAACCAAGGGAATTCTACTTTATAAATTTTCTTTAAACATTCACAGATAATTGTTGTGCTGTGTCATAGACCAAAAGGGAAATTAAATTTCTCTCATAATTAGATTGGGTATTTGCAGTCATGCCTGAAAAAAAAGAGAAAGGAAATTCATTTTAGATTTTTTAAAAATCTCGAATTAGAAAATATTGCAATCACAATATCAGGTGCCTATCTGAATTCAACCTGCCACATGTGGAGGGATGGATACCTTAAAATAACGATACAGGTGCAAAGGTTCCTAAAACTTCATTCTTGTTTTTTTTTTTGTTGTTGTTGTTGTTTTTTTTTTTAGTTCTAAAAACATTATTATTTGATAGCTTGGTGACATTGTAGCCTGTGTTGAGAAAATAGAAATTGATTAAGAAGTGAGAGACTGTGAGAGACTGAAAATGAATTAAAAAAAAAAAGCATACAAAGCATTTATAGTGTAATTTTCCAATATAGATTTGAGTAGATACCACATGCAGCTAGAAACAGATGAATTTTCAAGCCTATTGAATAAAGAATAATTTCTGAATTTTCCTCTTTTTAAAGAGAATTCAAGAAAATAAAATGCTAGATTCTATATATTAGCAGGGCATTCATTTGAATGCCTAATTACTTGAAACGGGTCATTCTCAACTCTTGGAGGCCCTGACATAGCTAGCATGTTAGGGAAGAACAGTTGCAATAATTATTTATGGAAATAAAATATTAATCTGTAAGTTTCAATTTGCTAGATTAATTAGCAAGAATATTAACTTGATGTATTGATTCTTAAAAAATGAATCTGTGACTACATTTGAATGTATATTTAAAACATAATATCACGTTTTCTTAAATAACTTAATGTTTTACAATATCTTTTACTTTTCTTATTTTAATTGTTCCACACCACAAAGTTTTGGAGGTCGACATCTACATTGGACTATGCTGATGAATATACAGCCGTGCCGATCAGGGCTACCTTTCTTTCCAGCTGAATTTTTCTTTATACAGAGTGGTCACTCAGTGACCCAAACACAGACAACCCATCTGGAGGTCAGCACATTATCCTTTTCCTGAGAACTGGAGCCAGGAAATTCCTAAAGGATAAGACAGCGTTGAGAAGTGATGCTGAAATGTGCTGATGCAGAGAAAAGCTAGAGAGGCCATGATGGCTACGAAAGCAAAAATTATGAGTCAACAGAAGTAATAGGGAAAGGACATAGGGTCAGCAGAAGGGGAGCATGGAGGAGGAGGGAGAAACTGACAGGTAGAAAATAGTCAAATGAGATAAATACAAGAGCACAAGAGTGGGATTCCATGTCGTCCTGCCTCTGAGTCACTAGAATTTACCTACAGTGCTTGTGCAGCTGCTGTTCCTGTTCTTGGTTTGTTTTTTCCTGGCAACCCTTGGTAACATGAGTGAGACTCTATTCCTTGCATCCAAAGGAGGTTGACTAAAAAGCATCGTTATCCTCTATGTTGCTATTCAGGAAACTAAAGCAAAAAGAGAAAGTAAAAATCTTTTTCTGAAAGAATGGATTGTATTATATTTCATAGCACACAAATAGAAAATAGTGGAGCCAACACACATACCCAGACTTTTCTAAAATTGGTGCTGATTTAAATTTATGGCTTTTTAAAAACATGGTCTCCAAATTCTTTGACACTTCTTTGACACTCCTTTCATCAAGAGGTGATGTCTATGTCTCCTGCTCTTGAATCTTGGTGGGAGCTTGTGGCAGCAGTAAACAATGGAAAGTAAAAGAAGTAATGCTACATGAGTTTTGACGCTAGTTTAGAAAAGATTGCACAACTTCTATTCGGCCCTCTGAGAATACTTTTGGAACCAAGCCCCACCATGCTGTGAGGAAGTCCAACCTAGCCCAAATGAAGAAATTGCCTTGAAAGATCCTTGGGGTGGGGGTGGGGGGGGCGGGGGAGGGGGAGGGGGAGGGGGAGAGAGAAAGAGAGAGAGAGAGAGAGAGAGAGAGAGAGAGAGAGGTTTTGTCATCTTCCAACTGTTTCAGCCCTCCCTTCACTCTCACTGTCCCCATCCTACTCACCCACCCCCACTCCACGATTCTAAGTTCAACCACTGTTTGACTGCAAGTACATGAGAGATCCAAGCCAGACCTGCCTATTTGAGTCCTTCCTGGGTTCCTGACCCACAGAAGCTATGAATAAATAATTATTGTTTTTAGCTAAGTTTTGAACAAAGCAATAAACTTTTGGTCAAAGCATTATTATCAAATGTGTGATAAGCTACACCCAGAGCCTAAAGAGGCCTCCCAGGCATTATGCTCCCTCCTAAGAGGTGGAAGGGGCAATATACAATACTTCATTCTGTACCTTGAGAGGGATGTCCTGGCAAGCCACAAACCACTAGATCCCTAAAAAATTCATTGATATACTAGGTCCCTGAATCTTCATTAGATGTATCTTCTACCTCCTAGAGTCATGTCTCTTATCAAGGCCTCCAAAATACTTCCCGCTTCTTATCTGTTCTGATTAAGATGATGTCACCAATATAAAGTGGACAGGTGTATGGTTCTCTGAAATGTCTACTATATTATGAAGGAGGGAGAGACTTAACATAGCCCTGGGACAAGATTATAAGTATATACCATTCTTTATCTCATATGAAGATCAAAGACTTCATGCCATTGATAGACATGCCATTGATAGATACTGTGCTAATCTGCTCCAGTAAAGATATCGCTTTTAGTATAGAAACTACAATTGGGGCTACTACTTGAATGACTGTAGTAGTCCACTTTTATATTGCAAGATTCATCTGGCATTTGTAGGTATAAGACTGGTGAATTAAATGAGGGTAGGATGGTTAATAGGGAGTAGGATTCTGTATTCTTTAGGTCTTCAAGACTGATACTCTGTCATTGCCCCCAGGATGCCATATTGTTTTTTATTTAATATCGTGTCCATGGTTGGGGTAGGGCAGTGTCAGAAGATTCCATTTGGCCTTTCCCGTTATGACAATTCCTACCTCAAAGACCAAAGAATCAATATGGAGGTTCTGTTGAGTCCTTGTACCAATTATACATTCAGGGACTAAAGAAATGACCACTAGTTGGGCCCCTCCACTAAGCTGACCTACTGTGAGCCAGATATCAGTGTTAACACACAGTTTTTGAAATGTTTGAGTATTCCCCTTTCTCTAGTACATGGTTCTCTAAGTAGATGATTGTAGATCCTTCTGGAGAAGGACTAGGAGAATCATTACAATAGTATGTGCCATGATCTTGCAGGATCCTTTTCTCATGATACCATGATACCCAGCCTTTCTTTTAGCCGATGGGCTCTACTGGATCAGGTCCAGAAACTTAGCAAGAATTTGTAACATTTTATTGGGGCAGTAGCCCTTAACCTTTGTTTCTTTTTGTTGTATGGATTTGGTAATAGCCTTGTTTCCTGCTCATTCTGTCTTGACCCAGGAAATGCTGTGTTTTTTTAGCTACCTCCACAGCACCACGTGAGTCATGCCACCTTCCCCCAACCTTGCCCCTCTTTACAATAATCGAGCTTACTTTACTTTTGATAGTTAAAGGGCTGCCTCCTGGCCTCTATTTTTTAAGGAGTCTATCAGCATTTTATTATCTGCCATCTAAGAGCCAGTTCTGCAACGGCATCCTCCAAAATTAGTCCTGGTCTACAGAGGTCAGCCACCAGGGTGATACTTAACAATGCTGGTGTTCCCAATGAATTTTTTTTTTTTTTTTTTTGGTAAATAGAATGTCTTATGAGCTCTCTCACAGAACAAAATAAGCTAACAGTGTTGTCGACAGCATATAATATAGCTATGTCAACACGCCCACTTTACCAAGCCTTTAGATCTTTTCTTCCATCACTTGCCCAAGATTCTTTTTGGCATCTCTACCAAGGTTTTTGCCAGGATCTTAAATCCTGCAGCAAAGGTGAGTGTTCCAATATCTACAAACTAGTCTTTATCCAACTTTATATCCAGCACCTCCAAGAATTTAGTCCATTTATATGCTACTGGGCCTTGCCAGTAATGTTGGCTAGATTCTTCAGTTCCTTAGGTATATAATTCTTTTGCTCATTTTGCAATTCCGGCACTTCCCCAGCTGGGTTATGTTTGTGACTTAAGCCTAAAGTATTCTTCTGGCAATTATGAGGGGAGGGGTAGACTATGAGTAGCACATGTTGCAAGGTAGAGTCTTTTGCATCACGTTCAAGTAAGGAGAAGAAATAGCTTTTAACAAGAAGGAATAGGCCTTTTTTTCTAGATCCAGAGAGTCCAGCAGAATCTGAGGATTTAGATTTTTCATCCTCAATCTTAGGGTACCACTTCTTCTCTAACAGGGCTATGACTTTAGAGTAGGAGACTTGTCAAGGTGAATTTCAACCTCCATGGAGCTCTGCTTCTCTTATACTTAAATCCTGGCCCTGATCCTCAGGTTTTTCTGCCTTCCTGCTGCAGGGGATGAGAGTCTCTAAATCCTGCCAAGGAAGCCCTCAGGCTTTCACATTTGCTTATATTGGTGGTTAGTTGCCTTCAGTCTTTCATTGACGTCCCCTAATGCGCAAGAGTTCTAGCAACAGCCATCCAATTCTGAAGTCCTTATAATTACCATAGGCCTTTTTTCTAGATCCAGAGAGTCCAGTAGAATCTCAAATGCCAGAAATATTGTACTTGCTAGTGAAGTTCCCTTGCACCAGTATCTCATCCCAGTCCACCACTGGTGAAAGTTTTAACAATTGAACGGCAAGTACATGCCAAAGGCTATTAATGTTTTATCTCTCAACAATGGTGGAGTGGTCATTGCAAGCTGGCTGAAATCTGCTTTCTCAGGCCTTTTCTGGTACCATCTGTGGCAGGTCAGGTTCCCTAGGAAACGGACCCTGAAATTCTTAGATTTATTTGCAGGAGGTTTATTGAGAGAATACTTTCACGAACAAAAACTGTAAGAGGTGGGAGGGGAAAGGGCTGAGCCTAGAAAGAAATTGAACTGTCATGCAATTACAACAAAGGCCCCAACCAATCTTAAGAAGCATTCTGGATGATACTGCAGAGTGGTCCTGCCCTGAGACGGGGGTGTTGGACCTTCGTAAACCACCTCCCCACAACTTATACATCCTGCCACCTGGTAGGGAGGGTGACTTTGGTAGGGTCAGCTCCCTTTGGCTGGAGAAGATCTCAGCTGAGAGCCTACTAGAACCTGGGGAATGACAGCCTTGGTCCTGAAAGAAGAATTTGGTTGGCACATCACAACATTCATTATATCTCACAAGATGATGATTATTTTTCCTACCAAATATTCCTGACAGAGCAATGTTTACTTCACTCCAGACACAGCAGAGCAACAGCATGGGTAGAATCAAGAGTGAGAGATAAATGTTGCTCCAGTAAGAATTCTTAGTCTGACTTCCCAGCTTTCTTTATGCAGTTATGTGCATTTGACATTACGTGATCCTATAGCACATAGGAAGTGGTTTTGGAAAGGGTATTCTATTCCAGGTTCTCGAGTCATAGTAGGTACATTGCACAGGTCCAAATGGTCAGTGGAGTAAAGGAAAGGATACTGTGATACTGTAATTTATAATAACAAATATATATTTGGTTTTCATCCACTGTTTCTGGCTTAGACCTCCTAGAACTTTTGGAATTTCCCAAATAGTGAGAGCAATCAAGGTGTCTAATGTTATGTTAAAGAGGTGACTTTTGGAAAGCCCCTAGGTAACCAAAGGATAGGGGCTGGTTGCCAGGGAAACAAACCAAATGATTAGAGGATTGGAACTTTCAGTCCCACTCACCCTAGCTCCAGGGAGTAGAAAAGGCTGGAGAGTGAGTTCAATCACTAATGGCCAATGAATTAATCAATCATGCATATGTACAAATCCCCGAAAAGGGGGCTTCAGAGAGCCTCCTGGTAGGTGAACATGGAGGTTTGGGGAGAGTGTCATACCTGGAGAGGGGATGAAAACTCCTCGTTCTTTCCTCATACGTTGTCCTGTGAATTTCTTCCATCTGGCTGTTTCTGAGTTATATCCTTTTGTAACAAACTGGCAATCTAGTAAGTGAAGTTCTGTGAGCCACTCTAGCACATTTACTGAATCTTTACTGAGGAGGTTGTGAGTGCCTCTGAGCTATAACTGGTAGTTCAGGGGCACAGGTGACAACCTGGACTTGCAATTGGCCTCTGAAGTGAAGGGTAGGGGCAGTCCTGTGGGACTGAACACTTAACCTGTGGGATCTGATGCTATCTCCACATAGATATTGTCAGAATTGAGTCAATAGTTTTGTAGTGGAAAAAAAAGATATATCGAAGTACCAAAGCATCAAGGTTTAGACTTTTAACATCATTTGGGTCATAGTCGAAGGATAAAAAGCAAGGTGTAGTGGGAAAATCTACTGCCCTTGGAAACAGAACATACAGAAATCTGGAGTCTAGTCCTGGCTTTGCCTCTCATTAGCTAAATTTCTTTGGGTAAAATCACTTAACTTCTCTGCATCTCATTTTTTTCAACTATAAAATGAGTATAATATGACCAAATTGTGTTATATTCATTTTACAGGTGGTCGTTAAAACCAGAGAGGCAATGTTTGTGAAATATAAAGCATTATTATTGTTTTGTTTTAAAGGAAAATTTCTTTAAAGATTATAACAAGGGCTATAAATTGACTTTATTTTTATACTTCACTAGCTTTGAATCACCTATGGGCAAATTTTCTTTTCCAAATTACATTTACTATTTTACCTTAAAAGGGTTGTTTTCTGCAGGATTCTAAAGACTTACAGGATTCTAATGATAAACCCAAAGGAAACCTTGCCAGGTGTGACTCACTGACAATCAGTTTAGGATGCTTTGGGTTGGGAACCTCCCCTTGATGGTATAGTAAGGACCAATTTCAAACAAGTCATTTAATAATAGGAGAAGGCCATTTTCTGTGATAGCAGAACCACAAGTAATGCTCACTGAATCTCCCAGGACAGCAATCCTCTGAAAGAAGTAGAGAAGAGAAGGCAGAGGGGAATGATAATAATACTTTATATTCATATAGATTTTTTCCTCCATTGATTTCCAAGCATCCGGCAAACTTTAATTGGCTAATCCTCACATATCCTTTTGAGGTTAAGTAGGCAGCATGTATTATCCCTGATTTTGAATGGAGAAATAAAGGTACAAAGAATTTAAGTGCTTTGTCTGAGGTCACAAACATGGACTAGTGATAAAGCTGAGAACCAACGACACAGGACCCCGACTCCCAATCCACAGCTCAAACTCTGAGATCTCATTCTGCAGCACTATTTGGGTCTTTTGTTGATCTTTCTGAAGCAAAATCCTTGACAATTCATTTCTCCAAAGACAGAAGAAACGATGTCTTTGTTCCTATATAGCATTTGCTTTGGATCAAAGGCAAAGATACGTATTTTTAGGCATGATGAACTTTTTCTACAGTTAAGCAAAGCTTGATGTGGGCAGAAAAGAAGCCTTTTGTGTGCATGTGCGTGCGAGCATGTGCGTGTGTATGTGTGTGTGTGTGTGTAAGTTCCAAGTAAGACATTGATGTTCTTTCCTGGGGCTGAACACTCTTTGAATCCAACAGCAAGCCAGAGCCTGCGAACAAAACCCTTCTAT
>NW_011888782.1:36003207-36045863 GCF_000151845.1 Pteropus vampyrus | reverse complement strand
CCAAATTGTGTTATATTCATTTTACAGGTGGTCGTTAAAACCAGAGAGGCAATGTTTGTGAAATATAAAGCATTATTATTGTTTTGTTTTAAAGGAAAATTTCTTTAAAGATTATAACAAGGGCTATAAATTGACTTTATTTTTATACTTCACTAGCTTTGAATCACCTATGGGCAAATTTTCTTTTCCAAATTACATTTACTATTTTACCTTAAAAGGGTTGTTTTCTGCAGGATTCTAAAGACTTACAGGATTCTAATGATAAACCCAAAGGAAACCTTGCCAGGTGTGACTCACTGACAATCAGTTTAGGATGCTTTGGGTTGGGAACCTCCCCTTGATGGTATAGTAAGGACCAATTTCAAACAAGTCATTTAATAATAGGAGAAGGCCATTTTCTGTGATAGCAGAACCACAAGTAATGCTCACTGAATCTCCCAGGACAGCAATCCTCTGAAAGAAGTAGAGAAGAGAAGGCAGAGGGGAATGATAATAATACTTTATATTCATATAGATTTTTTCCTCCATTGATTTCCAAGCATCCGGCAAACTTTAATTGGCTAATCCTCACATATCCTTTTGAGGTTAAGTAGGCAGCATGTATTATCCCTGATTTTGAATGGAGAAATAAAGGTACAAAGAATTTAAGTGCTTTGTCTGAGGTCACAAACATGGACTAGTGATAAAGCTGAGAACCAACGACACAGGACCCCGACTCCCAATCCACAGCTCAAACTCTGAGATCTCATTCTGCAGCACTATTTGGGTCTTTTGTTGATCTTTCTGAAGCAAAATCCTTGACAATTCATTTCTCCAAAGACAGAAGAAACGATGTCTTTGTTCCTATATAGCATTTGCTTTGGATCAAAGGCAAAGATACGTATTTTTAGGCATGATGAACTTTTTCTACAGTTAAGCAAAGCTTGATGTGGGCAGAAAAGAAGCCTTTTGTGTGCATGTGCGTGCGAGCATGTGCGTGTGTATGTGTGTGTGTGTGTGTAAGTTCCAAGTAAGACATTGATGTTCTTTCCTGGGGCTGAACACTCTTTGAATCCAACAGCAAGCCAGAGCCTGCGAACAAAACCCTTCTATTCACTGCAAACTGTAATATCTTTGCTAAACATTCTTCAGAGAATTCCCAGCTTTGTTTAACAGATTACCAAGGCCCCTCTTTAAACTACCCAGCTGACCCCTGTTCATCTAGTATCCTCAGTGTTTTCAGGAGAAAAAGACTGTCCTCACCACATTAAACCTTGCTGTGGGATAGAAGACAATTTTGCACCAAAAAAAAAAAATCTCTGACAAGAATTACAAAAGGCCTTTAGGTACATACGCAGGCAGAAAAATCTATGAGTCAGTAAGAACAGAATTATCTCACCTTAACGAGACTCACAAAACATTGGACATTTTAGAGCACAGTCATTATGTAGGGAAAACGAAGTTTTCGTCCTGATTCCGTTAATGTTGTGTGTTCAGGGCATCCCGTCTCGGCTTCGTCCGAGTTCCAAGGCCCTTTCATTCAAGGCCCATGACACCCATGATGCTAGTACATGCTCCTGAGGAAGTAAAAACCTAGACTTCTTTCAATTGGAAATACAAAAAAAGAAAGTGAGGGGACTTTTGGAGCGGAGAGTGGAGGAGAAAAGGTACTTTGTAAAAGGACAATTTGTACCCCCACGATTGATAATAATTCCCAAGGCTTATACTTAAATCAAACCATGTCCAGTTTCTGATGCAAGTGTCAAAAGATAAACTGGGGCATACTAAAACTTTTAAGGGTTTGTCTGAGCTTTCATTCATTCGAATGGGGCAGTGCCAAACCTGACGTGGTCAAGAGCCCTCTGCCAACATGAGGCCCAGGAAAGACATGTAGAGAAAGTGCGGAAGTAAAGAAAGAAAATTATTTGATTTTTTTGTAGCCTGAAGCCTACTTGGCTGTTTGTGAATGGTTGTCTTTAGTGTTTTGATTTTGTAATCTGAGACATATATAGACTAAGATTTTGGTTTGTTTACATAGGCCATTAGAGTCACCTCCATCTAATGGCCTCCTGGTTTAATTAATCTAACAGTAGTCAGTCAAAAGCTCACTGGACTTAGCTCGTATGCCCTGGGTTGAGGTCAAGCTCTGGTACTCACTAGGCCCGTGACATTGGGCAAGGCTTTTGATTTTTATGGGCCTCAATTTCCTTATAAGTCAAATAAGGGAACTAAGAGATTTTTAAGGTTCTTTCTATAGGTCTCTCCATGACTCTTAGTAACCAAAACAACTAATTAGCCCTCCCTTCTTCTTTCACTTCTTCCCTTCTGATCAGCTCTTGGCCTGAGATAAGATCAGGATTTTGTCTAGTCGGGTTGTCTAGAAATGTTGTTCCTTCATTTTAGGGCATGCTCTTTCCTGAGTTGGCTGCTCAGAGTTGTTAAGGCCCATCTCCAAGGAAAGTTGGAGAAAGAGCACTTTGGGAAAAGGAAAAAAACTCTCCTTGTTGATGGTTCACTCTCTTGAGTAGGACTTTTAGATACAGATCTCATTTGCTCTTCAATCCTGAGAGGAAAATATTGTTAAGATTATATTACAGATCAGGAAACTGAAAGTCAGAAGAGTTAAAATGACTAGGTAAAGGGGGCGAGAGGCAGTCTCTTTCATTTCAGGAGTCAGAAATTTTTTTCTAGAAAGATCTAGATAATAAATATTTTAGGTTTTGCAGCCCACATGGGGTCTTGACTCATAGCCTTCCTTGTTTGCTGTTTTACAACACTTTAAAAACTTAAAACCATTCTTAACTTGCCATATGTGAAGTTGAGTGTGAACAAAAACAGGCTGCCAGGTCACTATTTTGCTGAGCCCTTAAGGTCATAGTACAGGAAAGATGAGGCAAAGAGCTATTTGCAGCATCGTCTCTAGGGGCAGAGGAAACCAGCATGCATGTGCATCACACACACACACAGGTGTGTGTGAGTGCAAGGGGAGAACTTTCTGAAAGCATTAAGTTGCCCAGTAAAGTCCTTAACTCCCTGCTTCTGCAACGCTGTCTTCTACCTGCATTTTTCCCAGTTACCAGGCTAGCTGGGATGGTTTGAGTCGGGTTTCCGTAACTTAAAAATCACCAAATCCTGGCTAACTTAACTTTCTACCTCCAAGAACTCACAGCCAGCCCCTCCCTTGATTCAAGCAGTCTTAGAGCAATTCCCATGCAGCCCACGCACTGTACAGCTCTTGTTCAAGGGTACGTGACAAAGACCATACCTGCTGAATGTTTCACGCAGTAGGCATACACGTTTTTTTAGGAGAGAAAATGAAGAAAATAGAAACTTTTTACTAAACGTAAATGTGAGCTCTCTTTGCACAAACACTTAGAGTCATAGCACATAGTTCAGGCAGCACTGTGATTTTTAAGGAGGGTGTCCGTGATGTCACAGATGGTAACAGAGGCCTCTGACCAGGAACCCAGGGCTTTGACAGAGCAGCTGCCTCTGCCTCTAATTCAGTCAGTCCTGAGGAAGAGTCGCTGCTCTCTGGAAAGTATGCACTGTGGGTCATGTTCAAAAATTGCCGTTGCAAGTGGCCTGGCGTTCTGCATAGGCAGCGGAAAAAGACAGAATTTAATAGGTGGGACCCATAACATTCACTGAAGTGGAAGGTCTGGTTGCCACATGGATCAGCTCTATGGGTACAGTGACTGACCCCCAGAAGCAAGGTGGGAAGGGACAGATTCCTACGGGGTGTCTGGTGGGAAATTTTTTTCTTAAAAGATATGTTTTGGCAAAGAAGTTTGTAAAAAGCTACCACACAGCCTTTTCCATTACCTAAACTGGAGAGGCAGACTGTTTTAAAATAACTTTTCATCCTTTTCAGAAAGAGGAAAACAAAATGGTTATGAAATAAGAGTTAAATATGGTGATGGTCAGACTCAATGTCAAATATTCTGTACCCTTGTTCCCATTAAGCAAATATGTGGTGACAGAAAGAAATCTAACTACGGGCGGTGAACGCATAATGCAATATATATACGCCTTACTGTCCTTACTGTGGAATTGTACACTTGAAACTTACTGGATTTCATTAACCAATGTCACCATAATTTAAAAAAAAAAATAAAACAGTAAATTTGTATTTGATTTGACCAAGTGTCTGGAATTGGGTTGTAGGAATGATGCCCACCACAAGGAGAACGCTGGAGAGATTGCCCTTCTGAATGAAGTAGAGTGGGTGGGTTGACCCTTTCAGGATTAACTAACTTCTCAAATGTGACCGTGTCTGGGAACCTCCTGGGGATCTTGTGAAAATGAATATCTTGATTCAGTGGTTCTGGGATGGGCCTGAGAATCTTCTTTCTAATAAGCTCCCAGGTAATGAAGATGCAGCTAATCTGTGGCTGCACTCAGCAGCAAGGGACTGGAGGGTACTAAGGCCTTAGTGCTGGTGAAATTCTGTCACTGATAAATGTTAATAAAAATAGCTAACGTGTACTGTGTGCCAACTATAAGAAATGAAGTCACAGAGCTGGTAAGGAAGGTTGCTGTCTCTAAAGCCCACGCTCTTCCTACTGCTTCATGCTGGCTCACTGCAGGGTAGAGAGGTAAGTGGGAGAGCTCAGGCCCTGATAGTCCAACAAAAGGTCCAGACCTAGCAGCCCAAGGAGCCCGTAGCCCAGGTGCAGTTGGCGTATTCACTGGGCAGATCCTTCTGGATGGACGATTGGCTGCGTTCAGTGAAAAGCATTCCGGGATTTTAAAAAAGTTCTTCTGGCATTTCCAGACACTGATAAACAGGCTAGTCTTTCTACTCAGCCAGTTTGACTGGTTGTGTAGAAATACGGTAGTATTAGAATGAACGAAAATAGGAAAACCTCTAACTGACTGAAAAATGTTTGATTCTACACAAAATACAGTAGAATGATGAACTGCTCCTCTGAGGCCAAAGCAGGATGGAGCTCACCACAGTTTCTGGTGCTGCGTGGTATTCCCCAGAAGGCAGATGCCAAGAACTTGGCACAGACTCCTGCCTTTGCTTCTTCAGCTGACAGTTAGTAAAACATGGAGCCACAATGAACAAATCCTCCAGAGGGGAACTGTATATTTCAGGCTATTTTGTCTCTGAAAAGAAGCCTAGATTCCAGAAACTTTTATGAAATGGGTTTATCATCTCAGCCTTTGTGCTAATTGAACGTGGGTGACTGTGGACCTGCATGACTGGGAAGAAACACAATCAGGTTTTCAGAAATGTCTACCCTGGAAAGCTTCACAAAAGAGTTTTTTCTCTTTGGCCTCCTTTCTGAATAGTTTCTGTTGTAGAGCTCCAGGTAGAAGCAGCTGCAGGCGAAACTGGGACACAAGGGAAATTTCTATCTGACATTTTCCCATCTCTTGCATCTGGGTCCTTTCTTTCTACCCTCCACCCACAATACTGAATTCTATCCATAAGCACAAGTGAGTATAATATCTGCAGCGGAGGGAGATATCATTTAAGTTGTCTTTTAAAATCATTTTCAACAGTAGTCATCAGTTACCTGAAGTATTTACTGATAAAAATTCGGGCTGTGTGGATCCCAAAGACCATAAAGCCTATGGGGCTGGAGGACTGTCCTGGTAAAAGGACTCAATGACAGTCAAGGTAGAGACAAGGTGGCCCTGATCATGCGCATCTCTACTCCTTAGGCACAGGGCAATGTAGGAGGTCACTGAGGAAGCCTAGAGACCAAAGGGCTTGTGACTTTGGGGGTAAGTTGAGACTGCTTTCTATTACAGGAGACAGAAGTATTTGTGTTGAATGTACTTATTCAATAACAAATTCTTACTCAACAACAAAAAACTAGAAATAATTATCAATAGTGGGGGGAGTGGGTCAAAAAAATTACGAAACTAGTAAATAAATCATGAAACTGCCATATAATGAAGCCATTAAAATAATGTTAGATCTACATGTTCTGTTAGGGAAAGGTCTCTAAGCATATTGTTAAACGAGGCAAAATAAGAAATGCATAATTTGCTCCTGATTGTTTTTGAAAACACATAAATATATCACTGGGTATGTAAATAACATTTCTGGAGTAACACATAGGAAAATATTAAAAATGTTTGTCATTGGTAAGGGAAGCTACTATCTTCACTATATACCTTTAGATAATACTCTTGCTATTAATAGTATGAGTTAACATTTATTGAGTACTTGCACTATGCTAGACAGTGTGCTAGGCGTGTCATCTCATTTAATCATCCCCAAATCCATAGGACAGATTTTATTATCTTTAGCTTACCTTTGCATAAACTGAGAAACAGAGATGTTAAGTAACTTGCCCAAGGCCACACAGCTAGTAGGTGGCAGAGCTGCAACTTAAGCTCAGCCTCCAGAGCACTTGTACTTCACCACTATAAAATAGTACCTCTATTATTATCTTCTTTTTACAGATGTGGAAATAAAGGCACAGGAAAGTTAAGCAGTAGATTCAAACTCAGGTAACTCTGTCCACGGTGTTACATGTTCTCTCTTCCTGTACTGTTTAAATTTTTATGAAGCAAAAAAATGGAAGATATTCTATAGTTTAAAAAATTCTTTGAGAAGCTACTATGTATTATTTGTACTAGGAATACAGAAACTGGCCACCTAGTCTTGCACTTTACAGGTGACAGTGGAATGGGAGATACTTATAAATGAAGAGACACTGCATACATAGTAGTAGACAGGGAAGTTCAAGATGCTTTGGAGGCCAGACTCCAGCTCCAGACTGGGGATGGGAAAGCAAGGAGGGAATCCCAGACCTATAATATCTGAGCTGAGTTCTGGAAGGATAAGTAGGAAGAAGTTAGCAAATTAAGAAGCTGGTGATGAGGGCTGGTAGGGGGGTAGGGAAGAGGGAGAGGCAAAGATGGAGGCATAAAATAATAGGTGCTTCCAAGAACTGAAAAGTTCAGGATGGTTCCGGTGCAAAGTTAAGAAGTCTGAGTAGGTAGAAATCAGACTGAAGAAGTAGTTGGGAGCAAACCAGCACATTTCAACTGAAGAGCTGTTGGTCTCATGATGGGGCAATTGTTCATTGGGCAGAACTGCATCTCTCATTCAGGATGTTCTGCATCCCTGGCCCTAGTCCACTAAATGTCAGTAATATCTCAGTTACTGAGAAACTCTAAATAGTTTTAAATGCTAGATCCCATCCTCTTTTGAAAACTGTTGAGATACAAAGTCTTGGAGGTCATAAGAGAAAAGGACTGTATTGTAAAAGCAACAGGAAGAAAAACATGAAGGAAAACAACAATTAGCTTTGTGTTTCAGAAATATTTCTTAGATTGAAGGATCCCATATAATTTGGAGGTGTGAGAAAATTGGAAGCAGAGAAAACAATTAGAAGGTGGTTGCTACAATATAAGCAAGGAGTTCTGAGGGCCTAGAAGAAGGCAGTGAGAAGCAGGAAATAGATTAACTACCATGAAGACGATATTATTAATATATATGTCTACCAACTGGTGGTGGAAGATTAAGGAGAGAGCAGCCAAGAAGTCACCTGGGTCAACTTTGGTGACTTTGGATAGACAATGGAGCCATTTGCCATAAGAAATATAGAATGAGGAAGTCTGAGAAGGGGGAAGATAATTTTATTTTGGTCATATGAGATTTGAAGTGCATTTGTCACATCTGAATGGGGATGTCTGGTGGGTCAAAGAAGGAAGTTGGAACTGGAGATAAAAGCCGAGTCATCCAAGTGTGTGTATTGTAGTTGGAATCACGGACAGTGAACGAGTCTAGATGACTCATGCAATAGATGAGTATCCCACGTTGCCTTGTTAGGTAGGAAGAATCATATGAAACTGACAAAATTTAACTTTTTTTTGACCTTCAAGAAAAGAATCCCATATGGTTCAAGGATAGTCCCATCTTTATACCTTATGAGGTTACTTTCATCCTCTGTAATACTGTGATTTCTAAGAAATATATATTTGGTCATTCAGATGACCAAATATCATATCCACATACATTTCTCACACATATTTGGTCTTCACCCATGGTTTCTGGCTTACAGCTCCCCATACTCTTGAAATTTCCTGAGTAATGGGAGTATTTTTTGTCATAATATTTGGTCTCCTGTCCTCAGTTCCTAAATCACTTCAGAGCCATGAAGGTGAAAAGGGTGTCTTGTTTTTCATAACTAGCCCCTTTCTACCACAATTGGGTTCATGTTAATGAGTCGACTTTAGAAAAGCACCTAGAGATGGGGGTGGTTGCCATGGGAACCAACCATAAATAGATGGGTGGACCTTTTAGTCCTACCCATGATTTCTGGGAGGGAGAGAGGGACTGGAGATTAAGTTCAATCACCAATGACCAATGATTTAATCAATTGTGCCTATGTAATAAAACTGCCATAAAAACCGAAAAGGAGAGGGTTATGAAAGCTTCCCAGTTGGGGAACCAGAATGCTTCCATGTACCACCCTTCTGGGCCCTAAACTCCACGAGGACAGTAGCTTCTTAGTTTGGGACCTCACCCTGTGTATCTCTTCATCTGGCTTTTGATTTGTATCCTTTAATATCCTTTGTAATAAACTGGTAATCTAGTGAGTAGATAGGTTTCCTGAGTTCTATAAGTCACTCTGGCAAATTAATTGAACCTAAAGAGGGGGTCTTGGGAACCTCTAATTTATAGCCAGTCAGTCAGAAGCAAAGCTAAAACCTGGATAAGCGATAGACGTCTGAAGTGGAAGGTGGTCTTGTGGAAATAAACCCTTAACCTATGGGATCTGATGCTGTTTCCAGGTCAATAGTGTCAGGATTAAATTGAATTTTAGAGCACTCAGTTGGTGTCTTGAATACTGCTTGGAAGTGGTCGAGGAGACACCCCCCATACACACACATTGGAAATTGGGTCCAGGACCCAAACCTGCAGCTGGAATACTTGGGTTCCAGTGTCCCTTAAGAGAATAGTGCTTCCCACATGTGGTCAATACTAGAGGGATAAATGTGGAAGTCAGCCACACTTTCCTTTTTTGCCCTTACTTCTAGTCTCCAAAATGCTATTATATAGATATTAAAATTATATATAGTGTTCCTGAAGGACTGTGTATATAACCAAAGGGATTTTTATTGAGGGAGAGGAATTTTATTTTACTTACATGTTTTTGTTGGGACACAATTCTCCACAAATATTTCACATTTCTGAACAATCTAGGTCCTCTGAGCAGACATTTACAGCAAATTAAGAATGCTTATATTCAACTATAATTGAAAAAGGAAAAATAGTTAATTAATTAATTTTTAAAAGAATGCTGTATAAGGAGACATTCTAAGATATTAAAGTTTAGTGACGTCTCTCCCATTAGAGATGTTTTGATGCAGGAGAGATAAAGACTGCCACTACCTCTACCCAAAGATTAGTTTCAATTCAAGATTAAAGTTACAGTCTTTCTCTCTCCAGAGGGAAGGATGTGCAGGTTGCCAGTAACCCTATACAAGATAAGAGTTTTGCAGTTGTGGTGGTGTCTCCAGTAATGTACCCCACTACGTGTGAAGGTGCCATTTGGCCTTCACTGTGTAGCCCTGTTGGAGATATTGTTCCAACATACTGCTTTTGCTGAGAGTGATGCATGGTCTTTATCTTTGACTCAGAGGTCTCTTTTTTTCTCTGTGTGTGTGTGTGTGTGTGTGTGTGTGTGTGTGTGTGTGTGTGTGTGTGTATCTTCACATATATATAGGTGTGTATATGTACATGTTAAATTTATATATATCGTTTATATATGTGCCTATATTTACAGACACACATATATACACATATTTATATACATATATACATAAAAATATAAGTAAAACTACAACAGGCTAATTTGTTAGTTTGTAATAAGATTAAAGTATCAAACCCTTCACAAATTCTGACATAGTTTTATACATAGATTTCTCTAAGGAAATCCATTCTTCGTTTAGAAGGATTATCCAGGCTTGGGATCTATCCCATCTTTCCCCCAGGAAAGAATGGGAATAGGGACTTTTAGGATAGTTCAGGACAGATTTTGGCATTCCGAGTCCAGGGCTATTTGTGGTACTCCTACAGGTAAGAATTGTCTCCTCACTATTCAGGGTCATCTAAGAGGTAATCACTGGGTCAAATACACTATACTTTCACAGATAGACAAGGCCCCTGGATGATCATGAATATCATAGACAGAAAATTCTGAATCTTACAGAGGGGGAGACACTCTTTCCTGATGGCAACACCAACCCTACACAACTAACACTCCCCCTAGGAAACTTGCAGAGCAGCCTTCAGCAATCCTCTTCTCACTTCTAGACCTGCCTCGGGGCCTATATGTGTCAAAGAAACCGGACTAGTCCTCAGGCACTACCACTTAATGGCCACCTTTCAGCTGCATAAAGACCTGGCAGCCGGCGTGTGCTCACCTATACAGAAAACCTTCAACACCTTTGAAATTAGTGTGTGCTTACCCGGAAACACTTTATTATTACATCCTGGCTTCCTTTCCCTACCTAGAACATTCTGCAACTCCCCGCAACTCCCAGTGCTCACCAAAGCCCAAGCAAGCGAGGGCCTTAAGCGATATTTACTTGAGAAAGTTAACAGAAAATCTACATCTGTTTATGTTTTTCCTTTCCTGAGGACACTTCATTGAAGTTCCCAATTTTTCAGTATTTAAAAGGAAACAAAGCTAAAAGTAAGTAATGCTTAGCAGTAGGGCGTCATATTTCTCATCAAGGATCTGCTTTCCACCCACCTACCCCCTACCACAAAGTTGCTCATCATCCAACAAACCCAGTCTGGACCATGTAGGCGATGGCGGTCAGTATGGCAGATTCCAGCACTGTCTTTATGGCGACAACAAGACTGTTCTAATAATCTCCTCTGTACTTTTTTCCAGGATGAAATTCACACGGACCTCCCAGTTGTCTGTCTTGTCATTCACTAATAGAAAAGATTTTGCGTTAATCCTCCTCCTTCCGTCCAGGAAGGAAAAACGAGCTTGTCCAAGCCCTGTTGGGCAGCACCACCTGCCCATTTATCCAGAGCCAAGTAACAATGGATTTGGAGCTGGGAGGGTGAACGTGAATTGTGTTTATTTTATGAGCTGCAGAAAGTTGACCAGGGAATGCAGCAGAAGGCTTAGCTGAAAAAAAAAAAAATAGATTTTATCTTATGCTGCATATTGCTCTTTAGAAAAATACATGGCATTATCCTTTCTTGAGATTGGGAAAGACAAAAAAGGAAGACATGTCTAAATACTGGGTTTGAGGTTTGAGTAGCTCATAGAATTAGGCCTTTTTCTGTTTTCTGGTTGCTCGAACCAAACCAGAGGCCTCCTTCTCAGACTGGGTGATGGCAGAAGTGAGCGTGAGCCACACAGGAGTTCAGGGCTGGGGGTTTGGTGTGGAGTCCTGAAAGAGAGTTTCTGGACCACTTCTCAGTGGTCTGGAGAGGATCCCACACTACTGGAACTTTTTGGATGATAGGAAGGAGCAGCTGTCCTCAAAAACTGCGACTTTTCCTCATGGTAATATTCTGGCATGCATTCTCCTGGAAGTCACCACAGTTATCTTGATGAGAAATTAGCTAAATAATTTAATACCGAACAGCTTTAGAGGACGTTGTGAAGAAAAACACCATGTTGAAGTCTGTACTTTTAGTTATGATTAATTGATGAGAGACCATTTCTGGCCTGCTTTCTTTCTAAAGCAGTTGCCTGAGTTTCAGTTTGTACAAAGTCCAGGTCGACCTAGGTTGTGGGAAGAGGACTTTGGTGTAGACGGCTGAAGGAACATTTCACTGGCAATTCCTGGCCGAAAAGCTATGGGCAGGAGAGAGATGCAGAGGGGAAGCAACGTTAGTGGGGAAAGGTTCTTATCGGTGAAAAGCAATGGTGCCGAGAGAGTCATGGCCAAGTGGGATTTTGTTCTCAGTGTAGCTGTAACTACTTGTTTCATGTCTCGCTCTCTCTTTCTTTGAAATTAATTAGTTAATTAATTTATAAATTTTTACTGGCATATAAATAACACATATTGTATTAGTAATCATAATGTATAAATTGTATTAGTATTAGGTGTATGCAACATAATTTGATATGTGTATATAGTGTAAAATGATCGCCACAGTAAGTTTTGTTAACATCCATCACTATACACAGTTATTAAGTTTTTTCTTGTGATGAGAACTTTTGAAATCCAATCTCTTAGCAACTTTCAAATACACAATGCAGTATTATTAATTATAGTCACTCATGCTGTACATTACATTCCCAGAACTTACTTAACTCATAACTGGAAGTCTGTACTTTTTGACCATTTTCACCCATTTCACTCACTCTCCCACCTGTCCACCCTCATCCCTGCCTCTGGCAATCACCAATCTATTCTCTATATCTATGAGTTCCTTTCCACCACCACTCCCCACCCCTTCTCTTTAGGTCACATGAAAAGAGGTTGAGCATGATAAGGCAGAAAGAATAAGGAGGGCAAATGGCAGTTGGTTGGAAACCGCAGACAAAATAAAGTTGTCCTCTTAGTCGCTCTAACAAATAACAGCCCAGGCAGTGGGTACTTGACCTTGACCTGGATCAGTTGTGGGCCACTGGCTAACCCATACAGCACCTTTGTTCAAATTAAGAAATGGCCTTTTCCTCCAGGAGTAAGGACAGATAAGCGGAGCAAGGGCTGAACTTTGGCCCCTGTGCACTGCTTATGATGATGCCCTTATGCAGTGAACAGCCCATAGTGCTGAAGAGAAGCCCCCTGTGACTGAGAAAAAGCCCTTGAACTTGAATGTCTCCCCTGGGATCAGTCTTCCCAGGAGTCCTAGCCCTCCAGCCTGGAAAACAGCTCGAGGACTTCAGGGTGACCCAGTTAAATGAAGGCAAATGTCATAGCCACAAAGTGTCTTTTCTTTTTCTCTTTCTTTAGTAAGAAACCCTTTCCCCTCAGAGGCCACTGTAATTAACAAAGAGAGAATAAGCCATCCTTCTAGTCAAACTGCCATCACAGTTTGACTTATTCAAACTGAAAACCCATTTTCAGGGCTCACCCAATGTATCTGTCCTTCTTTCCACATGAAAACTCTGCTGGTCCATGTTAAAAAGAAAAGAGATGCTACATTAGTATTCTATTCTGCCTTTACCCCCTCCTCCTGCTTCCACACCAAATCTAACTGATCTATGTGAAAGGACTGCTCTGCTCATTAAGGAATCAGACAATGACAATCTCATTGCTTGAGCCTGGGTAGGTGCAGAGCTGTGAGCCTCTTTGTCTAAATGCCACAAATTGTTATAGTTTTGCTCTGCTCTTCGGTGTTGGCGCCATCGCCCTTTAATTGGCCAGAAGGCTCTGCTGTAATATTCAAAAGGAATAAAAACATTTTTGGTTCCTGTCCAGTTTTCAATATAATTATTTGTCAGAATCATATTAACCTGATGTATGACAGACCCATAAAATGGATTCATTTAGGTCTCCAGGAGTCCTCCCTCGTTAACTCTGATATTTATAGCTATGGCTTCGAAGCTACAATCCCTCCTCCTGTGAAACAAAGAGCAGGGATGTCAGATCTCCCTGACACTGTTAGGGGAGTCATTTGTTTTTCCAGTGTTGCGAAGACAGGTGGAGTAAACCGGCCTCCAGTCCAGGTCTCTGCGAACTTTGATTGGCTCCTCTGCCAGTTCCTCTTCTTAGGAAAGGAAAAGGAAACTAAAACCAGACACTTGTACACAAACCCTACAAGTTTAATAAGTTTCCAAGGTAATGAGGCAGAACCAATGAGACTGAAGTATTCAGAAGGCTGGTTCTGAAATCAGACTTCCTGGAATGAGATCCTGGCTTTACAAAAACACTTACTAGCTTAGGCAAGATGCTAAATTTTGCTAGACCTCAATTTCCTCATCTGTAAAATGAGGGTAATAGTAGTTCTTAACCTCATGTGGTTGTTGGGGGATTCAATGAACTAACACATGTAAAGTGCTTAGAACAAACTTCGGCACATAACAATGCAAAATAATGTTACTTAGAAGTATGATTACAATTGCTATTATTACTTTAGGCCACATATAAACCAAATTTTTATTCTACGGGTCTACAGTCTAGCCCAGTTAGTTCCACACTGTGTTCCAGGGAGCCTTGGGCTTGAGCAGAGGTGCCTCTGTTTCCCCCGAGGTGGAGGTGGGTCAGCTGTGGAAAGTACAGTAGGCAAAGGCCCATCAGAAAGAATCCCCCATATTCTTTAGCCAGAGCTTTGACGCTTTCATCCATTTCACATACTGGAATTCTAAATGAGTTTTCATTTAAAAAATGGATTTGGGACCCCAAACAAATAGAAAACTGCAGCTCCAGATACTTGCAATCTGTAGTAGTTCCCCCAGATAATCTAAGGGACTTTATGAGTACTTGTTCCTGCTGTTCAACCAAAATTTATGAAACTGTGATCATGGTGCCATCGAAAGTTGTTTTTTTTTTTTTAACTTTTAATATTTTGGGAGTCACGTGGCTACAACTTTGATTTCCTGGCAGTGCCAAAGGCTAAAGGGGCTTCCAAGGGCTGGTAAATGGCTGTGTTGGCAATCTTACCTATGACAACACCAGAACCTTGAGCTTTTGCTCCATCAGGACAGCAGAGATGAGCTGTTAGTAATGGTGGGGTTTGATTCACTGTAGTGTTTCTCATGTCGCCTTCTTCATGGCCAAGCTTGTTCCAGGAACCCACAGCCCATTGTATCTTCTGATTGTCCACCTGTCTCCTGGAGAATAAGTGTCAGGCATTTGCAATCAGTTCACATTTTTGAAGAGAGCCCTATTCGACTCCAATAAAGCCCTTTAGGGTTAACTCATTAATTCTGAACAATCATGAGAATGCAATGAAGCCCTTTCTAATCATACCAGAAAATCTAAGTGAATCATCAGTTTCATTCCGTCATTCATTTTCTCAGAACTTTAGTTTCTCTCCTTAAGTCTGTTGCATAAAGTCCAAACCCTTCCGCCTGGTGTTTAGGCTGACCTAACGAACTTTCTCATTACTCCTCCAAATCAAGTTTTATCACCACCCTCCATATTATCTTTCCCCCAACATCTCCACCTGTCCAAAACTGATTCATGTTTTTAAGACCTATCCCTGGATCCCCTTCTGCTCTGAGCCTTCCTTGATTACTCAAAACAAAGTGATTTCTCTCCTCTTTGATCTATAATTGTATGTTCTGTCTGCTTTGCTCATTTAGGCCCTTACCCAGTGATGCCAGTTCTATGAGTAAAGGGATGATGAATCAGAGGTACCAGCAAGGATGATGAATCAGAGGTACCAGCAAGGAAGGCTCCCCAAGACTGGCATCTGGCCCAGGGAGACGAAGCGCGTCTAACCAAGCTCTCCAAACACTCATGTGTAAATCAGAATGCTCATTATAAAGAGACACAGGCCATTCACATGAGCAGAATACATGGGTTCCCTATCCGGGCTCCTTTATTCCTCCATCAAGGTGTCAGGGAAGCTTAATTGGTCATTAGGAAGTTGACTAGACATTTCAGCAAAGAAGGAAAATAGCCTGTGAACTATTTAAAATGGGTTACAGTGAGAGCTCATAACACTCCACTGCTCCCTAGCAGGAATGGGGGCCCTAATGACCAAATGCTCTGGGTTCCAAATCCAGCATCTCTTCATTGGATATTGTTATCAACAATGAAAATATTTGTTTCTCTTTTCCTCATTTCTCTAGGCTCACAAGACTGATTTTTTCCCCTTTTATTACATTAATTTATTTTTTTTTTCAAGAAATATTTGTTGAACATCAATTACTATATGCCAAATACTGAGAAAATAAAAGTGAGCAATACTCTAGTTACTTTTGCCCACTGGTTTTACTACAGTCAACTTTTGATAGAGATCTAAAAGCCATTCTTTCTTCTTAAGGTGACTTTGGTGTATCTAATCTGATCTGTTTAGGCCCAGAATTCTACATGACACTATCACCTGACATTCCTGATTGAATATCTTATGGTTTAACAATACTGTAAACTCCTAGAAGGCAGAGAGAAACTTAGTATTTCTCATGGATCTCTTATGGTAACTAGGGTGTGTCATTTACATAATAGGAGCTAAATATTTGTTCCTTTACAAGAGACGCCCTGTTTTTTATCAGCTGTAAGGAAAGAGGAGAGGAGGAATACTTACATAATTTTATTTCAGAGACTCTTTAACCAGTGGCCCATATATTAAATCCAGCCAGCAGACACATTATTTTTGGTCTACAGTGTTATGTTTTTTTTTTAATTGAGCCACCATTAAAAAAAAAAAAATTGAGATCTGTTATACACATAAATATACACACATATCTCCAAGTCTCTCTGAATTTTCAGCTTTCTTTGAAAAACTGGAAGACCTGCTACCTTTGGCCTCATACCCACTGAGCAAAGGTGCTGTGTGTAAGTATGCTGGACCACCTCAGAGAGCGAACATTCCCTGGTAGGCCACAGTCCCTGTTGCTCTGTGTTTCATTACACTTAGCCCGCCTCACTTCCAAAACAGCCTTGAGTCTGTGACCTCTGTTTCACCCAAAGCCAGTATATTGGGAAAGAGGAGAGGAAAGAGCCCCCTCAACCCATAGAAAAAGAACAACTCTGTGCCAGCCCTGTGTTTCTTGGCATTCCGGGATGAGGACAAGCTCATAGGCTAGGCCAGTACCTTGGCTCTGGGTCATCTTTACAGTTAGTTTTCTCTGGAATGTTGGTGCACCCCGCTGGGGAGCCTACTGGGGCTCCAAATGGCCTGTCTCATCCAATCCAAGCTATCTGCCTCTCAGCCCCTTCTCCAATAAACCCTGCACACCATCTCAGCGGGTTTTTGGCTCGTAGTTTGCTGACATGAACCATGCTCTAATCTTGCCAAGGAAATCTGCTTGCCTTGTTGTCCCTCCCCCCGATGCCTGTCTTTCTCTTTCTTTCCTCACTCCACAGGCATCACCCAGTGGAGGAATGGCAGCCAGGAGGAAAGTAAAAAGGAAATGAGAGACGGAAAAAAAACAGAGAGGAAATTTTACATACTTTATCCTATTTGATCTCAGATCCCTGACAACAAAGATTCTATGTATGTGGATATGTTCGTATTTGTGTGTGTTGTATATATGGGGTGTTGTGTGTGTGTGTGTCTGTGTGTGTGTGTGTGTGTGTGTGTGTGTGTGTTTGTGTTTATGGGGAGAGGGAATAAAAAGAATAGAACAAATAGATCTACAAATGTTATTTAAGCTGGAAAAGAAAAAGCAATAAGAATATTGAGCTTGTAACACATGGGACAGTTATTGTGTAAGGGGAAGCTGCTTTCTTGTCAAAGCACCAGATATACGTGTGCATGCACTTGTAAACATAAGAAAATATATGCACATGAGCACACAGACCTAAGTATATCATTTTTTTTTTTTAGATTACAAATTAATTACTTGCTTATATAGAAACTTGGAAAATAAAATCTAGAAGAGGGAAAGGAATAAAAATCAAACAATCTTATCCGATAATTTTTAATGTTTCTTATTTTTAGGCATAATGTATAATATTTTATATAGCTGAGTTTACATTACATATTAAAGTTTATTAGCTTGCTTTTTTCTTCTCAAAATTGTATCATAGACACATCCCAATGACATAAAAAACTCTTCATAACCATCATTTTAATAATTCCATTATATCCATAGTGTGGATTTTCATAATTTACTTAACCAATCTCCAATTTTTGAGCATTTAGACTGATAGTTTTTCATTTTTATAAGAAATATGATAATAAACATCTTCATGCATAAATGTCTGCATATAGTATTATTTTTTTAGGATGTTTCCAAAAATGGAATTACTGGAACAAAGGATAAAAGTACCTTTAACATTCATGAGTTGTATATTGTTGTCGCTTTCGTAAAGGCGATACTATTTTATCTTCCCAACACCCTTATATGAGAGAAGGTACTAGAAAGCTTACAGGAATTTTCAATTAGATATACCTAGCTAAGATATCTCATAATAAAAAAGAAGTTATTTTATTATATAGTTTATGAGTGTCAACACAATATATCATTTCAGAATAATCAAAGCCACTGGCTGAAAATGTATTTGCCCAGGCCACACCACAACTCAGTCTTTCTCAGAGAAATAAAAGAGTAGCTACCTAGTTTGTTCCTAGCTCTAGGATCTCCATTTCTCCCTAGTCCCATCTTTGATTCCAGGGCTGACCTATAGCATGTTACACAAGTGCCCATGAAAGGAGCAGCATATTTCTGTGACTGCTGAAGATGGCTACCTGCCCACCACACTACTGGCCAGAGGAAGAAGTCTCTCACCTCACTGCCACAAAAGTCCCCTCCGGGATCCTTGGGGCCCATTTTCCCTGAGCATCCTGTGTCATCATTGTCTTTTCTCCTTTCTACACCAAACTTCCTTTTCTAAAGTGAAAGGAAAGAAATCTCTCTCCAAATTATGCTTTTAAGTTTCACAACTGTGCTACTTTGGGCTGTTAGATTTTTGGTTTGTTTGTTTCCACATTACTTATTGTTGTTGTCATTTGCTCTTCGTTAAACAGTCCTCTCTCTCTGTAACCTATGGAACTGGTCCAGATGGGGCTGGCCTGGCAGGAATCTGGCATCAGCCATTGAACTTCTGTGCATGAGGGAGCCTTGACTGCAGCAATCCTGCTTCTGTTTGGTGGAAATTTTGCCACATCCCATGTATAGCCTAACCGGATGAGTGGAAGGTGGTAAGAAGTAGCCTTATTTTCCTCTGGTGTAGATATTTTAGAACCAGGATACGGTGGTTGTCCTCAAAATGCCCCATCAATTTGCCATGCTCTGAGGCTCCTTAGTTCTCATGTGAACCACTGATTGAAGTTTGCCCACGCGCCTCCCAGGCATCCCTGATGTTTCAGCTTATATAGAACATAAGCACCTTCTGGAAACCCAGTTATAGAGTATTTAACATAAAATATACAGTGTGGTTCTGATGTTAAAATCCAACCCCTTCCTCCTAAGAAATAGTAAAATGTCTCTGTCCCTATTGTTTCTTAAGCATTGTCATCCTGATTCTTTATCTATTGCTGGTTCTCACATTTTCACTCAGATATCAGTCTGTTTCACATTGGTTGTTTCCTTAATACCAGGAATTTTTCTGTTAATCGAGAACAATTCTCAATCTGCGTCTCTGAGCTTTAATTCTCTCTGAACTTTGCAATATGTGACAGGTTTTGATACCTTCCCCATTATTGGCCAGAAAAGAGCAACTTTCAGGGCCGAACGCAACCTGAAAGAACTTCCCTACTGTTCAAAAATTATAGATGTATGATAAATTCTGAGTCATAACATCAATCATTTCCCTAGGCTGCAGCTCCTGAGGATGTTCCTGTTTAATTGAACTAATTCTCAGGCAGACATACTCTCCATCCCAGTCTTAGACACTCTGAACCCAAAGTGATGATAGTCCAGCTGTTGAGATGACTTGATGGGATGTGTCTCTTTTTGTAAAAAAATAATAAAATGCCCATCATTGAAGATAACCCCAATGAGTCTCTTGCTAAATTAACGAGCCTGCCTAAGACACATTAGGACTACACTCAGTATATCCGTTTCAATTTTTTTCTCATATTGTTAATGTAATTTAGGTTTATCGTAGGAAATTTAGAAAACTGAATTAGCAAAAAAATTAAATCAATAACAAAATACTTGCAATTTACCAGAGGTGTTTAGTTTTTACATGTATTCTTCCAGACATTTAAAAATATATATTTAAATGAAAAATAGAATCCTACTGTTTGGTAATTCTTTTTCTTTTGTGTAATGAGCAATATCTAACTTGAATTTGAATATTAAACCTGAAAGCGAGAATTCTTAAATTTTCTCCACAGTAAGTAGATTTTCCCTAAAGTCAGGTAAGAGCAAACCAAGAATACATGCAGCGGCAAACAGCCTAGGTCACACTTCTTCTTTTCCTCATTTTTCTAGTTTTGGTAAATAAATGTGAAAATGAGATGACAAAAAAGGAACCTGTGTGCGATCAGGTCGCTATGCTGCCCCTCTACATTGGGTCTTGGTGACTTTTATCAAGAAAGGAGGCCTCGCTGGGGAACACGACAGATTTTATGTTGTGTTGGGGTCTTGGCAATGGTTAATAGTGACATGATTCTGTAGTGGGAATTGGTCTGTAAGGTTGCCCTCTGTTGGAGTGCCTCATTTAAACTTGCAAACACTCAGCTGGGTGTGGTTATGACATGGGAAATGATTACCGGAAGCCCCCCACCAGGGTAAGGCCCATCCTCTTGACTTGTCAATATGGCTACTGCACCCACTTTTTCTGTATGTCGAAAGCCAAGACTGACAGTCCCTTTAGAATAAGTATTTCAATTATTTTAGTTAATGTTTTTCTGTGCTATCACCTTAGGTAGTGCAGAGAGATGAAATTGTTATAATTTCCTACTTTATAATACTCACAATTCATATTAAAAATATTTCCATAGCTGTATTGTATGAGAAACAACTTACCTTTATTTTAAAGGCTAATATTTTTAGATAGTTTAAATCATGACGGTCATATAAATGTGTAATGAACACATGTCAAAGGTTTTATTTAACTCATTAAAAAATGAGAAAACCACTAAGAATGTTACAACTGATTCAAAGGAGACACCAGAGCAGATATATATCTCCAATCGGGAATGGCTCAAAGACAATGAAAGATGGAGATTACCTCTAGACAGAACACCCAGTAATCTTTTTCACCCATTCTAAAAGCTTTCATATTCCTAAGTTGAGTTTATATGCCACTGCCTTAAATGCAAGATTCTTTTCACTCTAGCTATGTGTCATGCAGCAAAGGAGGATACAATACCCATTTGGGAAGCTCCCTTCATGAAAAGTTTAGTACCATACCCCCTAGATCATCAATCGGTCCATGAGAAATTGGGGAGAAGAAATAAGAAAAGGTTGGCTTCTTGGGTGAGTTCTCTTAGTGGCAGCAAAGTGTTCAAGCAGTCAACTAGACTGTAGAAAGCACAGGAGAAAGAAATCTGAAACTTGCCCTTTCAGTTTCTCTTGTTCCAACAACTCCAGGGTTAGGAACTTTTTGACGAAGCGAAACTATAATTTCAGAGTAATCTTTGAGACTTAGTCAGAGGCGAGATGTACCAAATTCACACCATTTAGTTATACAATTTTTTTTGAGGTGGGAGACAATAACTTCTTTACTTTAAAAAACAGAAGTGTAAATAGATATCACCACATTTATCAATGCTCCCCCTCCTTTTTTTTTTTTTTTGGTCAGTAATTCCTTTGAAAGGCACTTCCTGACCACGGAAACTAAAGAAGCATACCGCCCGCCCACACACCAGTTACACAAATTTTACAAACTGAACAATTTAAATATTTAAATTTTTTCTGCTAGCATAAGCTTCACTGGGATTGTAACATCATCCAATTTTAACCACTACATTAAAAGTATCTTCAAACAGTTTTACCAATGCTCAGTTTAAATCATCTCTTGAAAATAGTGATTTCACGGAACTCAGGTCACCAAATGCCAGCAGGGGGAACGTCATGAAATTTCCAGTCAGCCCTCAGTGGAATTTCCCAGACTACCTATTTTGCATGAGGTGGAGTCCTCACAAAGCAAACGATGTATTTGTTTTGGAGACACCCTGGGTACTCACTAGTGATAGTTTCCTCACAATTAATTCTATTCTAGCTTGTTTGAAATAAAACACACTCCCCTGTCTACTTTGCCTGACTGGGAGTTTCGTGTCTCCAAGAAGACTTATTCTATCATTCTGACCCCAACAAATCTACTTTCTTACTCACTCACAGAAGAGTTGAGTGAGAGTCCAGGTGGAGGTATTGGACAGCTTCCCAGTGACTCATGAGTCAAGTCATAATTGTGCAATTTCATCATTTTGTTTGGAGGGAACTCCCATATTTCAACATCTCTCAAATTCTTATATTAGGCAGGAATACATTCCAAAATCAAAAACACAATCGTGGTGATTTGGACTTTTGACTCCATAGGTCAATGCACTCATCTGAGCATCAAGGGCAGGGCAATCAGATGGTCCTTCAAGTCCTTCTGACTCTACATGTACATTTGCAATTCTCCAAATTAAGACTGAGTTTCTTTAGAAAGCTCATCAAGAGCCTTGTGCCTGGCTAAGCCCTTGGAGGACGATGGCATTTTTCAATTAAAATTAACTATTACTTTTATGAGTATTTATTTAGGGTCTATCTCCCTTGCTAGACATTAAATTCTAGGAGGACGGGACTGATAGCTTTCTCACTCGGCACTATCTCTCCAGCACCTAACACAGTGCCAGGCACGTTCTAAGCATTCAGTATTTGTTGGACAAACGAATAAGGGTACCAGGAGCTTGGATTCCTACCCATGCAACGCTAGCAGTGAGGAAGCCTGACTAGAGTGGGATTGGGCAAACTGCTCTGACCTCAAGGGCAGCAGAAGAAACCTTCAGACAACTGTGATCGCTGTCAGGGACCTCTTCTGACAGCTGAGGCTGCAGGATCTGTAATACTCAGTCCCTAAAATCTTCCTAGCTAGGATGTATTGCTCTGGAATGGACAGAGCGATACATCAGTTGTGTAGCTCTATGCTTGCGGGAGATCTGCCTGTAAAAATTATGGGTGGACCCAGGATTTAGATGCCTGTCTTAAACATCTCCACCCTGGCCCATGCCTGCCAGATCAACTCCGACTCCACTCGTGGTGCTCACCCTCATCTTCCCAGCACTAGGCATTCTCAGTCCAATCCTAATGGAACTTGGCAAATGAGATCCAATCCCATTGCAACTTGGCAAGTCAGAGCCACAACCAGCAGTGAGCCCTGCCTGGTGTGGGGCTTTGTCCCTTAGGATGAAAGGGAAAGCTTAAAGGATGTATTAGAACAAGCCACGACACAGAGGGGTCATTTTTTAATACTTTGCACAAAGGCAGCACTGCCAGAAACATCCTTTTTGCTTTTCTTTTAACTCTAAAGAGCTAAATGTCCTGTATACATACACTGGTCAGTCACTACATATTACATAAGAGTACAGGATTTGAGCTTTATGTAAAGTGCAGGACTTCCTTCACTGACCTCTGCCATTGTGTCGGCAGTAGATAGGCATGCTTAAACTTTCTTCCGGGCTCAACTCAGAGGAGAGGGAGAAGCTGAGAGAAGCCCCAAGAAGTCTCCTCTCGAGCCCCCTGCATCTTGAGACCACACCATTTTTCCGACAAAGGAGAACCATGCCCCCTGCAAATACGTGTCCTCTCACCAGCACACAAAGCAAGATATTTTCACCTAACATCAAGTTAAACTTTAATAACAGTTTTAAGCTTAAAAGCTTCCCTTATGGTCTCCACAAGCATTCTGTTTCACTCTTGAAATCTGTGATCTGTACTAGAGATTGCAAAATATGATATTCAGAATTTGAAATAACAGTGATTGGGGGCAGCACAATAAGATTGAGTGGGGGCGGGACAGCAGAGAGAAAGCTCATCTGGACTTTGGTAGGCTCGCTCTTTGTCTCAGGGCTTAAGTGTTTCCCAGGATGAAATTATCTGATTAATGTGTGGTTTTCCATAAACACTGTCCATAGATTATGATCCAAGACAGTGTGTACTTAAACAAAGAAGTGTAGGAATGAAAGCATTTTCTTTCTTTCTTTTGCTGAATCTCTTCTTAGACTCACAATCCTAAACCGTGGGGGATATTTGACAATGTCAGCAGCCATTTGCAAATGTCCAGCTGTTGAGACACATCTCCTGGACGGGGTGAAAATGAACAAAATGCATCTGTTTTGCAAACTGCCAAACAGATGACTTGTGATCATAGTAAGTATCTGAAATTTACATTGAAAGGTTTTACACAGAACCTATGAGGAAGGGATAAAGTTGGATTTTAAATATGTGTGTGTGTGTGTGTGTGTGTGTGTGTGTGTGTGTGTGTTTGTATGTATGTATGTGTTTATTTGAGTAAGGCAAAAGAACAAGCGATGGCAGAAAGTGCTTTCCTTTTAATAATAGCAACAGAAAGGGAGATAATTTGGTCTGGGAAGGCTTACTGCATTTCTGCGAAGTCATTTGTTTATTGCTAAGTGATTTGCATACTGCTGGGGCTACCAGCTCCCTGCACTGAATTCCCCCAGGCTCTCTTCTCCTGCCTTCTTCCCACTCAGAGGATGGTAATCATTAACCTGGCAGGGGGAACACCAAGAACAAAAGAGCAATGGCAGTGGCAGGTGCTCAAAGTCACCTCTTACATTTAACTCTGTAAGAATCTGGGAACAGATCTGCCCTGTCAGCTTCTCAGGAGAAGAGTCAGACATTATTTTCTCTCTCTTGGAAAGAAAACCATTCGAGGGATTATGAATGTTACTCTGTGTCTCAGCCTGAAGTTTAAATCTTTTAAGCATGCAATTATTAAGATGCCAAGTTGCCTCACTTAATTACAACGTTTATTATGGTATTGAATACTTTAAATGCACTATTTATCACACCTGAGGAGAAGAGCCGGTCTGCCTTAATGGACCACTCTTAGTAGACCATCTATTGATTATCTTCTCTACTGAATTAATTCCTAGTAATCACCTAGAGAGCAGTCATTAAAGGAAGCGCCTCCTGCAAATACAGGCCTAGAATGGTGGGATGTGATGGGCCTTCAGATAGCGTCAGCTCTTGCCCCTCCTCTTGTAATTTGAGCCCCTCTAGTTAAAGAACAAAAGCCTTGAGATCAAACTGGTTTCTTCACTGTGGAAAGGCTTTATTTAAAGGGGACCACCACACAGAGCAGGACAAATCAGTTTCTTCCTTAAGAGTTTTTTATAACTGAGCCAATGTACTTTCGTTGCTCCCCCCACCTCACCCACCCGCCCCCCCGAAGGCCCTTTCCCACATTGAAACAACAAGACTGGTCTGTTGAAGAATGTACAGCCACCAAAGAGTTCAGTGCTTTGGGAGTTTCTACCACGTGCTGGGTACTGCACTGCCTCAGTTCATTGAATTTAATTCAATTTTTGAAGGAGTCCCTCATTCATGAACCTGACATCAAAGTATATATGATTAGCCCCATTTTTGGATGAAGTACCTGAGGTTCAGAGAGGTTATTGTCAGGGAGGGGAAATCTTCCCCTCTTAGTTCTTGTGGCTGGTCTAATAATCAAACTGACATGAGATGAATTAACAGGAAAAAATATCCTAATTTATTATGTGTGTACATATGGGAGTTCTGTAAGAATATGAGACCTGAGGCCCAATCACAAATTGGACATGGAGGCTTAATTGCCACCTTGAGCTAAAGAGAAAGGGTAAATTGTGGTTTAGAACTTAAAAAAGAAGGAAGACAATTCACATAGAGGTAGAAAAGCCAACTTCATCAGTGGAACACACAGAGAAGACTTTGATCAAATAACTCTTGCTCGGGTTCCTCTTTGTTTATCACACACTAGTTTATATTAAACTTTACAGTTGAC
Organism: Pteropus vampyrus; assembly: GCF_000151845.1. NCBI lineage: Eukaryota > Metazoa > Chordata > Mammalia > Chiroptera > Pteropodidae > Pteropus > Pteropus vampyrus. Next base: position 36,020,432 of record NW_011888782.1, on the reverse strand, counting down.
TCTTGAACAACTGGGGGTTAGAGACACAAACCTGTTATGCAGTTAAAAATTCATGTATAACTTTTGACTCACCAAAACTTAACTACTAATAGCCTACTGTTGACTAGAAGCCTTACTGATAACATAAAGTCATTTAACATATATTTTGTATGTTATATGTATTAAATACCTAATTTTACAATAAAATAAGCTAGAGAAAAGAAAATGTTTTCAGAAAATCATAAGGAAGAGAAAATATATTTACGGTACTGTATGTATTTATTGAGAAAAGTTCTTAGGTCAGTGGATTGGTGCAGTTCAAACTTGTGTTGTTCAAGCATCAGATGCAGTTTATCTATGATGACAGCTCCCTTCCTGGAGCAGGTCCTCTATCTAAAAGTATTTTAAGCAGTTAGGAGGAGGGTCAATGGTTCTTCCTGAGTCTTTTGTTTCTTAAAGATAACTAGTTTAAAATAATGAACATCTGGACGTGGTTCCATAGTGTAGTGGTTAGCACGTCTGCTTTACACGCAGAAGGTACTGGGTTCAAGTCCCAGTGGAGCCACCATCCATGGTCTATGGCCATGCCACCCTGAACAAGCCTGATGTCTGATCTCGGAAGCTAAGCAGAGTCTAGCCTGGTTGGTTAGTACTTGGACGGGAGACCACCTAGGATGACCAGGGTGCTGTAGTCATAAATAATAATAAATGACAATTAAGAAATAATGAATATCCAAAAAAAGACGTATTTTAGAGTGGCAAAACTTTGTTCCCCCTCATTATGTATGTATTCAAGGTAAATAATAGTGGGTCATAGTAGCTCTGTCTGATTTCAAGGAGACATTGAGAAAAACGGCACACTGACAAGAGGGCGAGGAGGGCTAGGAAGGCAAAATCCAGAGCTGTGCTCCTGCCTTTACTCGGTGGAGGAAGGAGGTCCCTGAAGACTCAACATCTCCCAGGGGGCCATTGTTCTTTTGTTCTCTTACAAATCACATTCAGAAGTCACTTACATCACTAGGAAGAGCCTGCTGTCACAGGCACCTCTTTTACAAATGAATTGTCTCCTCTAATTCAGTCCCACTGCAGTACCCAGCCACTAGTGCAAAGGTGTATTTGCAAAACCAAAGAGTGAAGGTCTAGCTAGCTGCCTCTTTTCAAACTTCCCTTTCCTGTTGCTCCTTTCTCTTCTGGAATCAGGAGGGCAGAATGAGGATAGGGGCTGTGGTCCAAGAGCAGAGATTGGCCCTGGAGACTGAGAAGTTTCTAGACAAGCCACCAAGTCAGGGTTCTGGTATCCCACTGGCCATGCTAAGTCTAACGCAAAAGTCAATGAAGTTAGATTTGGCCACTTGGGAATGCCTCTAAGTTTGCATTTATAACCTCCAGTCACCCTTGTCGCATCCTTTTCATCCCTTGTGATATCTAATAACCACAACAATAATTATGTGGACAAAAAAAGGGGTTCTATGGAAGTAACCTCACAAATTCCTAACTAGACAGGTCACGGTGGGTAGTCATGCCCCAGGCATATAACTTCTTTAGTGAAAGGTTTTAAGCCAGCTTTGTCCATTTTTCTTGTGTTTGCATCTAGGTTAACACTCTTTTGAAATGCTAGAAGTAATATATCTGGAAGGCATGATTCCCCTCAAGAGAGCACATTATCTTGTTAACTATCCTGTAATCCTAATCCCTTACTTTGCTCTCTCCCACCCTCATGTAATCTTCCTGGGGCGTGGCTACCCACCATGACCTGCCTGTTTATGAATTTATAATCAGATCATCCTGTGAGCTTACTTTTTAGAATCCCCTTTTTGCCCACAACTCTTTTTGGTCATTAATCAATCCGAAAATGCATCGAGGACTTTTGGTCATATAGAGTGGTTTCACAGTGCTTGTAAGGCTCATTTCTAAAAGAAGTCTCAGTATCGATGTCATCTGGTTGACACCGTGGACCAATGGAGATGGAGCAACGCCGTAACCATGGGATGTGAATTTGAGGCTGAATTGTCCCAAACAGCGAAGGGCAGGAAATGGAAGGCAGTCAGGTCTCACGGCCTTCATTGCAAAAAAACAGTCTGGGTCATTTCTATCCTGTGAACTATCGTAATTTGAGTTTTGCCTTCTGTCTCATTTTTCTGTATTTCCCACCTAGTATAACATTTACAAAAGCCATCAAAGAATATTAACAATTACCTTATGCATCTTCATTAATCATAAACAGTTAGACTATATAGAAAAACTCCAGAAAACAAGTATAATGATTATGACTAATATTAGTAGCAGACAGGTAAAGACAATTAAACAAAATAGTTTCTGAGTTCAACCTCAATCTGTAAGTATAGAGGCCTCATCGATGTCTTGAGACAGCTGTCTCCCTCTGATGTCAGTGGCTTTTTATACATCCCTTGTAGCAGAGGCAAGTGTCAGAGACAGGGTTAGATGTCCATTCGTGGTTAGGAACCTGATAAGGTCCCTTCCAACAAGGTTGGAGAGTGTCTTTTATTTGATGTCCTTTTCAATAAACAAAATCTCCAGGCGACAGTGAATGATCTTTAAAGGCTTTGTCTCTTGGGAGCTCGCTGCGAAAGGAAGTGATTACCAACTTGGCATTTTCTTGAAATGATTCTATCAAAACTTGGCAATAGTGTAAGATGTCTCCTTTCAATAATGTCAGCTCACAAGTTCCTTCATCTAATTTATGTCCAGCTTAAATGCACTATGATGCATGAAGGAGTGAAAACAAAAAGAATGAGGTATGCCAGGTAGCCTAGAAGAACCAATTGTCTGTCTTGAGTTTCTCATAGCCCTAACTATTTATTTAACTTACAGCCATTGTTTACCCATACAGCACAGCCTAAAAGTTTATTTATTTTATAGTGCTCACTTATTTTACAATGCTCCCAATGTAATTTAACATAAAACCAGACACTTTGAAGTATTCCAGGGGCTTTTCTGGAACAACATAAAGTTATTCTTACATATATTAAAATTATAACCCTTAAAACCTCAATTTCTAATGAAAACTAAGAAGTCAAAATTATGAAGACATTTTATAAACTCTAGAAACATATTTCATATACATCAAAGTCAATTATTAACAGGGACTTATTTCTGTAAAACCTAGGTAAAATATAATATCGATAAATCAAAAGACATATCTGTTTTACTTAAACCAATACACTTAAAAACTGGCTTTTATTTACTAAAGATTTATCTTAGATTACGTGAACTTGAAAAGCATTTGAGTTAGTTTCTATATTTCTGAGAATAATAGAATACCCAATCCTTACAAGCACTTGCCTTTAAATTAATTTTAATATGATCTGGAAGTAGAAAATTATCGCACATTTACAACATATATATACACACACACACACACACACACACACACACACATACACACATAGACATAAATATAGTTTTTTTTAGTCATGAGAAAACTCATTAGTTTATAAAACAACAGTTGGATTCAAATTTTGTTTTAGAGGCATTTACAATTTATATCTATCCTTGATAAGTCGTTTCAAATAACCTTCCCCCTTTTAAAATAAGGACAGCCATTTTTAATATCTTAAAGAATTGGGTCGATGCTGAAATGACAACCTAAGTTGATTCATCTAAATCCTCCTTTTGAATCTTTGGGAGACCAATTAAGTGTGTTTTCCATCCATTTTGCCTAGTTTTATAGCTGTTTTTTCCCTAATTGTATGCACAAAAGATTTATTTAGAAGTATCTAAGGATTCTTATCTTGGCCACCTTAGTATTAATGGGGGGGCTGACGGCCCTGGGGTTTGTTAGCCTCAGGGGCACAATTTCCCATTTTAATTTCAGGTTTTCCTTTGAGATCCATAGAGTCTGAACAAACTTCTAGGGAAAACCAGCCCATACATGCACATCACCAGACAAGGCAAATGTGGTGACTATGCCTATAGGACTGCTTCGTGCCATAGAGAAATTTTTCCTCAGGCCATCACACAAAGATTCTTAGTTGCCTGAGGATACCCAGGAAAGGGCTGGTGAGAGTTTGCCAGATGCCGCTGGAACTATGATGCTTTCTGAGGCAAGGCCCATCTCTCAGGGTGATATCATTCCAGGGTGCCTTGACCTTCGCCAAGAACTCTCCCTTGGGCTCTGGAATGGTTGCAGTCACCACGCTGTATGCCTCAGGGTGTTTGTCTCTGCCACTCCAGATTCAGGGATCTGCAACAACTTTTGTTACCCCATTGGCTATTTACATTGGGGAAACAAGTACCCCTTCTCTTTTAAAGCTAAAGAGAGTTCAGTCTCTCATTTAACCAGCAAAGATTTTGTTCAGACTCTCAGTAAGCAGTCCAACTAAAAAGATAAAATTAAAAGCAGCAATCCATTTTTTCTCCCTTTCCCTGGGTTATTTCAACCCTTATCCACCTCGAGGATTTTCTAAGAACAGCTCAAATAAAGTCATGGACCTGCTACTTAAAGCAAGGAGGCCCAGGATTCCAAGAGAAAACTCATTCCAGTTCACCCAGTTCAAAGTGGGGAGCTGGGGGGGCACAGTGGGCCCTTGCTTGTACCTAGCACTGGATTCGGGTCCATGGGGTGGCCCTGGGTGGGCTTCTTCAGAATCTTACTGACTGTGTCAAGTCAGTGTGGGCAAAAGAAATGTCTAAACCAATAAAGAAAGTTTATAAGACTTTATTTGAGCCAACCTGACAACTGTCGGAAAGCGAGGTCTCAAATGCTTCAGAGAATATGAGGTTTGCAGTTTCTTTTCTGCATTTGACATTAAGGAGGGAATTTCAGGAAGATTACATGAAGGTAGAAGAAAGTAAGGTTGAGATTGGATTACAAGATAGTTAACAAAATTACATGCTCTCTCAAGGATGGTTTTGTTTATTTCTAAAGTGCGTTAACCCTAGATGCACAAAAACAATGGATGGGGCTTCCTTAAGGCAAAGATAAAATTTTATTAAAGAAGTTCTGTGCCTGGGCAATGACTACCTATCATGATCCGCCCAGTTAGGAATTCACGGTCAGATGACCCTGCGAGGTCACGTTCTGTAGAACCTCTTTTTGGGTCCACTGTGGGAGCAGGAACCCTGCCTGCTAACTCTCCTCTATGCATTTATACATAACACCAAGGTCCTGAATGCTAAGGGTTGGGTGTCCCATGGGGGCAGGTAGGACCAAAGCAGAGACTCAGTGTGCCCTGGGCCCGTGGCTATCTGCACTTCTTAACCTGCTTTCCTCTTATCACTCCGACATTGTAGTGGCTTTCACTTTGCAACTTAATCCTCACTTAAGAGGTTAAAAAATTAATTCCAATTGAGTTGCACTTTTTAAAAAGGTAAAAACACTTCCATCTCAGGGTTAAACCCTTTCGAAGTCCTCCACTCCATCTGGATCTCCACTATTTCTTTGGTCCCAAAATTTAGCCCCTGGCAATAGCTATCTTAACCATACCCGGGACAATCCCAACTAGGGGGCAGGCTGCCAATTCTAGTCCAAGCTCTGAGTGGGCGAGGCAGGCAGGCCTTTCTTGCCTAAGAAATCTCCACTTAATTTCAGACTCCCAGTCTGTGCTTCATTGGCGGTATTTCCCGGCTCTGAATGCAGGTACTCCTGCCCTCGTGGTTCCTATCATACATTTCCGGGAGTTCCCAGGGAGAGTGCCCTGAATTCTGTGGGACCTGGGCAGAAGCCAGTGGAGATCTGGGCTGGGGCAGAACCTGGAGGTCAGACATTGTACATACCGATTCCAGAAGTTCCTTTCCCCTTCTATTATTAAGCACTGTTTGTCATTAGTCTGGTGACTCATATTCTCTTTTTTCTTGGGGAAAGTCTCCATTCCTCAAATAAACAGACTCTGGCCCCCTTGGCCCTCCTCAGTACCTCTGGTGCATCACATGCTTAGGCTCTGATTGATTGCAGCTGTTCTAGGAAAGTCCCCAGACACACCCTTGGAATTGCCCTGTGGCTGAGGAAGCCTGTTAGCCCAGTGTTTCACTGAGATCCTGTCTTTATAACTCCAGGAAAATGGATGGCCGAAAAGTTTACTGAAAAAAGAAATTAGATAAAGAGGACTTACTAATGCCAGCTTCGTTCTTCCGGGTGCCCATGACCAAAACCTCTCCTTCTCTCCCACCCCTTATTCCACCAGTCAGCTAATCCTGAGGGCTCTATTTTCAAAACACATTTAGTGTAACTATTTCTTACCATCTCTACCTCTTCTACCCTGCTCCAAAACACCATTGTCTCTTTTAATAGCTCCTGACGTCTCCCTTGTTTTTCACCTGTGCTGCTCTGTGGTCTAATCAATGCAACAAAGTGGCACTGCTAAAGTTAAATCAGATTATGTCACTCCTGCTTAAGACTCTCCTTCCAATGGCTTTCTACGTCATGGGGCGGAGTAAAGCCAAAGTCTTTACAAGGACTTCAAGGCCCTACAAGTGCGGGCCCCTGGGCCCCCTCTGAACAACTCTTCTGCAGTTCTCCTCTGACTCAGTCCTTTTTAGCCACTGGGACTTTGTATTTGTTGCTTCCTTTTTCTGGAAAGCTCTTCCGCCAAATACATACAGGACTCACTGACTCTTGAGCTTTATTCAAGTGACTAATTAATTGTTCGATTACTTTGCATGACATTGAATTCTAAATCTGGGTATTTGACTTTAAGCCTTTGTTTCTCATTATTCAGTCACACTAACATGTAAAAAATAGGGAGAGACTGGCCAAAATCTGCACAGGCAACCCTCCCCACCTTTTTTTAAAAAAAGAAGCTACTGGTCCACTGAGATCTGACATAATTACACACACGCGCGCACACACACACACACACACACACACACACACACACACACAGATGCAGTTTTGTATTTGCTCACATGTAGGCTATATATTATGGTATGTGGAAGAAATCTGTCTGCTCACTAATGAGTACATCTCAAGAGAATATCTAGATGAATGCCGGGCAAGTTCTGACAACAATTTATGGCCACTGAGAAGTGTGAATTTACTTTGAAAATGGCTATTAGAAATGAAAATGTCAGGCCAACTCTGACTTTCTGAACCAGAATAGATGGATTCATCTTTTTATAAAGCTTCAGCATGTAAAACAGGTTCTGATCTTTCACCAGGATAAAAGTTTATTCAAGACTATGGCTAGAAGCCCATAGTAGCAGTAGCTCAGAGAGGAATTTCATAGTTTTTAAATTACGGTTTTAGATGTCTTGAAATTATTCTCAGAACTGGGTAGTACTAGCCTGACCACTTGAACATATTCATTTTCAAATGGGCATATTTTGCAGGTTGGCTGCAATACGGAGATAAAAAATTCATACACATATGTGAGGTATGCGGCTGTCTATAGAATATATGGTATATCTATGATTAGGCAGGAAGAAATTTGCTTGGTGCCAGCTTGAATTACAAATTCCAAGTTAAGACAGAGTTTAAAACTCAAAACAGAGTATCTTGAGCCCAACTCACCTTTTTTATTCAATAGTAGAGTATTCCTATATGTTTCTTTAATGACTTATATCTCCTCAAAATCTGCACTATGACAAGTCTTCAGAATTTGTGCCACAATTTGAATCTATGATGGTTTACTTTTATGTACCAAGTGAAATAAAGGATCCAACAATTCTGTGTTAGTACAGCTTGAGGCAATGAATAAACACTTGGCTTAGCTTATCTTTACATAGTGGTATCATACGGTTATTCAGATATTTAATCAGTCTTACAAAACTGCACATTCAAAAGGAAGAAAATTTAAAAGAGTTCCACAGTTTTTTCATACTCTACCTACCTCACATACTATGTCCTTCTTTGATTTAGCAGTCACGCTGCCAACAGAGATTTCATTGAGAAAGAAAACATACTGTCCTCTTTAAAATAAACTATGTTAAATGAAAGAGCCAGCTGCTTGCCTCTGGCCAAGCTGAGAAGAAAGGAAATTTAAATTGTAGATATTTTTCTGTCTTTATCTATCTCAATTCTTTTTATTGTTCTTTATTTTAAGTTGTTTTTTTTTTTTTTCCACCCATCTCTTCTAAATACAGGTGAAGATTGGGGAGGCTTGAAGTAAGCTGGGAAATCAAAGTTACTGAAAATCTGAAACTTGAAATGAAAGGAGATCCTACACGTAAATACTACCTTTTAGTTTATTTTTAAATCATGTCTATGTCCTTCATCTTACTTTGCTTTCAAATCGAATCAGCAGCATCATTTCTGTCATCTACCATGTGCTAGGCTTGTGCTAGTCACTGGAGATGTTCCAAAAAGTGAGACAGCACTCTCCCCCCAGGGGCCTCTCACGATGTGGTGACATATGTGTAAGCAATCATCACAACACGGTAAGTCACAGAAGACATACAAAATTAAACTCAGAAACTCAGTTGTGTTCCCACAGATTTAAAAACACAGTGTCAAGAAGGAGGAGAATCTCTCCCTCCACCAGTTCTTACAGCAGGATTAATAATAAAATAATGAAATTGACACAAGACTAGATAAACAGGAGAAAACCCAATTTAATATGCACACACGGGAGAATCATAATATGATGCTCAGGTCATAAAGAAAAGCTCAAAGAAATGATTGAACCAGGCATCTTTTCATACTTTTTAGACAAACAATAAATTTGTGAGAAATTGACAGGACAAAGAAAGTTAGTGCTCATTAGAAAGGAATGGAAGCAAGGCTTGGGTATTCATTAGTGGGAAATCTAAACAAAGCAGTAAATTAGAAAAGGCAATAAGATTTGATTACACAGACTTTTTGGCTCGGGGTTTAGTTCTAGTGATAAGGGATGTCTTACAGGTATGGGGAGGACACTTTTCACAAGGGAGATCATTTCCTGCATTCGAGGAGACAAGGGAGGGTCAAGGTGTCCCCGTGACAAGTAACTTCTTTTTTTTCCTTTACATTTATTTATTTATTTTGTTTAATGGTGACATTGGTTAACGGCAAGTAACTTTAATTTAAAGTAATCAATATGTCATTGTGGGATATTTTGCAGTGGCCTGTCTTAGGCCCAAATAATAAGAGGTAAAAATAACAATTTCGACCCACTACTAAGAATTTAAAATCCTTAATGATTCCAGACTTTTTCCTGTATAAAATAAACATAAAATGCATATGTAAATAAGGCTACGTATTTGTGTGTTGGGAGTTCCTCCAAGACCATCTCCGAATTCTGTTATTTGCTAGGGGTATTCGCAGGACTCAGCATATAATCATACTCATGGCTAAGATTTATTACAGTGAAAAGATATAGAGAAGGATCAAGAAAGCAGACGGTGCATGGGGAAAGTCTGGGAGAAATCAGAAAGCTGAGAGACAAGCTTCTTAAGGTCCTCTCTCTGTGGAGTCACACAGGATGTGCTTGAGTTGTGACAACACTTGTGAAATGTTACCTATCAGGGAAGCTCTTTAGAGACTCGATACCCAGGGTTTTTATTGAGAGCTGGGCATAGAGGCAGCCTCTAACTGGTACATACCGTAATTTCAGACTGCAAGAAGGAAAGCAGAAGTTCAGTATAAACCATGGTGTTCATACAGTTTAGGCACAGAGAGCCACTTTTATCAGGGATGGTGAATGCCTCCTGAATTCCAACTTCCCAGAATCTTGCCAAGGGCCAACCTTGTAAGTAGATCTTTCAAAGAATTATAGTCAGGCCTGCTAAGTGAAATCTTTCCTACACAATTTATATAAACATTTAGTACAAAATGCTCTATCTCAATATATTCTTCTGTCTGTATGCTGCTTTTCTTTTGAGGATAGCATTATCGTGAATATATTTCCATGCCACTTCATGTAGGTCTACCTACTTCTTCGTCATAGTTGCATAGAATTGCATTTTATAGATAAACACTTTTTAACCATTTCTGTATAAATTGATATTTGGTTTGTTTGCAATTTTTTACTTTATGAATTATGATACAATGAACATCATTGTACATATATTCTTCATGTATCCATGCCTATGATTTCTGTTACAAAGGCTTCTAGTTTCTGTTGCAAAAGCTTCTAGAAATGACATTTCTGATGTCATTTGATTTGATCAAGAAGATTACTGTGTTGGAATTTTAGTGAATGTATTAACATGTAGAGAGTTTGTCAGAAAAGAGGACAGTTAGGAGACTATTAAAATATTTAGGTGACAGTTGATCAAGGCCCAAACAAAACTGTGGCGGGGAGCTTGGAGAGGAGCAGAAATGGTGTGGATTTAGTTAGAAAACAATACAACAGCCTTTGACTGGATGGCTAGAGGGGAGTGAGCAAGAAGTTAAAAATGATTTCCAGTTATATGGATGGCAATTAGGTGGAATGCAAGGTGAGCAGTTAGGAAGCAATTCTAATAATTCAGGGAAGAAATGATGGGGGCTCAGTTTTTCACTTGTTCATTTATACACATTGGGTTATCTGCTATGTATCAGCCATTCCATTAGTTATTAACATTGGTGCATTTTATTGCCAAAAATATTGAAATAAAAATTTGATGCCAGGTAGATTCCAATTAACTTGACCATTACTTAACGTCATTGCTATTCTTTCATAAATGGTACGAAGCTTAATAAAATCTATAGAGATGCTTGAATAATTTGCACACTCTTTAGAGTAAAATCACGAGGAGAAGGAATTATAAGTGCAAACAAGATATTTCTTGTGTTCAGGTTTGAAGACAGACACTCCCTCTCACACATCCATTTCAGAGAAATGCCCTTAGAAAGTGTGAGCATGCAACCCTCTTCCTCACTGCTCCCAGAGAACCTTCTCTCATGCACAGTTCCTAGTATTACTTGTGTGGGCATCAAGTATGATATGAAAGAGAGAAGCCAGTAAGCAGTTTTTCTTTTAATTCTTTTTACTGATTTGCTGTTCATTTCACATTTGCCCCTCCTCCCTACTTCATGAGCCTAAAATGCAGCTTCCCATCATTTGAAGCCCAGACACATATAAATTACAATTTGAATGATAAGGGTAGTTTTATTTTTATAGAGTTTTATGCATCCTTCAATAGAAACTGATGTGCTTTTATGCATTTTATTTCACGACTTGTTTGAATTCATATTGGAATCAGCTTTCTGATTAAGTTTTTTTTTTTTTTTTTGACTAGGCAGAAAGTCCTATTCTGCATCCATTTTCACCCAATAAGTATAAGAAACATGATCTCACACAATCTTTAAGATATATTTTTTCAGTCTCTGAGGCTCATATGGTGAGGAGTGGGTCGTATTTTTTTCTTTCTACATACAGAGCTATGTCTCTTTATTTTCCTTTTAATTTCTGTGAAAAGTCAAGTTACATTCTCTAAAGAAGACATATAAATGGCTAATAAGCTCATGAACAGATGTTCAACATCACAAATCATTAGGAAAATGCAAATCAAACCCACAATGTACTACCACTTTACACTCAATAAGATGGCTATTATCAAGGAAAAAAAACACACACACACAGAAAAAAACAAGTGTTAGCAAGGATGTAGAGAAATTGGAAATTTTGTGCATTGCTGGTGGTAATGTAAAATGTTGCAGGCACTGGGAAAACAGTATGGTGGATACTTAAAAATTAAACCTAGACTCACAATGTGATCCAAAAAGTCTTTTTCTATAGAGAATTTTTCTATCTAAAACAATTGGAAGCAGGGACTTGAACAAATATTTGTATGTCAATGTTCACAGTAGCGTTATTTGAAATAGCCAAAAAGTGAAAGCAACCCACGTGTTCATTGACAGATGAATAGATAAACAGAATGTGGTCTATACAATGGCATATTAGTCAACCTTGAAAAGGACAAAATTCTGACACATGCTACAACCTCAAAAACATTATGCTAAATAGCATAAGCCAGACACAAAGAATAAATATTATATGATTCTCTTATATGAGGTTCCTAAAGTAGTCAAATTCATAGACACAAAAAGTAGAATGGTGGTGGCCAGGGAATGGAGGAAGGAGGAATGGAGCGTTATTGTGTAATCGTATGGAGTGGCAGTTCGGAAAGATGTTAAAAGCTCTGGAGATGGATGGTGGTGACAGTTGTCCAACAATGTGAATATACTTAATGCCACTGAGCTATACATCTAAAATGGTTAAAACGGTAAATTCTGTGTTAAATATATTTTACCACAATCTAAAAAAATGAAAAAAGTCAAGTTACAGTCAAGGCTGCCTGGGCAAACCTGTACTTTTCCCCACCAGGACTTTGTCCTTGCTCTGAGGGACTGAGGGACACTCTCTCTTTTTTCTGTCTTTCCTCCCAGCTTCCTCTCTCTACTCTAGTGCCTTTTGCACTCTTTGCCCTCTTTCTCATTTACAAAACCTTCTCTAAAAACAGACTGATTCAACCAATGATCCCCCATAGGTATTTGAGTCAATCTGATAGCTCTCCCTGGCATATTTTCGTTTTAAGACTTATCTCTAATTGAAAACGTAAGATTGTTTTTCCTGGTGAAGGTGGCCTTCTGGGACTGCTGAAATCTCTGTGCTTCGAACTTGCACTTCTGCAGAGGACTGATGTAATGGTTACGGATTCACCTGGGGAAATGGAAGTCATCGTAGGTACTTCAAGCAAAGAGAAATTTAATATAAAGAGTGAAGCTTCCAAGTTGTTGGAAGGGAAAGAGCAAAAACAAGATGGCGCTACCCATAGGTCAAGCACTACAGTTTGTCCCTCCAACTCCGTAGAGAACTACTTGACTTTGAGTCTACCAGACTTGCACCCCTGCTGCCTGCAGTCACTCCTGAAGCGAGCAGGCACTGGCTGCAGCCTTGCAAGCTCCCACGGCTGCCTGCAGCACTTCTGCAGAAGCTGGTATTAGACTGCTGCCGCCCAAGCCAGAGCCAGAAAAGGAATCCCTCCATCTGCCTCCTGCTCTCATGCAAGTGCCTCCCATGAGTAGAATCTAAACTGCAACCCTGTTGGCAGGGCAGTCTGAGAAATGCAGCTTACAGGCTTCCAGCCCTGGTGATTTGAGGAGCATAGAAAAGCAGGCGCTGAGCATAGCAGGTATCATCTGCCACAGACCCGATGTTGTTTGGAAGTTGAAATGAGCACTTCTCACAGACAGCCTGATCCCCGCATGATAAGACAGCCTCAGGTTCCAGAAGGATTCCGTCTCCCAGCCTGACCTGTCTCCCAGCCCAGACCTGTCTTACCAGCTCTGTGATCTTGGGCAATAATAGTAATAGCCATTTAACGAGTCCCGTTGGGAAGCTCAGGGCTCTAAGTGCTTTAAACCTCACACCAAGGAGCCTGTAGGGGGGTTTTGTAATTTCTATTTTACAGATGAAAAAAGCGAGTCAGGGGAACAGGTCACAGGGCCACTGAATCGAGGGAACAGGGATTTAATTCCAGATGTGAGGGACTCCTCTCATGCTGAACTCTCTCAGCTTCCATTTCCAACTCACAGGCTTGCTAGGGATTTGATAAGATCCCAGATGCCCATCTCTCATTTTATGTTTTTTCTCCCTTATTCTTAGGAGTGTGGCCTTCATCTTTCCCTGTTGGCTTCTGTTTTGGGGGAGCACCTCTGCGGAGAGCATGTGCTGTTCACTCTCCTCCCGGCTGATACCCCGCACGAAGTGGGTGCTGGTCGGTACTACTGAGGCCTGGCAAATGGGCCCAGTCCTGGACCGAAGAGGGAGTCAGAAGCCTTGGGGCTGTTTCTGCCACTGGGTAACTTTTCCTGTTACAACCCGTTAGTCTCCAATGGCTGATGTAATAAATTACCACAGACATGGTGACTTAAAACAATAGATATGTATTCTTTTACAGTTCTTTAGGCAGAAGTCTGAAATCAAGGTGTTAGTAGGGCTGTGTTCTCCCCAGAGGCTCCAGGGGAGAGCCCTTCCTTGCCTCTTCCAGCTTCTGGTGATTCCAGACATTCTTTCGCTGGAGGCCACTGGTGTCTAATCTCTTCCTCCATTTTTCACAAAGCCTTCTCTTCTGAGTCATTTATCATCTCCTTCAGCCTCACTCTTTTAAGGCTACTTGTGATGAGATTTAGAGCCCACCTGGATGATCCTGGATGCTAATCTCCTCATCTCAAAATCCTTAACTTAATCACATCTGTAAAGAATCTTTTCCTGAATAAGGTAATATTCACAGTTCCGAGGATTGGGATGTGGTCATATCTTTGAGGACACCATTCAGCCCACTATACTGCCCTTCCAAGGGAGAAAGAAAAGCATAAAGGAGTTTTCTCCTTTCTCCTCTCAGGAGCACATCCTTGGATCTGGGCCTACCTCCTTTACTGTGCAGCATTTTCCCTCCAGTATCTTCTGGTCAGTGCCACTGGAAAAAAAAATCGGAAATCTTGAGGCACACACTAAACAGGGAAATATTTACAAATGCAGCTTTTTGGTCTTTTTCAGTTGGGCATCAGTTTGGGCATTATTAATTAGACTCGGTCAGGCTTTATTTCCAGTTCAGGCCAGACAACACTCCTAATAGCTCCTTGGCCTCCAGAGTCAAAAATTCCTTTACGGTCCTCACTTGAAAGAAACTACTCAAATTAGTCTTTATCCTTTCTGGTCCTCTGCCCTGCACAAAAAAGGCAAGACAAGTTTTTCCAACTAACATTCCCCTTTGGTTTCTTCTTTCCAGACCATATTTGACTAAAACGCTTTTTCTCTACTCTCCTTGATTCCTGAATCAGGTCACATGAATCCCTTGTATGGGATTAACACTCGAACTTCCTATTCCCTTCCTCTCAGATCTCCACTCGCCCCAAAAACATTCGCCACATTTTCATCTCTCACTGTCTTCCCAGCCTGTGTCATTAATAAGATCATAACATACAAGCATTGGACAACTTGATGATATTTTCTTGGCCCAGGAAGAAAAGGGGTGATCACTCTCAATTTCCAGGCAGGATTTGGAATAAGGAGTTTCCACTCTCTGTAACCTCTGTGGAAAGATGACCAGCAGGCTCAGGCTTGTGCTGTGTGCATCCGGAGCACGGGACTGGAGTCAGCAGGCTCACCTCTGCCCACGTGGGGTCGGTTCCATGTGAATCCTCACGCAAATCTGATGTAGGCGTTCCTTGTGGTTTCGTTCACCATTAGGTAGATGTTCTCATTTGCTTTATACTGGGGACCCGGTCTTCTGGTTCTCATCCATCCTCTAAACACCATTCGAATAGCTTCCATTTGTATTGCACTTCCAATTTTGCGGAACGTTCCATATAGATTCTTATTTGACCCTGAAAACAAACCAGTGAAGTAGTTAGCTAAATACGACTAACCTCATTTTACAGATGAAAAAACTGTGGTTTTATGATTTGTATCAAAGTCAACAGCCTGTAACTGGCAAAGCTGAGGCTCTGATATAAGAACTCTGGTTTTGAAAGCAGTTTGCTTTCTGCTTCCGGCCTTCTGCTCCTCTTGCTCTGTTTTTCCCCTTCTTTTTCCCTCTTTCTCTTTTCATCATCTCTATGCCCCCTCACTCAGTTTCCTACTATTTAACTTCCTCTCTATGCTAATTATTTCTGCCATTCTCCTAGACCTGCATTTTTTTTTTACGGGTTTCAGTGTTTAATAACTGTGTGTCCTTGGGCACATTTTCTAATCTCTCTGAGCTTTAGTCTCATCTGAGAACAGAGATAATTGTCACTTTCACACAGGGCTATAGTGGAGGTTTAATAAGATGAGAGAGAGAGAGAAAGAGAAAGAGAGAGAGAGAGGGAAATTAATAGTCTTTGGCACTTGGCTGGCAGTCAGCAGACATTTCCTTCTCTTTTTTAATATTGTGGACACATGGCTAGAACTGTACACTTTTGTTCTCTTTTCACCTGTGTCATCCTTATCATATAGCTGTTGGATATGATTTATCAGGAGACCTTGTGCCTCTGTGACTATGAGCTGTGGCCAAATGAGAAGTGGTGGCTTGGTAGATGTCATATAGTGATTAATAGCAGTCTGTCTCCACAGCTCCGAGAGTGGAGAGTGACATGCATTGCCCTGACTTCACTTCTAATTCTATATTGTCATACGTGGCTGTTTGGCCAAGTGGAGGCTCTGTGTCCACAGCACAGCATCTGGCTGGAAGCCTTGGATTTCCTGGGTTGCCAAGACAGATGCTCTGAGTGGGGAAAAAAAAGGATCCAAGGCAATGGCATTTACCCAGAGCGGGTGAGTACAGGGTGCGTGTGAGGCAACACTCCTATCCCTGACTGAGCTCGTTGTTGGACAAAGTGTGAGCCAGAGCAGGGGCAGCAAAGACACGCCTGTGCAGGTTTCGTCCTGATTCCTGCAATGCCATTTTCTGGTGCTTTCCCAGTGAGAAATTCATCATTAGGACAGCATGCCTAGGAATAAAAGAGCCCAGAGAAGAGATGTGATTTGCTTTCAGGCGTTCTAGTTGCTGACCTTCACCTATCTTCTTCAAAGGAGATAGTATTATATTGCAAAGCCAGCCACTTCTATTCTCCAGATGTCTGACTGCGTTAGCATAAGGAGGATTAAACAGAACGGGATGTATCGTTGTTACCTACTAAAGTTAGGCTTTTCTTCCCCCACCTACATGTTTTGAACATTTTTGTCAGTGGCTGGAAATAAATCTTGAGGCAGAGCATTCACTGATTCCTTTCAAAGGAAAAGCAACAGCGAATATGTCTTATTCTTTCCCAAGCCAGTCAGTTATCAATTTCTTAAACAGTACTTCTGGGGCTGTAATCTGTCAAGAGTAGGGAAGCTGGGGTCCTGGTCAGCTGGGCCAGCATCATGAGCTCAGCTTATAACACTATCGTTGGAGAAAACTCACATTTCCTATTTGAAATTATACAGTTGGATGATGTTTCTCTTGGCTTCAATTGTAAAGGCTGGTGCCCAGAGCCAATCTTTGGCAAACCAAAAAGTATGAAGTTTTTTGCCTCTAACATTCCCAGCATCCCTCTTAATCACTGTTTCTCTTTATTCCTCTCTAAGTTCCCCGAGATTTCTTCTTTCCTATACCTCATCCACATGTGAACTCTGAAAAAATCTGAGACACGTTCTCTGTATGTGTAAGTGGTTGATAATATCCAGAACGGTGCTTCGCAACTTTAAAGTGTGTATGAATCTCCTGCAGCACTAAAATGCAGATTCTCATTTAGCAGCTCTGGGGTCTGTTTGAGATTTTGCATTTCCCACAATCTCCCAGGTGATGCTGATGTGGCTAGTCTGTGGACAGTACTTTGAGTAGCGTATTGGAGAAACCTCCGGTCCTCCTTCAGAGTTTCTCCTTTACTCTCACTTTACTACCTCACTCACAATACTTCT
>NW_011888782.1:35997435-36002291 GCF_000151845.1 Pteropus vampyrus | reverse complement strand
TTAGACAAATCCTAACAGGAGAAAATGGGAATGGGAAGGGTCTCTCATTTTCCTCTCTGGTTTAGGCAAGTGTGTGTGTGTGTGTGTGTGTGTGTGTGTGTGTGTGTGTACACACATTTCCCATATTTCCTAGTGACTAGCTATATCCTTGGGCTCTCTTCAGATCTGGCATGATGGTTGTTTTGCTTGATCAAAATTCTAAATTAGTTGCTCGGCTCTCAGTTCTCATTCTTGCATAGCCACAATAAATACGAATTTTAATTTTAGAAACTTGTCTTCTCTCAAAATATCCTGATCTTTCATTTTGGTAAAGATTGATCAGATTTAAGTCAAATTCCTCTGGAGATCCACCTGGAAATCCTGGATGGAATGCTGCAGGATAGCGAGCAGCATTTCCTGGATGGGCCAGAGCCGTGCCGGGCAATGATGAGGCCGTCTGTGGGAGAGGAAATAGATAGAGGAGGAGGAAGACAATGAGGATGCTGTGCCCTGGTGGCAGCAGGACAAGTTTGATGAGGAGCTGGACAAAGACAGATTCTCCTATGAGGAGGAGTCTGAGAACCTGGACTGAGAGACTTTCTTCTTTGGTGACGAGGAGGAGGATGAAACCTATGGATGAGAGGCAAGATGCAGGGAGCCTCTAGAGCTACCCCAGAAACATGAGGCTGAGGGGACTGGGAGTTACCCCTGTCACAGGGTGATGGGAGTGGGTGATTCCCAGCATCGGCAGCACTTTCTTCTGTTTGCGGAATAAACTTATTTTGTTTTAACATGAAAACAAATAAATTTCTTACATATATATATATTTTTTCTACTGTGTTTGGAGGCAGAAGTAAATAGGGAGGAGGCTAGAGATGGGGCCGGAAGAGATGGCCCAGCTTATGTTTATGCCTGATCCACCCTTGCAAGTCAGTGCATCTAGTGAACTGTCAGAAGAAACGATTTACCTCGGAAACTAAAGAGCCTCCAGATAGGAGCTCATCTTAGAGGCAGAATCCAGTGGATAAGCCAGACTCAAGAACAAAGCTTTAGTTCTCAGTAACACAGGTGGGCTCTCATCTCAGACTTCTACTGACACGATATCCAGGTTTTTGGAGAGAGAAGGCTGTAAGCAAAAACACAAAGCCATTTTCACGAATGATTCTCAAAGAGATGAACTTGGTTACCTTTTAATATAATGTTATGCATAAAGGAGAAGGTCAGTCTTAAGGGTCTCCCATCTCCACTGCCCTAGTGGGGATTCTCGCTAAAGCTGAGCAGTGCCTGCAGAGGGTGGCAGACGTGCCCAGCAAAGGTGGCAGCAATGCCTGTGGGATTTATGAGCCCTGCATGGAGCTCGGGAGGGCAATAAGGGCAGGGGGAAAGGGGGACAGAGTGGAGACAGCACAGTGGACCCATGTGGGGAGATAAACAGTTTCATTCACGAGAGATACCTTTTCATTCAAATGAGAGAAACTCTCTGAAGCCTTCAAGATTATTACTGAAGAGGTGACTGTGAAAGTGGATTTTGCTGGGGGTGGTGGCTCTGCATGACCTGTAGAAATAAAAGCCTAGGGCCACAAACCTAATTTATTCAAAATCCCATGTGTTTAGGCCTCCATTCTGTGATCTATAAAACCAGAACAGAAGACATGATGAGTTTTTTGAAGTCTACACACATGCTTTAGTCACGGCAGCTCTATCCTTGTTGTTCTTTCTTATGGGGCTTCCATGTATGATTTCATTCAAGGAAGTGTTCCTAGACTAAAATCAAAGGGACCGGCCAGCACTAGGACCCTGCAGCTCTTCCTCCATGGGCAAGGAAGGAATGGTAGATGCTCTCATAGTTTTAAGAACACAGCTTCTCAGAGCCAGGGCCAGGCCAAGAGAAGTCATGGCCGAGGAAGGGATTCTTAGAGTCTGAGCACTTCATAGTTCAACAGCTGGCGTAGTCCAATTCCCTGTATACACCAAAGCCCTTCAGGACCATTGTGGCAGCTGTAGAGAGGAACCTTAGGATGGGTGCTGAAATTCCTGGAGAAAATGGAGGTGAACAAGGCTCCAGACCTCACAGGCTATTTTAAGCCAGGAGTTAAGAAACTCCTGCTCACACTCCTAGCTTTGCAATGTTTAAATTCAAGCTCCATCACCAGCTGGCATCAGCAGCTCTCAATGTCCCCAGGGAAGGAGGCTATTTCTAAATTAACCAGGACCCAAATCAGAGACCTCATTCTACCATGATTGAAATGTTCCAAGTAATGGGATTTTAAATAAATTAGTTATTCATCATGAAGAAAGTATTATAGATAAATACCACACCTCATTGCTATTCTGAGCTCTCCAACAGTCATCTCCTTTAAGAAGAAAAATAGAAGAATTAATGTGCTTCTGAACAGTGATCTGCTTAATGATTTCAAGGTTTTTATCTGGAGAGGATTTCAATAAACTACTTTAAAAGAAGTGGAATGCAAAAAAAAAGTGTGAAGGGTTTGTATAATTGCTGAAAGTTTGGTTCTCTAGGGCTGGAAATCAACGAAAAGGGTGAATGTTATGGAAAGATTTTTAAGTACTTATTCAGGAGAAACTAAATAGAAATCAATCAGGAAAATAAAAAATTCATAAATCCAATTGCTTCTAATTGGCTCAGAAGATAGTACAGAATTCAAAATGTTTACCTGTGCACAGCTCTGTCTCTTGCAATTATTACTTTTATCACAGGAAAGAGTATTTGGGTAACCTTTTTTTCTTCCTATCAAGGAAAATTTATCAAGGCCAAAGCAATCCTGCAAATGGCTCAAGCTGAAAAACTTCATCGTGGCCATTTATGGAGAAAATTCTACTAAAGATTAATGAAGCTAGGAAGAACATATTTTCATTTCAAGTCTTTAATCATTTATTAAGCCCCTACTATGTCGACAGCTCTGAGCTGGGCCCTGTGAGAGATACACAAGTTAATGAACTATGATTCTTGAGAATTCACAATTTAGAAGAGGAAACAGATGAATGCCTAATTAACTTTATTTAAGACAAGTACTAGTGCAATGAAGGCTTAATAATAGAGAGATATTACCACACCTTACAGGAAGAGAGAGGAGCATGGATAATTTCTGACTAAGATCTGCAAAGGCTTATTGGAGAAGGTGAAATCAATATCAAGGGGTAAGAAGATATTCCACCCAGAGAGAACACTTTGTGAGCAAATGTCCAGTGGAAATGTGAGCGAAGCTTGGGAAATGCAAAATGTATTATAATAACTTAGAAGAACTGGTAGGAGGTAAAATCCTGAAGAACATAATATTTATATTTAGCATGATAATTTCTGCCTCTCTATCTCAAAATTATGGGCACCCATAATTTATGTGCTGCCCTCATTTCTCTTGTTAAGATGAAAATTTCCCAATGATATTATACATGTTTCTTCCTCAATTGGTTAATCCTCCCAAGGATGTTCGTTTTTTAAAAAAAAAATTTATTTTTTTGTTATGTATTTGTTTAAGCTATTAAAGAACTTAAGATATGGAAGTATTCATGATTGAAACAGTAAGGACAACTTTACGAAGCTTCTGGTTTTCTTTTCTTCATCGTGGGCATTTTTAACATTCCAAAGTTTGCTCAGTGTTTCTTTTTATAACAGGTATAGGCAAAGGATCACATTCTGTTCTAAGCTGTTAAACTTTCTCTAGTGGAGGAATTTCAGGCATCCGCGTAAAGATGGTGGTTTCAGGCAGGAAGATTTACCTAGGAAGGCCCTCTGGGAGTTACCTTAGTACTGTAGGATGGGTACATGTGTTAGAGACACAAGTCCTGGGTTTCAATTCCAGTTTCTCCTCTTGGAGCGCTGAGTCTGGGGCAAGCTGCTCTGCTTCTCGGAGACTAGACTTCCATGTTTGCAAACTGAAAGTGATTGCTGATTTCAGCTGATTTTACCTGAAAGCAAAGTCATTCCTAGTACAAGATGCAGTACAAGTGAAGGATGCTGGGAGTCCCCAGAGCAGCTCTGGGTTCAGGCCGTTGGGAGGGGCATAGATCCCTCTTCCACTGCCCTTGTTGACCCCGCACTCTTCTCTTTCTAGCCAGTTTCTCCTAGCTGAACCGGTCATCTTTTAGATCTCAAGAGAAAATTATTTCTTCCAGGAGGCTTTAGACTTACTCTCTCACTCTCCAGATCAATTTGGGTTTAGTATCTTTTCGCTCCCATGGCAACTTTTAACATAGTAACTTTTACTGTCTATATTTCTTGTTAGACTGTTAAGATTAACAAGGGTATCAGATCAATATGGTTTACTGCCTGGCCTTTGGTAGATGGCCTTAAATATTATTGAGTGAATTAATAAAAGAAAGGGGAAAAGAAAAAAGGGAAGGAGGGTGGAAGGTACTAAAGGAGGAAGAGAGAGAGAGGGAAGGAAGGAGGGTGGGTGGGAAGGAAGGAAAGACCTTGTTAAATTCATTCCATTGTAATCAAATAGACCATCTAGAGGACTAAAAGATGCTGTGTTCAGACTGACGTGGCAGCCACTGAGGAAGAATTAGGAGTGGCTCTCATGAACATGCTATGCTCTTTCTGAAAGAATGAAAAGGCAGCACCTGGGCCCGCTCATTACTACATATGTCATCTTTGCTTTCAGCGCTATTCTTGCTAACGTTTAAATGCTAACTTTGCGACCCTGGGGCCTCTTGAAGGACACACAATAAATTCCTATGAACTGACATTCTTTTACTGTTCAACAGAGAACACAATACCTTTCATCTACTTTGCAAACTAGACTTCTTTTACTAAGTATGGTAGATGAATACTTTTAAAGTCTTTCGAAGAAATATTAGAGTATTTCATCAGAAGACATTCTGCTTTTGTTTACAAGTGAAAATATTTTATGGGG
>NW_011888782.1:35980345-35996670 GCF_000151845.1 Pteropus vampyrus | reverse complement strand
CAACACAGAAACATTAAGTAATGAGGCCAAGAATATGAGTCGTCAGTCTGTGCTCTTAGCCACTGCTGGGAAGGGTGGGGGTCGGTGGGAGTGGGAGGGCAGAGATATAATGGGGAGATGCAATCTCGATCATTGAGAAGCTTACAGTCCATCCAGATGACTCATATTAAGAACCCAGATTCTGTCATATTTCTTATACTTTTTTGTAGTTCTAGAGTCTGCCTTTGGAATTAGAGAGAAGTCTATTTTGCCTTGTATCTGCCTTTCCTACAATGCCCTCTGTCCATTTGATCCTGCATCATGGTCACAGCTGATTAGACCAAAATGCAGAGGAAGGAAAGCACTGAGTCAGAGAAAAAAAGCCTCTGAACCTCTGAGAAATCCCTGAGATAACATCTTCCAGGAACTGAGAAAAGTGAGAAAAGAGTGGTATGGAGAGAGAGAGAGAGAGAGAGAGAGTGCGAGAGAGAGCGAGAGAGCGAGAGCGAGTGAGAGAGAACACGCACAAGGGGGGCCCAAGTCTGGACTGAAACATGTTGTCTAGCCCTGCAGTCCAAGAACAAGAACTTGGCATCCTTTAAAGTTTTGTTCTTTAAATATTTACTCAACATTTGTTTAAATGGGAGGCTGAGCTCTGCCTGGGATAAGAGCAGATGAAGGGGCTGTGCTCATTCATTTCAATGACCTAATTTAGCTCTGACCCCAAGCATCATGTACAAGTTAGCCAAGAAGAGATTCTATGGTAACCAAGATCTTCCTTTTTCATATTGTCCCTCTCAACAGACCTCAGAGCGGGTCCCAGTCATAATCTATTTTTCCTCCAGCATAGCCCTTGGGGGTCCCATCCTCTTCCCCATCTCTCCTGAGGGTCACAGTTCCCCTGCATTACTCCCCCCACCCCCAATCCAAAAAATTGCAGGAGACGTTCCTCTGGTAGCAATTTGGTGCCTAGCTATATTTTGGTGTCTCTTACAGAGGGTGCTTCAGTAGAATTGCTCCAAGCCTGTCCTTTGTCCTTAACCTGTCTCTGAGACAAAGATAGGTGAATTGAAGAGTGTCAACTTCATGATCATACCAGAGTGTTGGCCTAAGGGCATTGGAACCATTGGAGGGTTTTAAATGTAGTTTCATGGCGTGTGTTCTGATCTAACTACCTTGGAGGCAGAGGACAGAATCCCACATAGGCCATGATTGGTGGATCTGGAGAACTGATGATAGAGAGGGATGAAGGGGATACTATTAGTACCTCCCAATTTCAAGTTTGCTCAAGTCTCCAATCCTGTTTTTTTTTTTCTTTTTTTAAATAATAATCACCATTATCACTGTGGTCACTTTTATTCTCATAAGGTGCAGGGCCCAGTGCAAAATAAAAATGCAGAGACCTATTTAAAAATTACTAAGAATTTCAAGACAAGGACAGCAAGTGGGGAACATTTCTGAGCACAGGGCTCTGAGACTTCACGGGTCATACACACATGAAGCCGGCCCTGCTAACAGTTATACGTTCTCTGTCCTGGTACTTTCCACTGTGGTAACTAAGCTATATCTTGTTTCAACATCTTCTTTGACTCTTAAATGATGCTACTCTGCTTTTTCTGCTTTATTGTTTCTGCGTACTGTCTTCTTTCTGTATGTCATTTGGCCTCTGTACTGCTATAGACTAATGATTTTCTCTGAATATCTCATTTTCAGAGCCTTCATAATAGAGGGTCTGATAGGTTGACACAGACACATACTATAGTAGAGATCATTTTTGTTGGGAAGATGCTCAGCAATAATTAAAGTCAAGGTCATAGTCTGACCTTGACGCAGGTGTCCACTCCTGGCCAGGCTGGCAAAAACACGTAGACAAAAAAAAAGAAAGCACGTGGTCCTGGATATGGCAAGCACAAGTGTATACTAATAGACTATTCTTCAATCAAAAATGTAGGTTCGAGTCTTTGTCTAGGCTCTAGAATTATAAAAAATTATAAGAAACATGATAAAACCTTGCTTCCTGCACTCACAGGGCTTAAAACTTATTGGGGATAAAGGAGCTACTGTGAGGCACCTTGTAGGACTGTGTTAGACATGGACCTTACTGGTTATTCTGTGCCCCACGCCCCTGCTACAGTCCAATTGCCCTCATTGCATTTCTGACCCCACTGCTTGATTGGCATGTGTCTTTGGGCATGTTCTTTTACTTCTCGGTGCCTCAGTGTTCTCATTTGTAATATTAGGACAATAAGATACAGTCTGGATCTCAGAGAATTTTGTAAGATTATATGAGATCATCTAATTCTGGCTCAGTAAATAATTTGGCTTAATATTTTCTATCATACATTTTTCTTTCGTTATTTCTAAATTCCTTCTCCTTTTCTTGAACAGACAAATCATACCCACCTCTGTCCAGATGGTCCATGCTCCTTTTTGCTTCTGTAGTTTTGCTTAGAATATTTCTACCTCCTAATGTGTCCTCTCTTCTCCTCTCCGTTTAAGTCTGACCTATCTTCATGACCCAGCTTAAGTCCCAAGACATTTACCCAACTTTCCTTGATTATTTCAACCCACATACAGAGACTCACCAAACAAAATCAAGTGTTAAAAAGACTTATTCCTCAGAGTGCAGTCCCCTCTTACAGCTCAGGAAATTGAGGCAGACAGAGCCAAGCCTCTCTCTCTTTCTTAACCTCCTGTTTACATCACTCATCTGTGTCATCCATTGTAGCACTTCTCCATCCACTGCCTCTGTTCCTCCTGTTTCCTGTCTTAACAGCTACTTGTCTTAGCCTTAGATCTTAGTTCATATGACTCTTTTTCAGCCTTTGTCTCCCCAGAATAGACCAATTCTATAGGCTATCTTTCCTCGTAGCTTCCTGTTCTTCCCCTTGGAAGATTTCATCAAAAAGCAATTTGGGAATTATAGCTATAGTTAGTTGTTAATCGCCCTTTGCCCTCACTCATTGGAATGAAAGTTTTTTTAAAAAAAAAAATCAAATATTTACTGGATGCCCACTACATGATAGGGTGCTGGTTACTGGGGACTCGATGGTGAACCAGACAGATTTGGTTCCCGCCTTCGTGGATTTTTCATAAAGCTAGCAAATTAAGAAGTGAGAATAAGCGCCTAGATTTTTTTGTTTTTGTTTTTTTTTTTTTTGGAGCTCTCATGGATTGAATGTAGCTAAAGAAAAATGAACAGTACTGGACACTTTACTCCCACTAAACTGAAGTAGAATAGTGAAGTTACCTTTACAATTAAATGTAAGCTAATAGAAATATTTCAAGTACTTCAGGTAACATAATAAAGGAAAATGTTTTGAAAATGAAATACCACCTTCTTTATGCTAGATTCTTCTTTCAAAGGCCAAGAGTCAACATTTACTCAAGTCTTAGTTGTCTAAATCACTCTAATGCCTTGGGGTTTTTTCCAACTGTTTCACAAGAACAATCTGGTTTCTTGTTATGCAAGAGACACAAACTCTGAGCACCTGAACAGTTAGTTACCTTCCTTTGAAAACTAATCTGAGTGCAAACAAAACACTTCATTTGCAGGTCAAGACTATCTTTCATCCTTTATTTACAGGAACCAACTTCTTGTGAAATGACGTTAAATTATAAACACCCAATCCAGTTAGGGTGAGACTAGTAATTTCATTGGCTTCAGATTGTGCACTTATGGCAACCCCCTTCTGTTAGTCTGAAAATACTCACTATAGAGATTACAATGTTCACACCAACCTTTGTTAGGTTTCGGTTGCCTAATGGACATTTCTGCTCAGTATCTCACTGGCAACTCAAAATCAACAAGTCCCAAATTGAATTATGACCCAGTAACTCTCTTTTTATTCTTAATATCTGTTAATGACACCTCTGAACTAGAAATCTGAGATGCAGTCTCTTACTCAAATACAAATTCCTGCATTTTTAATCAAAATGTTTCTTGGATTTGCCTCCCAATCCACTCTCCATTGTTTCCCCTCCTGATATCCCTCTTTCCCCTGCTGGCTCAGGTCTTCACATCTTCATCACACCTTCACTGGCCGTGGACTGTGGCCTCCTAATTTTTTCTCAAGGCTTCACTTCTATTTTTCTGAATCTTACACTCGCATTGCACTGCGACGATCTGTCTGCGATTCCCATCTTGTCATTTCCCTGGTCGTTGGACCAGAGAAAATGGTTTCCTATTGTCACCAACAGTGAAAGGGGGGGAGGGGCTCTTTTGAAAGAGCCCCTCTTGGGAGGAACAAGAAATTATTCCTTGTACTGGGCCATCCATTCACACTGCAGGATAGCGAGCATCCCTGGACACAGGCTACTAAATGCCATGAAAACCCCCAGTCATTGTGACAACCAAGAAATACACATACACATTCTCAGACGTGCCCAGGTGTTACCCCAACTGACCTCCAAGAGAAAAGTCTGTGTTTCTTAATATGGCTGACAAAGGCCTCCTGACCCCAACTTTAGACTGCTGGCCTTCCTCACTACTCCCGCACACTTGGTTCTCCGGGAACAGTGACTACCGTGCTGTGACATCTCCTTCAACTCCCTCACCTAACTAGCTCCTCATTCTTCAAGATTCAGAAGCCTTCCTTGAATATCTTCCTCCACTTTGTCTCTCTTTGCCACTTCCTCTTGCCTCACCCCTTTCCAGCACTGATTAGACAAGTGCTTCTCCTCTGTGTACACTGTGTGCACTCTGGGGACACAATCCCCACACTACAGTGACCTGTTTATTCCTGACTGCCCCACTGATGTTTCTGAAGACAGTGTGGAAGAGACAGATGCACTTCTCACACCCCACTCCAAGACAGAACTTGCTGTCTATAGTAGTGTCCTAAAGCTGCTGACACAACTTCCTAGGAAAAAGTTGGCTTAAAACAACAGAAATTTATCATCTTATAGTTCTGGAGGCTAGAAGTTCTGGAGGTGTTGGCAGGGCTGCACTCCTTCCAAAGGCTCTTGGGGAGAATCCTTCCTTCTCTTTCCAGCTTCTGGTGGCTCCAGGTGTTTCTTGGCTGGTGGCTGCATAACTCCCATCTCTGCTTCTATCTTCACATGGTCTTCTCATCTTCTCTGTCTCTTCTGCTCTTTTGTCCCTTATATGGACACTTGTCATGGGATTTAGGGCCTGCCACTGTAATCCAGGATGATCTCACTTCAAGATCCTTAACAATTCGATTTGCAAAGACCCCTTTTCCAAATAAAGTCATAACCACAGGTTATGGGATTTAGGAGGTGAACATGCCTTTGAGGGGCATTATTCGACCCACTGCACTGTCCAACTGTGAGGAGTAAGTTCAGCAAACAGCCTCCAGCCATCAGCTGCTTTGGGGGCTGAGGGATCTGCACTATGGGAGAGCCTCGTTAGACTGTTGAAAATTGAAATGGGTCACTGAGAATCAGGCCACTTTGTGATGCTGGCCTATCACAGGCTGGTTGAAAACACCCATGGTTAAATTCTTTCTCCTTTACTTTCATTTCCTTATACTCGCCATTAGGTGCTTTCTCTAGCTCTTTCAATGTAAGCATTTATTGAGACGCTTTTAAACTCCTCTGAGTGAGATGTTGAGGTTGCTATAGAAGAAGCCAAATATATTCCCTTGTCTTCCTGGAGCCAGCCTCTCTAATAGGGGAGACGGGGAGCAGTACAAACACAGGCAGCTGATGATGAAGCGCCATGATGAATGGTAAAGAAAAGTGACAGCTACAGCCTCAATTTCCTGAGCTGTAAAGAGGGGCTGCACCAAGGGCTAAGTCTTTTCAACACTCAGTTCTGCTTTGTGAGTCTCTGTATGGAGGTTGAAAAACCAAAGAAAGTTTTATAAGGGCCTTGGGCTTAAGCTGGGCTGTGAAGGATAGCTGGGACTTACACAGGGGGAAGAGAAGGGGAATAGTCCAGCTTGAACAAAAGTATGGGGGCCTCAGGGCCATGGTCGTCTTGAGGGGGAGGGATAGGTTTTGCCGATCTAGAGGAGGAAGAGGAGGATGAGGAGGAGGAGGAGGAGGAGAGATGGCTTGGGTATAATGGAAAGAAGATCAGGGTTTTTGGTAGGAAATAATAGGAAATAAAGATGGGGAGAATGGCAGGTATGCAGGGCCTCAAAGGCCCTTCTGCTTACAGTGTGGAGTCATAGAGTCATTGAAGGAGCTTCAGAAAAAGGAAGAGCTGAGGTTATAAAAGTGGTATTTATTTTTTAAGAAAAGTATTTGGGACATAGTATAAGCAAGGGAAAATGAGAGACCAGAAACTGAAAGCTAACTCCAGACTCTGTTGCTGTTGCCCAGGTGTATAATGTGACGAGACTAGGAATGAAAGCAGAGGTAATATTAGATACCTGTATGAGTTGTTGGTTTATTAATTGGTGTGAACTTTAAAGAGAGAGGAATCTTAAATAACTCCAAAGTTAATATCCTGGGAAACACTCAGAAGTAGGAACACTTGGGAGTCAAGATTAAAAAGACCACGAGCCTACTTTGGGACTTTATTTTTTTTTTTTTTTACTTTGGGACATTTGAGTGCGGTAATGTCATTTTTTTTTTTTTTTTTTTACTTTGGGACATTTGAGTGCGGTAATGTCAGGACATTCAAATAGAAATGTCCAGCGGTTTGTTAAAGATGTCTCACTGCTGCCCTGTCACTGCTGCCGCATTGTCCTGTCACAGTCCATCCTAATGGGCTGTCTCTCCATTGCTCCCGGGAAGAGAGCCTCCTGTTAACTCCACAAAGGCATTCTCTGTCTTATCTCGAATGTGACCTTTTTCTTAATTTATGATATCTACTCCTGAATCTTTTGGTGTATTAACATCTATTTTCCACTCTCTGGTGTCTGAAAAAGAAGCACGAGGGGAAGTCAGGACAGAACCCATTTATTTATTTGTCCAACAGATATTTTTTGAGCATCCACTTTGTGCCAGGCAATGTGCAAGGCATTGAGCATCTAAGATGATTAAAGTGAATCCGATCCACTTTGTGATGGGGAATATAGACACCAGACAAGGGTGAGATGAGCGCGAGAAAGGCCTGAAGAACTCTGAGGGGCTTTGGGAGGCTTTAAAAGAAACAGCATTGAAGTGAAGCCCTGAACAATATTTGGGAGTAATTCAGGGCAGGGCTGCAGCGCTGCCGGGCTGCACAACTCCAGAGTGCGCCTTTCACACTATACTCTGGAAATGTGTGAGGAAAACACGCAGGACTCGGGCCAGGAAATGGTGGGGGTGGGGGAGGCAGGGGGCGGGAGTGGGTGGGAAGGGAGGGGGGAGGGCTAGGGAGCAGGCAGTGGGAGGGACCCCTGAGCTGATTGGAGTTTAGATACTGACTCATGCTAACTAAACTCATAAGGCATTAATAAATATAAACCAGCATAGCTGTTTGCTAATTTTCATGAGAAATTAGAGTATATATCTGTCACGCAGACCAGAGACTGACAGCTTTGAAGTGCTGACTCATGCTAACTAAACTCTCAAGGCATTAATATATGCAAGCCAGCATGCCAGTTTGTTAATTTTCTATGAGAAACAGAGTCGATCTGTCAAGCAGACCAGAGATTGACAACCAGTGCTCTCTCATTCTCTCCCTGCGTGGAGGGCTCTCCAGGAAGCCAATTATCCCAGGTTTCATGGTGAGCCTGGAATCAGAGGAAAAGAGCAGTTAGTTTCACAACCTGAGGACTTAAGGACTTCAGGCTCCGTGTCTGATGTGTCCATCTCTTGTCGGGAACAGGCTTAGTCAGTTTGTCAGGGCAAAGAGGCAAGGTGGCGAGATCGGCCCACCCTAACCTCTTTGCACCTCCCCACTCTAAAGCTTATTAACCTTCCTGATTCTCATTCTCTTCCTTTAAAAGTGTGAATACTAACTGTAGTTTGAGATAAACCCATTTCCTGCATCACTTTATATCAACTGTGTGCATTAATTTTAGTTATTGAAGTCTAGGGGCATTCCCATTGTTCAGGTTCTTGGTGTCGCCTTTCTGCTGCGCTCATCCCACATATATAAGCTAATTTGGTATTTTGGGTCATCGTAGTAACAGCCACATGTATGGCAAGCTGAATGCAAAGGGACTTTTAACCAGGTAAAAAGCAGGGTAGCTTTGAGGTATGATTTAAGTCATCTTGCCAAGATATGAGCTCAGACCTCCTGACTTCCATTCCACCCTCTCCCTAGTGCCTGTGCAGGGCTGGCTAAATGCTACCTTGCCACCAGCTTGACCTACACCAGGGTCCTTCTCAGTCTGGCTACTTAGTATGGAAGCAGAATTATGTGCTCCCTCCCCTTCCCCCTCAAAAAAAGATGTCCACATTTGAATCTGTAGATGTGTACCTTACACAACCAAGGGACTTACACAATCCAAGATTAAGGACCTTGAGATGGGGAGATTGCAGTGGATCATCTGAACTCAATATAATTACAGGGTCCTTATCAGAAAAACAGGGAGAAAGGAAAGTAAGACAAAGAGATGCAATGACAGAAGCAAAAGGTCAGAGAGAGAGAGAGAAAGAGAGAGAGAGAATGCAATGTGAAGATGTTATTCCGCTGGCTTCGAAGATGGAGGAAGGTGACACAAGCTAAGGAATGCGCAGCCTCTAGAAGCCAGAAAAGGCATGGAAACAGATTGTCCCCTAGAGTCTTTGGAAGAAACATAGTCCTGCTGACATTTTGATTTGAGGACTTCTGGCATATAGAACTCAAAGGTAATGAATTTGTGTTGTTTAACACCACTAAATTGGTGGTAATTTGCTACAGCAGCAATAAGAAAATGATATATTCAGCTTCTCCTGGCAATGTCCACCCTCTCTCTAGAGTCCCATCACTCCAGACATATCAGTGAGTCTGTTGGTGGGAGAGACAAAGCACCCAGTGTTTGTGTAAAGAGAGAGTTATACTTCTCACAAATAGTGCAACGTTAAAATCTCAGGCTCATTGCTGCATATATATACATGGTGATTCCGTGCCCTGGGCCCAAAGTACAGTAGCATTGTCACCGCTGGTGCAGACACACAGCCCTCCTAGGGTGGTGATGAAGATGCGGGCTTCCTTTGAAGCTAGCTGTTCAGATCGGCTCTACAGGGGCCTCAAGCAAGATGAGAATTAACTCCAAGATTCTCATCATGATGCA
The DNA here is from genome assembly GCF_000151845.1 of Pteropus vampyrus. NCBI lineage: Eukaryota > Metazoa > Chordata > Mammalia > Chiroptera > Pteropodidae > Pteropus > Pteropus vampyrus. The sequence goes on along the minus strand of NW_011888782.1, from coordinate 35,987,572 downwards.
GGTTTCATATCAAAACTTCATAATCAACTGACTAGAACAGGAAATAATTAATCAGGACATTACAGAGCAGTTAAGTATAATTAATTCATACAAAAGAATGTGAGTGTGCAGTTTTAACTGCCAGAGTGGTTTTATTTCCCTGCACATTTAGTTCAAGATAAACAAACAGAATAATCTTTTCAGGTTTTTCATGACTCATGGGCTATTTCCTCCTTCCTAGTTACCAAATATATTATTAAACTCATATACTAACACCTCTAAGTTGATCATATTCTGGAGAAAGAACTTCTGCTCCTAGTAAATGGGAAATTAACTCTGTCATATGTCACACACATAAGCGTGTGTGTGTGTGTGTGTGTGTGTGTGTGCGCGCGCGCGCACGCACGTGCATGAGTGAGTTAGGAGGTGGTGCTGAAAGGAAATTTGATTTCTGCCCAAATATCTTAACATCTAAGCAGAATGCATAAAAAAATTATGTGAAAACACCATCTGAGAAAGTGACTTAATCTCAAGGGTAAACTTATTGATACTGTGTGGGTTTTCCCTTCCTCTTATCTTTCTTCCCCTGAAGCTGGGAGCTTTTTCTTTATAAGGAAAGGGGTGAAAAATGTAAGGCATATGAGTTGGCTGCAGCAGCAGCATTATTGTTCTTCTCCCAGTTCTCCTGTCATAGTTGGGACATTCAAAAAGCCAAAAGAGCCAAGTCCCATAAGCAGGGCTTTATGTAGAGTGGGGGAGAATTCATCATGCAAAAGTGGCGAAGGGCATACGTTCTCCCCTTTGTGGCTCCAGAGAGCACCGTGTGCCTTGTCCAGCTAGAAAAATAGAACTGGTTTCATGTGATGAATGATTATTGCTTAGAAGTGCAGATCCATCACAGAAACAATAGGAGAGGCAGGCTCCTGGTCTGTCTTCAGGGATCGGTGGGTTTCTCTCTTTCTCTCTCTCTCTCTGATAGATTTACTCCCCAGATTAACCTGTTCACAAATTATAACCAAAAGGCCACTGATCACCTCAGGTTGAAATCATAATGTTCTATTACGTGACAAATATAAACATACTCCACTTTCTGATCTAATTCACAGTATAATGATACTCAAATCTCTTAAGAGTCTTTGTTCTTGCATTTGGAATTGGTCTAGTTCCCAAGAGCTTTACTTTGATGCTCTTCAATCTCTGCCTTCATTGTGATATATGGTTTCAAGATGAAAGTTATGATCCATCAATGAGTTTTGAAATAAATTTAGTGGGTCACAACCAGAATTTTTTTTTTTTGTTACAAAGGACTAAAATACAAAAGAAAATATCAGAATATAACACACAAAGCAAGGACGATTTTGTGTGAAACTTTAGTTTGATGATATCTACACATCTATAGCATAGCATACTGGCTCACCTATACACCTACATGTTTGTGTATACTTGGTTATGATGAAAATTTATTAAATGTGGGCCAAAAATGTTTGAAAGCTTTAGCTGTATGTATTGGGCATTCTAAAGCCTATCTCACCCACAGAGATAGGCAGAGTAAAGAATAATGAAGCTAGTCTAGACTGAGATGAGAAGTGGACAGAGTCAAAAAGTACTGAACACACAGAGGTGCAGTAATAGTAGCTACTCTGGTCCCTGAGGTGGCCTCAAACCCAGTCGAGGTCTTCAGGGGGTCTGTTCATACACTTGGCTCTTTCCCTGAATGCCTGTGAGAGCCCTCCATACCTCATTACTATGTGTGTCCACAACATGAATAGAAAAATGGGACCTAACATGATCAATTAACTAGGGGACATGTGTAGACTGTTATGACTGATACAGAAGAACATTGTGTAGGCAGCAGAAAGGACCTGTTGCATAAGTATCACAAACTTTTTGTTCTGCTAAAAGTAATGGAAATGTGTAAGAAGTGTGCTGGTGATGGCCTAAGACATGATTCTTGGGCAAGAGCTAGATGGAATCACAAGCTGCATTTTTTGTGTACATTTAAGTATTCTAGCTATACACTTAAAACTATAAAAAATGATTTTGTTATAAGCATTTCCACAGTCTCCACCCATTCCTCCATCTCTCTCTCTCTCTCTCTCTCTCTCTACTGAAACACAAGTTTTTAAAATGCTATTTTGTTAAGGTAAATTTGCCTGGGTATACAACTCATATCACTGTGGACGACTGGGCCAATCCAGGGGAATAGCCCTTCCTTGTAATCAAAAAGACCTATGATTGAACACGTAGCATTCCAACACTTCATATTCATTATTTGGCAGATATACGTAGGGGTAGTTTTAGTCAATGGAGCAGTCATTTCAAAGATGCTGGTTATGACTTAAGCAATCACCATCAATAGCTAATAACATCTAAAGGCAAATACTACTGGGTAATACATACTTCTGACAGAAGTCAAAAACATTCAAATCAAGTTTGCAAAAATCTCCAGCTCTAAGTACCACTTTACAGGTAATATAGGAGATAAAGAACATATTAAACAATGTCACGGGAATGCCATCAATAGAAGCCAAGGGGCTGGAAGTTATTAGATAGAAAGAACTGGTTCTTTCAACAATAACACAACAAACAGGAGAAAAGAGTATGGACCTTATTTGAGAGAAAGAGAGAGAGAGAGAGGTGGGAGGGAGAGAGACTATAGGGTGATCAGTGAAATGTAAATACTAGATGAATATTGGATGATATTAAGGAATTATTAGTATTGATTTTAAGGAGGTACAGTGATGATTTTTAGGGAGGCGTAATCATGGTGTAATTATTGTTTTTAAAAAGGGTAGTCTTTGTTTTCTACAGATATCCACTGAAACATTTACCAAAGAAATGTTTGGGCATCTGAGATTGGTTTCAAAATTCTCTGGGGTAGGGAAGATGTGGAGGAAGAAACAGACCATGAGATGAAAATACCGAATCTGGGTAATAGGAGTTCGTTATAATACACACTATACTTTGGTATAGGTTTGTAATTTTTCCAAAATTGTATGTCTATTTTATTGAAGTATTTGTCCTTTTAACAAACATACCTAAATCACATTAGTGTTCTCTGTCCAGACTTGCTTTTGTTACTTCATATTTCCTCTTGCTAAGATGCCACTGTTTTTTCAGATAGGCAATTGTTTTAGTTGCACTTTTTGATGCCTCCTGACTTGAAGGTCAAAGCTCACTTCGGGTAGGGGAGAAGAGGAATGGCTGCCATGTTATTTTGGAGATATACGTCAATTATACATTGATTTTAAGACATATCTTGTTTTCAGGCTACCCAAACTGTATATCTTAAAAGCAAGGAAAATATTAATTCTTGTTTTCTTTTAGATCTTTGGTAAATGTTTGGTTGCAAAACCTGAGGGTTTCCCAAGAGAAAATATTATTGTGTAACTGTGGTCTTTGTTCTTTACGTCCTTTTTCCCACAGTGTGTCAGAATCTAGCCATCAAGTTGAAATAGGTTAATCTGGTCTTATCACCATCAAACCTGTCTCAGTCATCTGGAAGAAGATACCGACACAAGAAGAAACTATGGGTACACTCTTTAGAAAATACGTTTGCAGCTGGTTTAAAATACTTCCAAGGATTCAAGGTGAATTCAATAGTCTGAGACCCATAAAGGTTTCTCTAGCATAGACTTCCCAGGCATAGCTGCAAGAACAGAAGTGGGGCTTTGAGCCAGAAGGAGCTGGGTTGAAACCTGGCTGTGCCAGTTACCAACCAGGGGAGCTTGGATGTGTTTCTTACCCTCTCTGAGCCTCACATGCCTCATAGATAAAATCTCTCAGACATCTACTTTTGTGTTCTGTGATTTAAATGCAATAACAACATACTTAAAAGCCCACAATGCCATGTTAGGTCATAGTAGAAACTCAAGTTCCTCTTACCATTTTTTTCTGGAATCCAGGTCAAGCTCTATTGGCACATACTCTGGGTAGAATTTGTTAGCCCAATCTTCTGACTGGTCCTTCAGTTATTTGGTCATTCTGCAAAGTGATCATTTGCCAAAGAATTGAGTTTGGGTGATATCTTAGTCAGCTCAGGCCGCTATAACAAAATACCGTGCGTGGCCAGTGGTTCTGTTAGGGACTCCAGGACCCGGCTCTTCATGGTCAGCTTCGGCTAGCAGTGGCTGGCAGTGGCCATCCCACAGGCAGCAGGCCCACAGCATGTGGACGCCAGCTGGCTCCTCTTCCTGCACCACCCCATCTGCTACATGAGAATGACACTGGGAGAGGCTGGGAGGAGCTGGCCAGCTTACGACCTGAGGGCTAGTGTGTGCACATATTACATACGTGCTGGGAGAAGAGGGAAGGGGGCTGCAGAGGAAGGGCACCTTGCTTTCCCCAGGGAAATGACCAAAAAAAGTTTTCCTTCCCAACCCCTTTTCTAAACCAGCTTTCAAGTACATTACTTAACCTGTCTGAGCTTGAATTCCTTTATCTGTATGAAAGACAGAGAAGATCATACTAAAAATCCATGTTATTAGTACTCTGAGCAAAGGTTAGTTTCCCAAATTTCTAGCTGCCTGAAGATGATGACATTGGTTAAGTTTGCTACAGGCGATGAAGCAAGCAAGGGCCAAGGATAACAGATCTCCTGCCAAAGGAAGGTGCCAAGGCAATCCTACCACGACCTTGGATAGCTCTGGAGGAGGAATGGCTGGTTGAAAGCAGCAGACTATCTACCGATTTCCAGCCTCCAAGGTTTCCAGGGAGAGGGCATGAAATAAAATACCTTTAAGAGTCAGACAGGTAATAATAATGAATGGAGCATGCCAGGGGTCTGCATAGTAAACATTAGCCGTGTCCTTCACTTCCACAAGGATGCTTTCTCTACTTGTTGGTAAAACAAGCGGTCTGATAGGTTTATGATTTGTTTTCTTATTTTTTGTGGATTCATGGGCACAAAGAAGTGATTTCTCTACTACAAGCAAAATGCTAAAATATAGCCTCAAGTAGCAACTGCGGAAGGAGCTAAAAACCTGGGGAGCAGGGGCTCCACCCAAAGAAGGCAGAGGCTGTGCAACTCCAGCTAATCACCGGGAGTGAGGGATGGGTGGGGTGTGGATCCAGGGTAGGCAGATCTCCCACTTTTCTTTTTTACTTAACAGAAGCTTATGTGAGGGATGGGGTAGTATCATTTATTGAACTTCTAGTTATCTTCCACAGACACTTTTATATCCCTTATTTCATGCAGTCCTCAAAACCTTTTTGGAAGGAGTGATTACTATTTTTAAATTGTTTCTTATGTAATAAATGAGGAGATCAAAGCTCAGAGAAAATAAGAAACTTATTAAATATATACACCAGCTTGGAAGAACTGTATCTGCCTGATGCTGGCTGCAGTTCTTACGCCTTTGTATAGGGCCCAACATGGAACAAATACTCAATAAGTAGTTGCTGTTAATGTTATTTCTCAGGGTGAAAGAGCCAGTGAGTGATGAGACCTTCATGAAAGATGATAAAAGACCTTGTGGGGTGAAAAAGAAAGAGGTTTGCATAATTAATAGTGAACTAAGAAATGACTGATTTACGTGTCACAACATCTTTCTTCTAAGGATTTTGAGGTATTTGACAGTTACCCCACTTGTCTTTTCACCAATTCTGGCAGTATTCCAGGCAAGCGAGGGGACATGAGTTATGGAATGATTTAGTAAGGGTCAAACTCGAGGACAGGATGCTGTATTGGCTCCTTGTCCATTCCTTCCTGCACCACTTGAGTCTTCAGAGCACTCTCTCTGCAGGTATATCTAGGGAGGGGCCTTCCACCTGCTACCCCACCCTCATCACCTATCATTAAACTCAGCAAGTACGATTAACTCAAATTTCACCTTGGGGTCTTAGTAGGATGTAGAGAAAACAATTTAGAAAATGGACCATGGTGAGATATTTAGACAAAGCAGATGGAGACAACCCCTCAAATCTGTCTTCTACTCAAATTCTGAGCTTTAATGTGTACTGCAATGCCCAGAATACTGCAGGAAACTGAGCTGGATACAAAACCTCAAGTAAATGCTTTGTTGAGCACTTCAGTATTGCTTTCATTATCAGAAAAAAACAATATACTAATAATTTTAGCTATAGCTATTGATATAAGCTTTGCTTATGTTAGCCTGATATAGTATCTTTTCATCAAAATCAAAGAGTGAGTTTTAGGGGAAGTGGCTTTATGGTCATAATACTTCTAGATTTCTGTACCCAAACTGGAAATCTATAGACCTGTAAACTGGAAGCTATGGGAAGTTCACGAGACTCCTGTTTACACTCTTGCCACTACCTGTCTTAAAAGTTTGCATGAGACACAGAAGTCTTGATTAAATACAGATAACAAGATGTCCTGAGTTGATTTTTTTCATTTGACATTAGACTTTCTAGATTTAAGCAGCTCAGTAAGAAGAGAGACATAATTGGGTCTTGCTTTTAACTACACATATAGATATATATTTATTTATTTACTAGTTCCACTGAGAGATTGCTTAATTTTCATCAACGCCGTTGATTTTTTTTCTTTCCATAGAACAACATTCTCATCAATCTTACTTGGATGCAATTAGTTGTGCTGTGTTTATATTCCTGGTTCCACAGTTAATTCCAGTCTAGAATCAATTTATTTATAGTTTTTACTGCTCAGAACATCCTTCCCACTGCAAATTCATTAACGATACCATGATTCACAGTGGACTTTTATTTTGGGTAGAAGGAAGTGAGGGATTGGTTTGGAGGAAGAAATGAGAGGAAGGTGTCTATAAAATACTCCTCATTTGGCAGCACGTCCTAATAAAGGACACAAGTGCCTATTTTTTGATATAAATGTGATGCTGTGATTGGCTCTCCGCATTACCTCAGAGACAGATGACAGATGAAGAAAAGATTCCGGTTGAGTTATTGTATCTCTAAATACCCAACTAACATAAACAGTGAGGCATCTTTTAATGGATTATGATGTATTGATTCACCGCACATCTCTGTCCAAGTTAGTAAAACGCTGACATATTAGGACAGTTTAGATTACCTCTCTATAGACAGTATGTAATATTGTAAGCATTAAAGGCTTAATAGAAAACCACGCCTTCAAATAAATTTGAAGCCTTTAATCAAGCACTTTCTAAAGCAAGCTGCTGTAACGGCTCAAAGGACTTGGGCCAGACAGCCATGCTTGCCATTTGACTCCCCCTTGAACTGGGCATCATTGAGTGAGTCCATACGAGTAGGTGGAGAAGAAATAAACAGAAGTCACTTGCAATTCAC
>NW_011888782.1:35959318-35980295 GCF_000151845.1 Pteropus vampyrus | reverse complement strand
GCTCCTTGTCCATTCCTTCCTGCACCACTTGAGTCTTCAGAGCACTCTCTCTGCAGGTATATCTAGGGAGGGGCCTTCCACCTGCTACCCCACCCTCATCACCTATCATTAAACTCAGCAAGTACGATTAACTCAAATTTCACCTTGGGGTCTTAGTAGGATGTAGAGAAAACAATTTAGAAAATGGACCATGGTGAGATATTTAGACAAAGCAGATGGAGACAACCCCTCAAATCTGTCTTCTACTCAAATTCTGAGCTTTAATGTGTACTGCAATGCCCAGAATATTGCAGGAAACTGAGCTGGATACAAAACCTCAAGTAAATGCTTTGTTGAGCACTTCAGTATTGCTTTCATTATCAGAAAAAAACAATATACTAATAATTTTAGCTATAGCTATTGATATAAGCTTTGCTTATGTTAGCCTGATATAGTATCTTTTCATCAAAATCAAAGAGTGAGTTTTAGGGGAAGTGGCTTTATGGTCATAATACTTCTAGATTTCTGTACCCAAACTGGAAATCTATAGACCTGTAAACTGGAAGCTATGGGAAGTTCACGAGACTCCTGTTTACACTCTTGCCACTACCTGTCTTAAAAGTTTGCATGAGACACAGAAGTCTTGATTAAATACAGATAACAAGATGTCCTGAGTTGATTTTTTTCATTTGACATTAGACTTTCTAGATTTAAGCAGCTCAGTAAGAAGAGAGACATAATTGGGTCTTGCTTTTAACTACACATATAGATATATATTTATTTATTTACTAGTTCCACTGAGAGATTGCTTAATTTTCATCAACGCCGTTGATTTTTTTTCTTTCCATAGAACAACATTCTCATCAATCTTACTTGGATGCAATTAGTTGTGCTGTGTTTATATTCCTGGTTCCACAGTTAATTCCAGTCTAGAATCAATTTATTTATAGTTTTTACTGCTCAGAACATCCTTCCCACTGCAAATTCATTAACGATACCATGATTCACAGTGGACTTTTATTTTGGGTAGAAGGAAGTGAGGGATTGGTTTGGAGGAAGAAATGAGAGGAAGGTGTCTATAAAATACTCCTCATTTGGCAGCACGTCCTAATAAAGGACACAAGTGCCTATTTTTTGATATAAATGTGATGCTGTGATTGGCTCTCCGCATTACCTCAGAGACAGATGACAGATGAAGAAAAGATTCCGGTAGAGTTATTGTATCTCTAAATACCCAACTAACATAAACAGTGAGGCATCTTTTAATGGATTATGATGTATTGATTCACCGCACATCTCTGTCCAAGTTAGTAAAACGCTGACATATTAGGACAGTTTAGATTACCTCTCTATAGACAGTATGTAATATTGTAAGCATTAAAGGCTTAATAGAAAACCACGCCTTCAAATAAATTTGAAGCCTTTAATCAAGCACTTTCTAAAGCAAGCTGCTGTAACGGCTCAAAGGACTTGGGCCAGACAGCCATGCTTGCCATTTGACTCCCCCTTGAACTGGGCATCATTGAGTGAGTCCATACGAGTAGGTGGAGAAGAAATAAACAGAAGTCACTTGCAATTCACAGCATGTCTCCAGCTGCCTTTTTTTTTGCTTTCTGCAGCCACCCAGGAGGACTAATGGAGCAGACTCATCATTTTAGAGAAGAGAGCAGACTGATTACAGTATAACCTAAGCAAAAACCCCCGACTGAAATACTTCCATTTGTGAAATACTATTTACCGGGTCTTAATATTTTCAACATCCATCTTCAGTCTCATGTACTTGGGATATAGTTTCTGTTGGCTATTAGCCTACAGACAACTCTAAATTCTTAATTATATTCTATTAGAGTGATTGGAGGGACTGCTCTTAATACGTTTTAGAAGGTTTGATAATCAGCCACTGACTGACATGAATGACTAAGCAGATCAGCTGAGTAATACTGGCAGGGGAAGAGGGGTTCCAGAGACTGGCCATGTGCTACAAGCACGAGCTCCTTCTCTTCCATCTTCTTTGCATCTCTGGATTTGTATATAGGATTACCTAATGCCTTTCTCCAAAGTCACCTCCTCTCCTTGGGCTTCACTAAGAGAACCGAAAGGTGTCCTGACAAGGATATTGTGCTTGGAGTGAACATGTCTGCAGCATATCACTTTATGCTGTACTTGTCATATCATTTTATACTCCCAGTCATTTTATGTTCTATTTGCTTCTTTGGCAATAACCCAGCATGGAAAAACATGTATTCCAGTACATGTTATGCTTATGTCTAGATGATCATACTTTTTTCCTCCTCGGCCAATGCTTAATAATAAGAGAAAAATGAGAAATAGGTTACAGTTCCTGAGTGCTTACATTGGGCCAGGCACTGTGCTAAATGCTACAAATGCATTATCTCATTTAATCTTCATTTTACAGAGATAGAGGCACAGAGAAGTCAGGCCACCTGCACAGGGTCACACTGCTGGTGAAGTGCAGGACGTGAGGCCCTCTGACCCCGTGCGTAGTGCCTCTCCTCTAAGCACCGGCCCTGTGAGCTGGTGCCAGGTCTCGTGGATGCATGGAAGAAATGACATCTAGAAGCACAGGCAGCATCTCTACTCCATAGAAAAAGAGACTATTATCAGAAAACACTGACATCTCCGTGGCCTTCTTTCAGGGGTAAGAATAAATGTGCTGAGCTATCCTTCAGGGCACTAATGACTGGGCTGCTGCACATCACCACGGCTGTTATTGTTTTCCGGGCTGACACTTGGCCAGTTCTTTCTCTTCTTTACTTTCAAGCTAATAATTAGATTTAAATCCCTGACAGGACTCTAAACCGTCACCCCAGGGGGTTCTAGGTTTCTTTACTATTGCTTGCAAAGATTTTATTTTTAAGAAGCCCTTTGAAACTATAAGTAAGTTACACTCAGCAACAGCTTTTAAAAAAATCTATTATCTTGGGGAGTCTTTTGAAGAACACATGCTGCTCTCTTTCCTCACCTTGAGATCAACCCTTATTTTTATCTCCAATTTGAAGAATAAAAATACCCAGGAGGACCAGAGAAGGCAGATTCATAAAATGTTGTTTTCATCAGCACCTGTGTCACTGCCAGGTTCATTTGGACAGCATCCAGGCACTTGAAATGTGTCGACTCAGGAATTTTCTTTAAATTTTTTTTTTTCTAAATTTGTTTGCTACATATAATGAAAATTATTGTGGTGGTTTTCTTCTCAGAGGAAAAATAATTTTTATATGAATAAATTAATCTCTTGGCCTTTGCGCAGGGTTGCTTTGAACAAGGCATTTAGAGGCAAGGATTTTCATAGAGCTGTTTACCCATCGCTCTACTGTCCCCGGACACCCAGACCGATTTGTGACAGCACTTAAGTGGTTGTAATCATGGAAAGCTGATTTTCTCTGTGTGAGAATACCTGACCGAAACAGGGCACTTGAAATTCTTTAACAAGAATCATGTAAATAAATACCTGGCTCAGGTGGAGATACTGGCCTCATTAACACCTTTTAAAGCAACTGAGTGGCCTCCAGGGGACCCAGTCACTCAGGAAAAATCTGAGACCTTCCTATTACTTTATATTATAAATCCTTTGGAGAATCCCAGTTGCTTTTGAGGAGGGAGGCCCAGAGCTTGTTGGTCTCTCTCTCTACTGGATAGTCTATTCATAAAGAAAACGATTCTCACCAGAAGGCCCAAAGACAAGCTTTGGTAACTATGCCATTCAAACCTTTTAGCCAAGTATTTTCCAGGAGATTGTATTCAGTATTTTTCTGGAGACATAAAAATAATGCAAGAATATTTAATTTTACTAAATGTGATGCATTTGAAAAATTGTTTGTTTTTTTTTTTTTTGTATAATTTCAAGCACAATTCTTTTAGGCAATTAATAAATCCCCTACAATCTCTCAATCTGCTTAAAGCATAAAGAAGAGTCCATAATTTTCTGACAGGTTTCTCTGAACAGAAGTGAGAAATATTGATATTTGTTGATGTTTTCAAATATATTCCTGCATAGGATCCAGAGTAGCATTTTCTGTTCCATTTAGTAAGTTTTTACCAGAACAATCCCTGCTGATAACTAGTCATATAGCTAAAGTTATGAGACACAGGCTCCGTTGAATCCAGAATAATCAAATTTTTAAAAACTCAAGATATATACCTAACTAATTCAACTGTGAGACTTAAACACTTGACAACATTGTAATAAAGGTTTCTTCTGGTAACCAAATATATGTATCCTCTCACTTGCAAAAATGAGGTTCATGAACATTATGTTCTAAAAATGTCTGGTTGAACTGGAGATAAAAACTCCCTGGGGAGTGAGAAGCATTGCTACAAAAGCTGCCTGGGGGGTGGGGTTGGAGTGTGGCACCGTGGGGCTCTCATTCAAGGCAGTGGGGCAGCTATTTCTACAAATACTAGGAGAGGTGTAGTAGTGAGGAAAGCAAAGCTTCCTGCACTTTCCAGTTGCCCTCGGCATGAGCAATATATTTCCTCACAGAATGTGCTACATAACCACTGACTGGTTTGTACACAAAAGTTCACTTCACCCATAGCGCAGCTTAACCACAGCATCCCCCACAAAATGGTTTTAATAAAAATGACAAAGAAAGCTTGTATCGGCTGATCAAAAGAGCTACTTATTTTAAAAATAAATAGGTAGAGAGCTTCCATGAAAGATGTACTCCATGTTTTAAACAAATACACTTTAACTTTGCAAACAATCCATTTGTTTAAGAAGTCTATCAGCTTATATGCTGTCGGTTTAATTCTGAGGAACTGCACAGGCACTTCACAGAAAATTAGACAACAAAAATAATATTGTGTCTTTTCTGGAGGGCGGGCCTATGATCAAACACAATTATTGTGAGAAGAAGATCAAGAACCCAGTACCATGCCATGGTGTTGTGACATCTGTAAGAGAACAGTAGCGTTTTGCACACCTGCACACTGGCATCAAGACTGATACCATATTGCTGTGTACAGACTTACATATCATTTCTCCCCAAATTGGGCTCTTTATCAAGCATTTCTCATTGTCCAAATTGGGAAAAGATACCTGTTCTTCCCCAAATGGCTATTATCAGAGCTGAAAAACTGCTGCCTTCTAGTCAAATGGCCAAATGAGCAATTGCTAAATAAGCAGAGGTCTGATCATTAGGTCCACTCTCCTATGCAGCCTGTAGTGCTGTCTTCAACATTATCCTCAGTCCAATTATCCATAACTCAGGGTTAAAAACTTCATTTTCCCTCTGATCTGATGGATGGATACTTGAGCATGAAGCTTATACATGCAAAATAAATACTGGGTTTAGAGTTCTGGCACTGTCTCACTTCTCACACTGAATATTGTCAATCGTGCTTAAATCTCTGAACTGCTAGTGAAATCATGTCCTACATGGATGATGTCACCATAATCCATTATTATTTTCTAAAGCTCTCAAACTTGAGGCCTTGAGATGGAAAGTTGCTGCACAAAAATGAAACCCAGTTGTATTTGGAAGCCTCCACCTCTGTGGGAGTTCTAATCAGGTTGAGTAAGGTTCTGTGCTACCCAGAACAGCCCACAGTGCAGGAGGTAGGTCATTAAATGCTTTCTGAACTCCATTAGTTACTCCTGCTGAGTGAAAAAGTCCTCATAAATGTGTAAAAATTAAATTGCCTATGAGGTAAGGGATGAGCTACTACTTTGCCACCAAATATTATTTTCTGTTCAAATGGTCTACAATCACACATATAAAGCAGAATCAAGAGTATATACATACCTACAAGAAATACAGCATTGATCTGGAATCCTGTGCCCCAGAATCTAATGATAGCTCATCATCTGGTAACAATCCTCAACTTTGCTTCAGTTAACTTCCTCTCTGTCTCTCACCTCTACTCCAGATTGGACCCACTATTTTCATTCTAGGCTCAACATGGGTCTTGGGTAGGTTCAGAGGGTCAGAGACACCTGGGCTCTGTGATTGAGGGAGGCACATGACCCAGTCAGAGCACGGAGGTGCAATCTGCGGTGGGCGGAACTACTGAGAAAGAGAGGTATATATATATATATTTTTTCTCCTCTCTCCCTGAAGTTGAAAGAAGGTGGGTCTGGGACTGCAGTCATCCTTCGGCCATCAAGGCAACAAGGAGGAGAGGAAAGCTGAAAGCTGAGAAGACACTGGATCCTTATGACACTGTTTGGGGCCCGGAATCTAGCTGTACATCTGAATTTTCAGTTACATTAGCCAATTAATCCCATTTTTCTTAGATTTAGGTTTTCTTTCACTTACAATCAAAATAGTCCTAATTGATAACCAATCAAAACAGAATCATTTTAATTTACATTTCAGTCTGATGAGGAGGGACACAGAGAAAAAGGTGGGTGGCTAACCTTACCTCCTGAGTCCTCTGCTAGTTATTATTAGTGTAGCCAGCATGACGGCCCAAGTCTCCTGTTTTCTCACATTATGTTTCACACCATACCATGGGAAAAATAAACACACTGGACTTTTTTAAAAATTCATTCCAATTACGAGTTTACATATTGGGTCTTATACTTCAAAAGTATTTATAAATTAACACTTTAAGTCATCCTTTGAATTGTTATCTAGGATATGGACTTGAAAATACGCTGATAAATGAAATTTTTCAGAAATGTACCTGTGGTCTGTTGTAGCAGCAATAGAAATAGCCCAACAAAATAGCTTAAAATGTTTTATTAAGTATATATAATATTACAGGGTAATATTTACAAAGTTATGTCTTTAAATAAAAAAGTACCTTGGCAAAGATTGCAGATATTCAAAGCTTCAAACAGTGATAAATTGATTTAATACATATATATAAAAAAAACAAAACCTTTAAAAGTAACACAGCTGTAAAACAACTTTGGTCTTTAAATCACTGCGAAAAATGGCTACTCACAAATAGCACACCTTTAATTGCTATGGAAAAAAAACCCCCAAGAGAGGATCTTGCACATAGCAACACCGGAGTTTTCTTTACTTAGAATGGTTAATGGATATTCATCTGGTGTGGTATCTAATTCTTAACAATGGCTTTTTGTAAATAATGCTTCATTTAATAAAAACAAAAACGTTCCCTCTCTCATCAAACCTGATAACAATTCTAATATTCCACTGAAATTGCCTTACAGAGAAGCTTATTACAAATTTTTTTTTTTTTAAAGGCTAAATTTAAGGGAAAGCTGGTCTTATTAAATGACAAGTAAGCTGTCAAAAACCAAAGGCAGGAAAACTTCCTTCTCACTGCTCATTTCTTAAGTTACCTGGATTATCCCTATTAGCCACAAAAAATGACTTAACAAAGGACCCCAGTGGGTGATGGCAGTTAGTGATTTTGAAAATATGACACATGTAAAACTCTTTCCAAACATACTCTCTATCGAATAAAACATAATAAAAAGATAAAAGGTTGCCCAGCGATCATTTCTCCAGTTTCCAGGGACAGGTAAATAAAGGGGTATGGATTTCCATACATACACACAGCACAGATATCCATTTTTGAATACTCATTTTTAGATAAGAGAAATTTAGAAGGCAATATAGAGCTTAATTCTTATTAATGAGATGGAGGAATAAACTTATCACTTTTGAGCTTTATTAACTTAAACCACAATTTGGTCACTTTCTAAATTGACTACAGCGACCTGAAAAGAGCAATACTAATTATGAGACAGCCTTATCATTTTAATCCTAACATTCTTAGAAATTTAAATAGAATAGACTGGGAGTTTCCAGGTGAAAAATCACCTTTTAAGGTTTTCAGAACATGTGAAATTTGTCAAAAAAGAAAACTCTCTAGCTCACCCTATTAAAAACAGTGGGAAATCTACATACAGCTAACTCTCAATCATCAAACAAACACTGAGTATATAATATATGCAAAAACACTGCAGGAAGGAAAAAGAAGGGGAAAAAAGCTCTTGCTATGGAGGAATTTTCATATCAAGTGAGAAAAGCAAGACAAATAAACCAATAAGAGCTAAGCAGAGACACATGATCTATCAGGAAAGGCAAGTAAAGATGAAAGAGGAAGCTAGACAAATGGGGGTAGACTGCAAAAGGGAGCCAGTGGGGGAGGAAGGGCTGGAGGACAATGTTTTGAAGGGAGGGAAAATTTGATTTGGCCAAAAAGGTTGAAAGGGTTGTTGCAAAACTGACAAATTATGTCATGCTGAGGACATACAATATATAAAATTGAACAGAAGAGTCAGTGGCAAAAATCGGATCAGTGAGTAAAAAGCAGATTATGGGGAGAAACATATATAATTACCGAAACATTGTTAGCAATTTTAATTAGGTGTAACAGAAAATTGGGAGCCATCACAAGTCTGATTGAAAAAGAATTAACTGGCCCAATGATGCCCAAATAAGAGAGCTCCTGCTGCTATATGGTCCCTTTTCCAGAGAAGCTGACAACTGGTAAGAGAAAGAGTTGATTTCACCTGGCATTTCTCTTGCTACCTCTGCGTTGTCTAGGGCAGTGAATGCCTCGAAAGATAGGCAGCATTAAAGAGAAGACAAAATATGACCGAACCCCAAATAAAGGAGTTTCCTACATATTAAAAGGTACAACATTAGTTTATAAAAAAGTGTACTATAAAGATTTTCATACCTGACTTTTTCTTAATAGAGAGTAGGAATTTGGATCTTTTCCAAGTCCATTTGCTTTTTTCCTCCTTTCATCCAAATTGATTTCTAAAGTAACAAACAACTTTACTAAAATATAAATATTTTCAGAAGGAAAAAGAGCAGCAGGAGCCATGAGATTTGTATAAAGGAATACAGCTCCCTTTACATAAGATAATATTTTGGACAGCAACACAATTAGGAGGAAATTAGTTCTTCTTTTCTTTTTTTTTTTTTTCAAGAAGAGCTGTCTTCATAGTGTGTTCAGTTTTCTGAGAGGCATCAGCAGGTCATAAATTTAGGTTTGCCATGGGCAAACCACTTGGTCCCAACATGGAATACAATTAATTTGGCATAAAAGAGGCACATGGAAACATTTGGTGGACTAAGAAATAACTATTAGTAATACAACTACAATATGAATGTGTTAATAATAGACAAAAAGGAAGAATCACTAATATTTTTAGAGGGTACTGGTGAGCAGTCAAAAAATTTGGCAAATTACCTTGAAATTTTTAAAGTTTTACGTGATCAAATATTCGCATCAACTATAATCCCATCCAATAAAGATCCTTGTTTTTAAATGTTTTCGCCAAAAGCATGAATTAGCATTTGCTCTCCTGTAGGTACCCCACTGTTGTCCATACAGAAGATGCATGTGCCTACTATACATGTGCACATACACACACACACACCCACAAGGGAGAAAAACAGGTGCTAATGATCTAAAAGTACTCCAGGCGGTCACAACTGTCAGAATGTTAATTTTCTTCTAACGGGGGTGGGAAACATGTGGGTTTTTAGTTTTTAATCGTAGAATCGGGAATACGAGGCAGGACTACAGGAGGAAGATGATGAGTGTTTATCATGCAACATAGATACGACAGTAATAAAACCACCCTTTCGAGGGCTGGCCTATTGGCCTGACGGTGACACACGTTATGTTGCCATGCAGGAGACTCATAGTTCAAATCTCAATCTTGGTTTTTCATGCCCCAGATCAGAAAAGAAATGAAGAAACACTGTAGATTGTGCCTTCAAATCCAAGGAAGGGAGTACATATGTTACAACCACTGCTATTTTTTGCTGAAAAGTGTGAACAGAGTTCTCTGAGAACGAGTCTGGCTCCTTTCTGCAATAATGCTACTGTGTCACTGGACCATGTTCAAAGAGGAGAAAAGGTGCTACATCTTGTACAGCAGAAGCAAATAACACGACAAGACAGGGTTTAAAGGGTTGTATGAATAAAAGAAAAACACATCCATCCATAAAATTACCCTAAGTCTGGAAAGGATCTGTTACACTGTATGTTGAAGGAAGAATGTGTGAATGGCAACCCCCAAGAATGAAGACCACGATCTCCATTAGTATCACATCACACATAGGCAGCATATAAATGTTCTCGACCAAATTTCTGTCTGTACTTAATCTGCTATTCCCTTGACCCAGAAGTGACAGATACATTACTCAGCTGACACCATAACTGCCAAAGTGGTGACAAACCTGAGTTTGCTAAGGTTCAATGGAAGCCACTGATTTTCAAAGATAACCTCTAGGTTAGTGCCAGGTAATTCTCACCTTGAACCAATTTAAACTGATGATCTAGAGTCAAGAGGTCCTAGGATCTGAAACGCATCATTCTTGGAAGTTGCCCACTCTACTTTTGCTCCTAATTGAATAAAAATAACAACAAAAAACTGGATTTCAATTGGGCACACAATACAAATCATTCTTTTATTAACTAAATTACAAATGCTTTGAATAAAAACTTAAGTGTAACAACCACTTAAAAACCAATAATTTACTTTCTCTTATAGATGAAAACCAGTTACTTTTCTTGTTTTCTTCTCTTGAACAGTGAGTCAAGGCCATGGTGCTTACATACAGGTGTATTCCTTTCACATCTTACTATTCTCCAAATCAGAGTCCATCACTTCAATTCACTTACTCTGGAAAATTGAAAAATGAACATATGATCATTACTCATGTTTATCTTCTACACAGTAACAAGTTGATGTATTTTAAATTTTTTGGAATTGTTTCAGATATATAATATCTAAAAAATTTTAAAAATTTATTTAATCTTAGATTTGAAAGGTCACAGATATAAACCAGGCAAATCATTAGCTTTTTTAGTTGTATTAAGTAAAAGGCTAGTGCCAAATGAAAATAAAGATTAGCAAAGTCTGATCATTTTCATTGGCTGGATTAGCTGAGGAGAAGCCAAGAGATGATGATTTTTCAGAGTAAAAGATATTGACCATAGAATAACAGTCTACCGCATTCACTTTAGATCCATATTATTCATTTGATGTAAGTGAAATGAACATGATTAGGAATAAGTAAAAGAGGAAATGGTACTATGTTCCCTTAAAAGGGTACTTTGAACCTCACTAACAGACAAGCCAGGCACACTGGAAGCATCGTGTAGTTGTCAGTTGGAAAAGCCCATGAGACATACATTTAAAAATAACCAACAAATCCTGAACAGCCAAATATTAGCAAAATTAAGGGAATTTCAAAGGTCATTATATATTTTATGTGCTATGAACGAAAACTGCTGTTATCTCCTAATACATTAAAAAAAAGTCACCTCTTAAGGGAAATTAACAAAAGAAGAGGCACTCGAGGTTCTTATACTGCTTTTTTGACAATGGAGAAAAGGAGTATAGTTTCGCCATACAACTACAGAAAATGACACTAAAGTAGGAAAAGGAAAGAACAAAGAAATTAAAAAACAGAACACCAGAATGAAAACAAGGACAACCACGCCACAATTCCCAGCACCAATTCTTTTTTTAATGCCACTTAATTTATTACTAACCACTATTTTTTTACAGGAGGGCCAACGTTAGTATAACAAACATGCATTTTTGTAACAAAAGCTGTCACACAAACCTACAGAGGTGGGATCATTCTGTGACTCCTTGTTGAACCCAGCCTAAGCACTGTTTTAAACTTAATCCACAAACACACAATCAGTGCGTTTTTAATCTTATGCAAAAACTAATTGTATTCAGGGGAATATAGTCTCTTAAGTTAAATGCTGCACTTTGCTATAGAGGTGAGCAGGTAGGTCGCAGACTTTGAAATAGTAAAATAGAAAGTGTACTATTCACATGATCAAGGCATGATTGTAAATACCAAAGGTATGAAGAAATTTTTGATAAGATAAAAACACATGAAAACGTAAAAAGAACTGATGTGTTGTATGTTAAGGTAAAATCAAAATGAATACTGATAGCACTCACTGTCTCTGACTTATTTAACTTTAAGAATACATGTGTTTAAAATACTTAATAAAAAATTTAAGTTGTTAGCCCAGAGCCCCCCCAAAAGAAGCAAAACCTGGCGTGACCGAACATTTTTCTCTCTCACTTTTTAATCCTCTCCCAGAAAGTTAGAACTAAGTTCTTGCTTGAAAAGCAAAGATATTAAGTCGCCTATGGTTAAATGCAATAAAATCATGAGCATGAGCATCAAAACAAAATAAAACAAAACAAACAAAAAAACCCTCTGTCAAGATGATAAAGATTTGTGCCGGGTTATCTATGTATGTAGAAAAACCATTTTAAAGTTAGTCACCAGACACTACATCTGAAAAATGTTTTTTACAAAGTGGTATTTTTTCTTTGTTATAAGCAATATGACTGGAAAGTCTGATTAATGACACCCTACAGCTTTTATACTACTAGTTTTGCAATTTTAACAGATTAGATTTGTTTTATAAATCAAATGTAAACCTTTATGATTTGACATTGTCCCTTTTATTTAAAAAAAAAAAGCCATATATTCAAGCAATTTTCTTTGTTTTCAATGCCCATATTTTAACCAATCTATAATTGCAGGTGAATT
Organism: Pteropus vampyrus; assembly: GCF_000151845.1. Classification (NCBI taxonomy): domain Eukaryota; kingdom Metazoa; phylum Chordata; class Mammalia; order Chiroptera; family Pteropodidae; genus Pteropus; species Pteropus vampyrus. The sequence continues at coordinate 35,967,822 of NW_011888782.1, read as the reverse complement.
TTATACTTACCATCATTCATCATTCCTTTTGATTCTTTAAATTCTAAGAATTAGTAACAAGCCAAGCAAGCAGTTAGTAAAGTTCTACAATTAAAAATCATTTCTAAATAAACAAATATACAGTAACATCATGCCAATTATTCCCCAGTTATAAATCCAAGTTAATTTTACAGCATTTGATTCCCAGTGCCTTTCTGTGGATTGTACCCACACCCCCCAGAAAGGTAACAAAGTTAGTTGAGAATACAGATCTAGATTTAGGGAGAAAGAGAGATGTTTTGGTCTCACCCCATGGTAGCAGCCTGTATCTTTCTCAAATTTATAAATCAGAAATTAAAATTTATTGAGATTCTTCTCTATTGAGGGTGCTATACTTCATCTTGGCCAATATCAAAAGGCAATGGTCCCCTGACCCAGTATCACCTGGCTAGTGCAAGCAACTACTTGGGAGACACACAAGTGCATTTTTCTCACAGGTAAGAATAATTGCTTTTGTTAAAAAGCAATTCTTGATAAATGATAAATTAAAAAAAAAAAAAAGAGAGATCAAAACAAGAAAAAAACACTAGGTTCTTCCCAAGACACAGAAAGAACATTCTATCTGCTTTTGGGACTAGTTCAAATTATGATCTGGTAATGGGTCAAGAAAAATATACAAGTTTATAATAACCACATACCATTAAGGGGTTCCTCTACAGCTTTCTGGAAAATATTTAAAATATATTTACATAAAAATAGAATTTATTTCATGTACTTTTATACTACAAAATATATTTTATATATGCTAACATTTAAACTATAGAAAACAGTGAATCCTATAGACTAAAAACAAGGCAATAGAGGTTTAAAAAGCAAAGCTTGCCAAGTCACACAAATAGTTTAATAATAACTATATTATTCTCTTAATATTCTTCTATTTAGAATTTCCCACCCCACCTAGCTTCTGTTCGAACAATCCTAACTCCTCAAAAAAATTATTAAAGTAGAAATATAAATAGCAACATAATAAATAATACAGTTAAACAAGAGATGAGAGTAAAACAGAATCATTAAGTCATACAATATGAGCTCAGTAGCAGGGAAAGAAAATGTGTTAGAATTTAAGGGTCTAATGGCTGGATTATCCCTAACAAAGGCGTATTTAAAACTGCTGTATTTCTGACCAAAGTAGCTATGCCACCAATCTTTTCAGAATAAACACTTGTGGTAGACAACATCACCCGCCCTCCTTGCCTTTGAGGCATGTCTGTTGTGGCCTGTCAGATTTAAGAGTATATGTAATCTCCACTTCTTGCCACATAGGAGTCTTGTTTTTGGCATTCCAAATAGAGCTATCATTAAATCCTTTATAGGAAGATGAGTACAATATAGTCCTTTTCAGATCTTATTTCCATAAAGTAACTCTTGTTCCTGTCACCATAAAGGTTTTTTCCCCTATCCCCTTCATTTACCCCTCTCAGTTTATCTCCTAATTTTACTCCTTTTCTTGGAATTTCCTCAGCTTATTAAGGTATCCAAGAAATAAAAAAAGCTACAGTATAGTTTGAAGAAAAATGCTTATAAAATGGGGGAAGGAGAGAAATTAATCATAAACAGAACAGACATTTTAAAACTATGTTTACATTTATTTATAGATTATTATTTTTAATGAAATCAATTTAATATAAATCTCTCTCTTTTTTAGGCCTGAAATATCATTTTGTATATTCACATCAAATGAACCTAACGGGTGAGGCAAAATATTGGAATCAGCTTTCCTTCAGCAGAGATAATGACCATTATTCTTACACATAAACTTGTCAGTTCTGGGCATGAGAACTTAGAATAATCTTAAGGAATCACTTATTCTATCTTAATGCTACTAAATGATCAAACATAGGGTTTAAAATAGAATTAGATTTATTTACGCAAAGGTCATGAAATGACTTCAATATTCTCTTAATTTGACGTTATACTAAACAACAAAAGGGTTCAATATCTCAATTACCGTTCCTCAGTCTAAACCATCAAGTGATCAGAACCAATTCATTTAAGAAAATTTAACTTACCCTAGGAGGTTGTATAGTCCTCTGATTGGAAGCTGATAAAATTGAAAAATAAGAAAATCAATTTAATAAATGAAAGAAGTTAAGGCAATATGATGTTTAGTTTTAAAATACAATGTTCAAGGCTAAAACTAGAGGTGCCTGAAACTCCACTGAAAGTTTCAGCTTTCATAGTCTACTAAAAAACACAGAACATTCTTGATTATATGAATTGATGGAATAAAATAGCAAACACTACACCTACATCAAATAATAAACATACTCTATATCGCTTCCCTACTCAATCCAGCCAGAAAGTAAAAAGAAAGTGGCAATAACCAATCACTGTCTCTACTACATTGCCCACCCTTACGTTACTGCTCTTGTTCTTTGTACCCTAGTCTTTTTTTTTTTTTTCCTTCTTCCATCTTTCCAGTTTTCAAAGCTCCAGACAGCTAACAAATGAAAGAAAATATTCAGATACCTCTGAGTTTAAAGAACTATTCCTGACACTAGTTTTAGCTACAATCAAGCCATTCTTTATGTGTTCCTTCTTAGCTTACCCTTCACTATACTGAATGGATTGGTTAATGAAGATGAAGAAAAATAGGGTATGAAAAAAGTGATCAAAGGAAAAAGAGCTGCTCTAGTTGTGCAGTGAAGGAGAGAGAACTTCCTTACAAACCCAAGTGAGGAGGACCTACAGCAGCTAACACCAGTCCTAAATACAGAATCAGAGTGCTACAGATACAAAAGCATCAACGAGCAACATCCTGTGAATGACTCTGTAGGAGGGTGATGGTGCTGGTAAGAGCAGTCACCACCACTGTTCTCTGAATTGGATGATGGTACTGGATTTGCTTATTAGCAGATTGATGCAGGTCCCAGAACTGCTCTAGTTTTCCACACTATTTATTTACTACCACTCCTTCATGCCCACTCTACCAACCTTCCAAAGCTGACAAGAAATGGGGTGAGACCCAAACCAAGGGGAGCCACTCTACAGGCTAGCCAGAAGCTTATAAGGCTCTCTCAAACAGAGAAAAATGGCAACCGACTGGTCTGAAACGTCTCTCTCTCCCACTGAAATAGCTGAAGGGGAAGAAATAGAAAGAAAACTAGAGAGCTGGTGATGGTAAAAGAAGGTGACAAGGAGAGAAAGCAAGCAAGGAGAAGCTCAAAGCTTAGAGCTATAGGTAAGAAAAGCTGCCAGTAGGAAGACATAAACAAGGACATAAAGGAGAGGAGCTGGTTGGCTAGTAGGTAAAGAACAACAGAGAGAGGAATTAAGTAACTATAACTGGCAGAGGGGCTAACTAACTCTTGCTACTGAAGAGGGCAATGCGATGACTCATTCAGAGCAGTTATGTGGCTGCTCTCATGAGACAGCCATCTCCGTTAATGTCATTTGTGGCTTCAAAGTAAATTTCCCTTACAGGAGGCACTTCAGAGAGTGGTTTGGTCTTTCAACCAAACAGGAAGAAAAGCTCCTGTTTAGAAGAAAATGGGCTGGGAATATGAGTGAGTTCACATTTAGCAGCCTTCCAAATAAACCGGGCTTCATTACAGAACTTTTTAAGGCACCGTCATGATTGTTACATGCATATACAACTTACTTCAACTAAACCATGTTCTCTATGTATGCTCTATTTAGGAAGAGAACTGAACAGCTATGTAAATTTCTGAGGGTAATGTGAAGAGTCAGAGGTAAGATTTTAGAGTTATATTTTTGAGCTCAGAAATTTATTCATCAGAATTAGTATTAAGAACTGCCAAGTAGCTCCTTTTCTACCCTAATACTGTTTAAAAAATAGTTTCTGAGTTCCAATGCTCAAGCAGAAGGAATATCACACATTTGGCCTAGCCCATTCTGAAAAAGAGATCTGTAAAGAACAGTAACGATTCAAAGGGACACTTAGTCAACTGCAATCCCTCTAATATTATAAAATCAAACAGTGTAGAAGTTAATTTCATTTGAGTTAATCCTCTCCAATAAGCATATGACCTATGTGAAAAAAAGAATGATTGTGATTTATCTGTTGCCACCATGGGCCTAAGGCATCGACAGCCATATCTACATATTTTTAAACCACAATCCTTCAGCATTCTTACTTGTAATGTCATTTCTTGATTTGTTCTTCTCTCTCTGAAACACTTGACACATGCCATAAATATATTTCTAGGTTTTGAATTTCCATGAATACTTTCTCTGTTGATACCAGATTCACCTCTCCTCAACAAAGGGCAAGAAAATATCACTGAATTTAAAAAAAATCAATCAATCTATCTATCTATCATTTTCCGTGTCATTCTAAAATATCTGAGCTATGGTAAATATGGTATCTGACTGCTAGTAGGTTAATCTGTCAAAACAATTAATTATATGCCCTTATACTGGAAATGGCTTTAAAAAAGTAAACAAATGTTGACTCTTACAGAGAATGGATATAAACACCACATATAAATAACGAGCCCAATTTTACTGAGTTTACTTAGTTTCTTTTAATCTTCCATGTGCTCTCATATTGTTATTGTTCTCACCTTAATTTCATTTTATAAAATTTAAATACTTCCATTGGAAAAAAAAATCCAATACAGTTAAATAAGATTAGAAAAAAAATGAAAGTTAAGATCCTACTTTTTAAAGTAAAAATTAAGGCTACAAATTTAAACTTGGAAATAATGAAAATGATAAAAATTAAACTTCTCATAGGTTTATTAACTTAAAGAGATAGCTTCAAAATTTTTTTTTACTATCTATCTGAGGATTTTATTGCATTCCAGTCAAGACACAATCATTAGGCTTTTCCAAAACAGAGTATCTGCAATGAGTAAAAGTTATTTTGGAAACATTTACAATTTTTACTTGCTGATTCAAATGCTCAAATTTGCAACCTTAATATTATATATACTCAGATTTATACATCCAGATTATATAAGAAAAACACATCCATTTCTCAGTCTATTAGAGTATCTAAAGAACAACTTTCCTGTACCTTTTCTCTTCTTGCCCTTCAAGTGAAGGAAGATGTGCCTCTGAACTCTGGCATCAGATAAGTTGATTTGAAAAGTTAATTTAGAATATTCTCAACATGTCAATAAAATAAGACTAAATTCTTAACTTACATATGGTATTAGTTATATGTTAAACTATGATAAAAAATAACTTGGGGTAATTTTTCATAATTTCACTTTGATTTTAATATGAGAACAGCATGTTTGTAACCATACCAGTTTCACAGGCTTCTTAGGGATATAAGCAATGGAGAAGAGGGGTGAGCAAGATTAAGGGGGTGATGGCTAGACAATGCCTATTTCCACCTGAGTCAGCATCTCCAGACTTGTTGGCAACTGCACTGAACATCATTCTTTGTTACACCTGGGAGGCATGGGGGAGCATGACCATAAAAGGGTGAGTGATTCAGATAATGAGAGAAAAAAAGAACAAAGAGCTGACTATTGGTCAATGACACCTAATTCTACCTCACTTTGTATGGACACTGCAGGTCACATACTGTTTTCAGGCATTCATAGGGAGCAACATAATCAGCAGTATCATTTTAAGAACCAGACAAATGGTGACTAGAAGACTCAACAAAAATAGAATATGTATCAACATTCATAATATGATGCTCGTGACAGCTACCAAACACATACTCTTCTGCTTTAGAAGTCTTCATTGTATTTTATGAACTTATGAGGTATGAATTAAGAAAATTTCATTGGTGAAATAACTCTGACATTATGAACACATAAACTAAAGATGGGTAAATTTTAATGAAGTACTGTGTTTTAATTGTTTATCTAATAAGTATTATTAAAAGGAGGTAAAGAATATATAACAGAATTGATATATAAAGAATATATAAAGAATATATAACAGAATATATAACAGAATAATCAGTCAGCAAAAGCTGAAGTTCTGAAATAAAGATAATGTTTCTTTGGAAATACCATGCAAGGTCACATGGAAAATTATTCGACTATAACAATTCAAGGTTTTTATGAAGTTTTAGAAACACATAAAATAAAATTTGCCTAAAGCAAAGCAGAAAGACTAACTTTTTTTTTACTCTATTAGTTTGTAACGATTATTTTGATAAGTGTTTAAGAGTTGCTTTACTTCATAAATAAAAAATTATTTTAAAATATTTTTTTCAATTACAGTTGGTATATAACATTTTAGTTTTAGGTGTACAACATAGCAATTAGACATTTATATAACTTACGAAGTTATCACCCCAATAAATCTAATACTCATCTAACACCATACATAGCTATTACAATATTATTGACTATATTCCTTATGCTATACTTTACGTCCCCATGACTACTGTGAAACTACCAATTGGTACGTCTTAATCCCTTCATCTTTTTTACTCCCCTCCCAACAATCTGGCAACCATCAAAATGTTCTCTGTATCTGAGTTTGTTTCTGTTTTATTTTGTTCTATAGATTCCACATATAAGTGAAATCATATGGCATTTGTCTTTCTCTATCTGACTTCCTCCACTTAGCACAATACCCTCTAGGTCCATCCACGGTGTTGCAGATGGCAAGATTTCATTCTTTTTTACGGCACAGTAATATTTCATTGTATATATGTACTAACCCTCTCCTTTACCTATTCATCCATTGATGGACACCCATGTTACCTCCATACCTGGGCTATTATAAATAATGCTGCAATGAACATATAGATTCACGTGTCCCTTCGAAGTAGTGTTCTGGATTTGTTTGGATAAACACCCAGAAGTGGGATGACTGGATCTTTCTTTGTCTTTTGTTATAGCCTCTGTTTTAAAGTCTATTCTGTCTGGCATAAGTATTGCTACCCCAGCTTTTCTTGTTTCCATTTTCATGAAACATCTTTTTTCATCTTTTTACTTTGTGTGTATCTTCTGATCTGAAGTGAGCCTGTTGTAGGTAGTATATATAAGGATCTTGTTTTCTTATCCATTTAGCAATCTTATATCTTTTCATTTGAGCATTTAATCCATTTACATTTAAAGTAATTGTTGACAGATACGTAGTTATTGCCATTTTCTTATTAATATTTTTGGTCTTTTCTTTCTTCTTCTTAAAGAAGTCCCTTTAACATTTCTTATAATACAGGTTTGGTGTTAATGAACTCCTTTAGTTTATTCTTGTCTGTCAATTCTAAGTGATAGCTTTGCTGGGTAAGCTTGGTTGTAGGTCCTTGCTTTTTATCACTTTGAATATTTCATGCCAATCCCTTCTGGCCTGCAAAGTTTCTGTTGAGAAATCGGCTGACAGTCTTAGGGGAGCTTCCTTGTAGGTAACTGATTGCTTTTCACCTGCTGCTTTTAAGATTCTTGCTTTATCATTAACCTTTGACATTTTAATTATGATGTATGTTGGTATGGGCCTTTTTGGGTTCATCTTGTTTGGGACTCTGCCATTTCCTGAGCTTGTATGTCTATTTTCTTTGCCAGGTTAGGGAAGTTTTCCATCATTATTTTTTCAAATAGGTTTCCAATTCCTTGCTTTCTCTTCTCCTTCTGGTAACCCTCTGATGTGAATGTTGGTACACTTGATGTTGTCCCGGAAGCCCCTTAAAATATCCTCATTATTTTGGATTCTTTTTTCTTGTTGTTCTGATTGGGTGTTTTCTGCTACTTTAGCTTCTAAATCACTGATTTGATCCTCTGCTTCATCTAATCTGCTATTGATTCCCTCCAAGGTATTCATTTCAGTACCCATTTTGGTACCTCCCTATGTTTGTATCTATGTATTAGGTGAGGCTGCTATGTTTCCTGGTCTTAGTAGAGTGGCTTTATATAGTAGATGTCCTGTGGAGCCCAGTGGCACAATCTCCATGGTCCCCTAGGCTGGGTGCTCCATATTTGTCCCTTGTATGGGCTGCGTGTACCCTCCTACTGTAGTTGAGCCTTTGTTGCTATTGGCAGGTCAATGCAAGGGATTGACTCTAGGGCTGGTTTGTTGTGAGGAGTGGCCAGTGACTACACTGGAAGAGCTATTGTGCAAGGGCTGACCCTACAGAGCAGGATTCGCTTTAGCAGGGTTCTGGTGCTTGCCCCGTCTGCCCTTTGGGTGTGTCAGTCTGGAGGTGCCTTGAGAAACCAAGCCATGAACTGAGGCCAGCTGCCACTAGGACTGGGCTTGGGGCTGCTCAGCAAGAGGTATGGGGCATGCCAAGGTCAGATACTGCTTATTTGGGTTTTGTGAATCTTTAAGATGTTTTACGAAAGTCTGCAGTATGAGCCAAAACAAGCCGTTTGTATGGAAAAGCCACTAGAAGTAGCTTGGGTTGGGCAGGGACTCAGGGAATCACCAGGGCGGGGAGACCAGTGTAAGCCAGGTTGATGGAGACTCAGATATGGCGGCTGCCTGTATCAGCACACCAGGAGTGGGGAGGGCTCCACAAAGGAACAATGGATTCTGCCAGTACTTCTCTCTGGGAGAAAGCTGCCCTTCCAGCCCTCATCTTTAAGCTA
>NW_011888782.1:35883643-35957818 GCF_000151845.1 Pteropus vampyrus | reverse complement strand
TTGTCTTTTGTTATAGCCTCTGTTTTAAAGTCTATTCTGTCTGGCATAAGTATTGCTACCCCAGCTTTTCTTGTTTCCATTTTCATGAAACATCTTTTTTCATCTTTTTACTTTGTGTGTATCTTCTGATCTGAAGTGAGCCTGTTGTAGGTAGTATATATAAGGATCTTGTTTTCTTATCCATTTAGCAATCTTATATCTTTTCATTTGAGCATTTAATCCATTTACATTTAAAGTAATTGTTGACAGATACGTAGTTATTGCCATTTTCTTATTAATATTTTTGGTCTTTTCTTTCTTCTTCTTAAAGAAGTCCCTTTAACATTTCTTATAATACAGGTTTGGTGTTAATGAACTCCTTTAGTTTATTCTTGTCTGTCAATTCTAAGTGATAGCTTTGCTGGGTAAGCTTGGTTGTAGGTCCTTGCTTTTTATCACTTTGAATATTTCATGCCAATCCCTTCTGGCCTGCAAAGTTTCTGTTGAGAAATCGGCTGACAGTCTTAGGGGAGCTTCCTTGTAGGTAACTGATTGCTTTTCACCTGCTGCTTTTAAGATTCTTGCTTTATCATTAACCTTTGACATTTTAATTATGATGTATGTTGGTATGGGCCTTTTTGGGTTCATCTTGTTTGGGACTCTGCCATTTCCTGAGCTTGTATGTCTATTTTCTTTGCCAGGTTAGGGAAGTTTTCCATCATTATTTTTTCAAATAGGTTTCCAATTCCTTGCTTTCTCTTCTCCTTCTGGTAACCCTCTGATGTGAATGTTGGTACACTTGATGTTGTCCCGGAAGCCCCTTAAAATATCCTCATTATTTTGGATTCTTTTTTCTTGTTGTTCTGATTGGGTGTTTTCTGCTACTTTAGCTTCTAAATCACTGATTTGATCCTCTGCTTCATCTAATCTGCTATTGATTCCCTCCAAGGTATTCATTTCAGTACCCATTTTGGTACCTCCCTATGTTTGTATCTATGTATTAGGTGAGGCTGCTATGTTTCCTGGTCTTAGTAGAGTGGCTTTATATAGTAGATGTCCTGTGGAGCCCAGTGGCACAATCTCCATGGTCCCCTAGGCTGGGTGCTCCATATTTGTCCCTTGTATGGGCTGCGTGTACCCTCCTACTGTAGTTGAGCCTTTGTTGCTATTGGCAGGTCAATGCAAGGGATTGACTCTAGGGCTGGTTTGTTGTGAGGAGTGGCCAGTGACTACACTGGAAGAGCTATTGTGCAAGGGCTGACCCTACAGAGCAGGATTCGCTTTAGCAGGGTTCTGGTGCTTGCCCCGTCTGCCCTTTGGGTGTGTCAGTCTGGAGGTGCCTTGAGAAACCAAGCCATGAACTGAGGCCAGCTGCCACTAGGACTGGGCTTGGGGCTGCTCAGCAAGAGGTATGGGGCATGCCAAGGTCAGATACTGCTTATTTGGGTTTTGTGAATCTTTAAGATGTTTTACGAAAGTCTGCAGTATGAGCCAAAACAAGCCGTTTGTATGGAAAAGCCACTAGAAGTAGCTTGGGTTGGGCAGGGACTCAGGGAATCACCAGGGCGGGGAGACCAGTGTAAGCCAGGTTGATGGAGACTCAGATATGGCGGCTGCCTGTATCAGCACACCAGGAGTGGGGAGGGCTCCACAAAGGAACAATGGATTCTGCCAGTACTTCTCTCTGGGAGAAAGCTGCCCTTCCAGCCCTCATCTTTAAGCTAAATAATTCAGTTCCTCCTCTTGTTTCCCTGGCACCTTTCAAGCTGCAGCGCCAGAGCTGGAGCTCAGAAAGAGCGTATCTGTCAGTGAGTAAGTCTATGGGTGGGTCTTTTAAGAGGAATGCCTGAAACTTCAGCAGCTCTCAGTCTCACTAAGCCGTAATCTCAACAGGTTTTCACAGCCAGAAGTTGGTGTATTTTTCTTCTTGGCACTAGAACTCTGGGGAGTCTAATATGGGGTTGGGACCCCCTCACTCTTCCAGGGAGACTTCTGCAGCTGAGATATCCCTCCCAATTTTTTGACTGCCACTTGCAGGTATAAGATCAGCTGTTTCGCAACTCCGCCCCTCCTACTAGTGTCGAGGCAGCTACTTCGGCATGTCCTCAGTTACAGGGCTTCTGTTCAGCTAGACTTCAAGAGATTCTCAATGATGGTTGTTCTGTAGTCTAGCTGTAATTCTAATATGGTCATGAGAGAGGCAAGCACAACATTTACCTACTCTGACAACTTGACTGGAAGTCCTCACAATTTCCAGAGTTTTGGTTTTTTTTGTTTTGTTTTTTTTTAAAGAAGACATATAAACTAGATTGTAGGGAACGTCTTTAGCTTAGGTCAGACAACATACTAGTTTTAGGCACTATTGAAAGCATCTACCTCCATATGTGTATCAAAATAACTTATATAGAAACCTGTTAATTGAAAATTGGCAAATACAAAGTTTAGAAACAATAAACTAATTCTACACTTACTAACAATTGATTTTAAAAGTAATAAAAGCCTAAATTTTAAAACTCAATGTTTTTATTATTTTAGTTTTAACTAAAAATATTTCAAAGTCAAATATCAGAGGATACTGCCCTTTAATTAACAAAACTGCCAGATTTTGAATTTCGATTCCCGTCTACTTAGTGCAGTCGAGGTCTGTAAACAGTCTGCTAGAAGAGCAAATGACAAATAGGGCTCTGTAAAATAGTTCTATCATAGAAACAATGGGCCAATTAAAGATCCTCTTCTATTTATTAAAATGAATCCTCAACCAGCTCTCCTTTTACTTAGTTTAAAAAGGTCTATACATCCTAAAACATATAGCTATTTTCTTTTAAGCTAGTGTATAATCTAAAATTTTCATTAATTCGTGATTTCTATCCTTTTTTATTAGTTACCAATATAAACTGTAAGAGAACCAACCAAAAGCATTTTTTCCAAATTGTATACTTGAAATTCTTGACACAGACTAACAAAAATAAGGTCAACTTACCAATAAATTTCATATAAACTAATCCAAGTAATTCTGCTAGAGCTATAATACCCAAACCTGAAATCAGGAGAGGGCTGTGCAATGCAATACACTCTGTAAAAACAAATGAAATTTTATATCAGAAATTTGCACGAAATACCTGAATTTTTTAAAAGAACCAACAATTAACGGTAATAATATCAAGTTTTAAGGAGAATAATTATTTTTCTAATTATCAAGAAACAAAAATTATTAATATATGTTCACCCATTATTAACTTAATGAAATGACTCCAAATTATTAAAATAAAAAAAGCCATTGTTTGCATAACATGTATATTATCACAGGAAAACTAATGGAAAAGTGAAGCCTAAGTCTCCAACCAATTAGAGCCTGGTTATTTTAAAAAAGCTTTCCCATGAATATAAGCATAGCGGTTTGGCCCATAAGCCACATACAGCCAATAACTATCAAGGCAATGTGGAAAACACTGTTTTCAGTGGGGGCAAAATGAGAATTAAAAAAGAAGAGCTCGCAATATCAAATGCTAGCAAGAATGTAGAGCAAAAGAAATGTTCATTCATTGGCTGGTGGGAATGCAAAACAGTACAACTGCTTTGGAAGACAGTTTGGCAAGTTGTCACTAAACTAAATATACTCTTAACATACAATTGCACTCCTTAGTATTTACCCAAATGAAGCTGAAAAATTATGTCCACACAAAAACATGTACCTCTATATTCTGTGTCTAGATCTGTGATTTTATAACAAATTAACACTTTTCCAATGTACTGAAAGCAACCAAGATGTCCTTAAATAGATGAATGGATAAACAAACTGTGGTATATCCACACAATGGAATATTATTCAATGCTATAAAGAAATGAGCTATCAAGCCACAAAAAGACAAGGAAGAACCTTAAATGCATATTACTAAGTAAAAGAAGTCAATCTAAAAAAATTAGATACTATACGATTCCAAGTATAAGAAAGACATTCCGGAAAATGCAAAACTATGGAGATAGCGAAAAGATCAGTGGTTGCCAAGGGTTTCAGGGTAGGGAGGATGAATAGCAGAGAGCAGAGGATTTTTAAAGCAGTGAAACTTTTCTCTATGATATTCTATGACTATGATCCATGTCATTATACATTTATCAAAATTTACCAAGAGTGAGCCCTAATGTAAACTATGGACTTTGGGTGATAATTCAATATTAGTGTTGGTTCAATGGACTGCAACGAATGTGCCACTCTGGTGGGGGATGCTGATAGTGGAGGAGGCTTTGAGTATGTAGGGTATATGGGAACTCAATTTTGCTGTGAAACTAAAACTGCTCTAAAAAATAAAAGTCTATATAGAAAAAGGAGGAAGGAAGGAAGGCAGGAAGGAAGGCAGGAAGGAAGGCAGGAAGGAAGGGAGCGAGGGAGGGAGGGAGGGAGGGAGGGGAGAAGGACACGACAACGACAGAAAATAGAGCTCTAAGAGAAATTCCTAGTAAAAAGACTAGAGAGAATGTGACTCTTACCTGAAATACAGAGTCTTAGTCCGACCACAGAGAGCACAAAGCCCAGCACCTGAAGGATCAATATGGCAATGCTGAAGGAGGACATCCCAATAGCTGGAGCTTTGAAGAAAAAGCATGTTGAGAGTGTTTAAGAGGCAATCACTCTGACTTGTATTTTGTACAAAAGAGCAATATCCTATGACCAAAGACTGACTCTGGAGTTCCTTGTCAGATGGTAGATGCTCTCCCAGTGATCTAAACCATGTCTTTCTACACAAGTAATCAGCTCCAGATTCACACATTCAGCAGCTTTTATTTTTGCAGTGAACTGAGCTGGACTGGCAGTTTTTACCCAAAATCTTAGAACAATGCTGCTTTTACCACACTCGCATATTTTACAATATGAATGGCTATTATGCATGGCTTCACCATGTGCACACAAAATTGCTCCGGTGGAGAGAACCATTATGCAAGCATGCCATTGTAAATGCTGTAACCTCTATATTGTGTGTCCAGATCTGTATTTTTTATAACAAATTAATATCTTTCTAATATACAGCAACCCAGAGATAGGCTCTAAGACCAAGACTTAAATGTGTAAATAGAAAAAAAAAAACAGATATTTTAATAACAAAAATATAATAGTGATTTACTCCTAAAATGCAGTAAAAATGTTACCAATTATAGTTTGGGTAGCTATACTATCTTTTAAAACTACAATATTAAGATTTGCCAATAACTAAAAATAACATACATATTTCCACTATTTATGATTTATAACCTTATTTTGTAGAACTAGTTTTTTTAAAGAGAGGTTCAGCAAAAGAAGAGAAAAGACAACTTATAACTTCAAAAAACTGAAATAAAAATATAAAGATAATCATTAGGAAATTATATAGCATAATTTTAAAACTCCAACTGGCATTAAATATGTGCATGAAAATCATTTTTTACTAAATATCTTGAAAACCTAATATAACCTTAAAATGTCACTAAGAATAGTTTGAGAAATATTTTAATAAACCAACTTTTATTGTATTATAAAAACTTTACAAGACAATTTTAATCAAAAATGCTGTTTTTTAAATTAAAAAGGTGGGAAAAATCATGCCAGAACAAATACTCACCTATCATAAACACAGAGTACTGAAGTAATATTAGTATCACGGTAGGAACTACAATTAAACCAAGTCCACTAGCCTTCTTTGTTGAGTATTCACCTGTTAATAAATAAAAACAATATTTAAAACGTTTTCCTGCATACTTGCTACTCTATGGGAAGTTACAGTACTCAATGCTACTGTTATGAACTGTGAAACGTTTAAAAATGTTTTCCCCAAAATGTCATACAAAATAAGCAACTATTTTTTGATTACTTAAGGCCAAACTTAAGACATCTAAATATCAACATGTCGAAAACTTAAATGGCCTCTGCCTCCTTCTTAACTACTTTGCAGAATTCCAGTGAGAAACTATGGAGTCTCTCTTGCCAATCCCTTCATTTGTTGTATTTATTCTGTCCCAAAGTCAAGAGTTATTCTTTCCAGCTGTCCTTCTTCCTCATGTCCTAACTCCAGCTACAAACAGAGCTGCCAAATTTATGTTCCTGAACATTACACTCATACTGTTTCCACTCAAAAAACAATGGCTTTCTACAGTCCATGCTTTGAGTCCTAGCCTAACTTTGTTATTCTTTCCATGTGCTGCATATCCTTATTTCCCATTCACACTCCTATCCTCTAAATGGAAATGCTGTTTCTGATCTATTTGTTTCCCACATTTATTCCCATTCCCCTGTCTTGGCCAATGAGGTTTGCCTCTGTAGTGGGTTGAATGGTGGCCCTAAAGATATGTCTACCTCCTAATCTTTGGAACATATGACTATTAATTTACATGGCCAAAGAGTGAGCACTATATGTCAAAATATATGATTAAAGATCTTAAAAGAAGGAGCTTATCCTTAATTAACCAGGTGGGCCCTAAATCCAATGATAAGTGTCTCTAGGAGAGAGGGGCAGAGGGAGATTTAATACAGAGGAAATTCTAGAGCTATGCTGCCACGAACGAAGGAGTTGCAAGATTGCTAGCAAACACCAGAAACTAGAAGAGGCAAGGAATGGACTCTCCCTTAGTCTCATGAGGGAGTGTGGTCCTGATGACATTGTTATTTCAGACTTACGGCCTACAGAACTATAAGAGAATTGCTATTGTTGTAAGACACCCAGTTTGTGGTAATTTCTAGAGTAGCCCTGGGAAACTAATAAGCATCTCTCACCACCCTGAAATGTCCTCAACCTTATCAATCTTGCCTTCCCTCATAGTAACTGTACATCTTACCTGGGATGAAAAGAATGGCTCCAACAATCATAACTATAGTCAGCACTAGTCCAGCAACAAATAAAAGAATGGTCTTCTCCTTCGTAACAGTGGAATATTTAAGTGCTTAAAAAAACAAAGAAAGAATTGCATGAACTCAGACACGAGAAGTAAAGCAACTTCTGTAACTTAAAAAGTGCAGAGACAAACTGATTAACTTCCTATTACTGAATAACCTTTGAGGAACAACTCCTTCATAATAAGCCGCTTCAAATCTTTTTCCTAGTAAGTCAATGGCTAAACAGTGTCACGGCAGAATAAACATGGATGCTGAATTTACTGGTGATGCCTTTATTCCCCTAACTTTAAAGATAAAGTCATATTCATGAGACTTTATCAACTGAGGCATTATCAATATTTCGGGCCAGATAAGCCTTTGCTGGAGAGGGGGCTGCTCTGCGCATTATAGAACATTTAGCCTTATAGCCTCCCTGGCCCCTACAAACTACATGCCTAACAGCTCCCAAGTTGTATAAATTAACAATGTCTCTAGGCACTTTCAAATGTTACTTGAGAAGTAAAACCACTCTAGGTTTACAACTGATATAGATAACGTTGATGGGAAATAATTGGCAAATTAATACTGAGAGAAAGAGAACTTTGTTCAACCTTATATAAAATTAGTAAGGCATCTGGAAATCTAGATATTTTGTTTTGAAAAAGCAGAATAAACACGGGACAAATCACACCCTCTGGAAAGCCTGAGGGGCGAAATGCTTAAATTGTTTAATTAAAATAATTTCATAAAAATAAACTATAAATATTCAACAGGACTCATTACATATGTTATTGTTTTTGATGCTAGCTCTATCGTCAAATACCTAGTACCTTCCCTGAATGAATAATATAATGGATATACCTAAAAATATTTCTTTTACTACATCTTCACCTTTTGGGTTTTGTTTTGGTTAATATTATTATTATCATTATTATTTTACCAAGAAAGTTGTTAAAATTAGCCAAAAGCTGACTGAGTAGCAGGGAGAAACAGAGTACATGATTAAAATTCTACTTTGTTTCATCCAGGCCATTAGTCAATGTCCCAAGAGAGAAAATGTGTAAAATTTTACATTTCGTATTAAATTTGCTTTCACGAAAATGACAAACAGATCAAATACAGTAAAAAACAACAAATAACCCCCTAAATGACCAGGCTAAAATCTATCTTTAACATATTATAACCTAGGGTTATATGCTAACCTATGGTTAAGGTATTTGAGGTATAATATAGGCACATACCCAAAGATTTTTAAAAATCACTACCAACTCATACCTTAGATTGTAACCTCAACTTTATTCTCTTTAGGGGGAGATGGAAGGCTAATCAATCATCAGTCCTAAAGCTGAGTAACTGAAATTGACATTAATCAGAAAAGAATAAAAAACAATATGGCATGTTCCCCAAGCTTTTATTTGATCCATCCAGCCTTAGTCTTACCACTCAGTTATATGAGTCATGACTATGACTCAGTCATGTCCCTGCCTTCTTATAAGGCACAGATTTTCACAGCTTCCCTATTTTCTAGTCTCGAACACTGGCTAGGATGAAATTCACTGTAGAGGTTACAAAAGGCACATAGAAAAACAAACTTTCTCTAGATATGTCAGGTTTTTCATTTTAATTCAATGCATATTATTATCTAACTAGAGCTTGAAAGTTCTGCAAAAGGCTTATAAAATAGAAGCCGTTTCAAATGCACCTCACAATTGAACATTCAAAAGACAACCTTCCAGGCTTAATTCAATACATGAAAGAGCTACTAAGATGAAGCAGCAAAAATTCACCTTAGAGTACAGTAGAAGTTCATGCAAAAAGGATGACTTATACCATTTTTAATTAAAATAAGAATTCGACCCTCATATAAATTCAAAATTAGGAAAAAAATGCTAAAAAAAAGCAATGATAATAAAACACCACAAAAATACCACTATTGACAGTGTTCTACCATAGAATGACCTTTTCAAAACCTTTGCATATAAATACTGGAGGTGGCTTTAGTTCTTGTTGATTAATTCAACCACTATTTCTTTTTCAAGGTTACCTTCAACTCTTCCTTAAATTAAGCAGCCATTACTAACATATATATCAGCGGGGTCTACTTAAGTAACCACAGTCAATGAAAGAGGATCACCACACTTTCTTTAATAAATCTTTATAAAGAGTTTCTTTTGATTGTTTCCTTTGCTCACAATGGTCATAGTTTAGCATACCCCACAGTAAGTGTGGAGAAGGTACCTTGCAGCCTAGTTGTCAATTTTCAGCATAGTTAAAGGGTTAGGAATCTGACATAGATGCTATAGAACTCAAGAATCTCAAGGATCTTTTTTTGGTGGTCTTTTCTTGTTCTTTAAATAGTAGATTTATCCTTATCTATCAAATCTATGAAAACTTTAAGTGTAAACAAAGGAAATAAATTCAAGTACCTCCCCAAACACCTAGCATTAAGATGAAGATAATTTAATGTGTTCTAACAGCAGGCTCTTATCAAACTTCCTGGTATGATTTTCTGGCTACTTGGCAAGACAAATCTTTATAATTTCAAAATTCTGCACGCTTTAAAAGATTTCCCTCAGCTAAAAGTACTGAAATCAACATACAATAAAATGAGAAATAACAGTATTTACATTTTTAGATACTTTTTTTTTTTTGCAGTTTTAGGTTTTTAACAAAATTTAGAGGGAGGTACAAAGAACTCTTACATACTACCTGCCCCTATACATGCATAACTCCCCCATTATCAATATCACTCACTAGAATGGTATATTTTTAGCAAGGATGAGCCTACACTGATACATCATAATCACCCAAAGTCCATAATTTACCTTAGGATTCACTTGATGTTACCTTGGTGTTGTATATTCTATGGGTTTGGACAAATGTATAACAACATATATCCATCATTTAAGTATCATACAGAGTATTTTCAGTGCCCTAAAAATCCTCTGTGCTATCCCTATGCATCTCTCCCTGCATCTCACTTCTAGCAACCACAACTCTTTCTCTACAGTTTTGCCTTTTCTAGAATATCTTATAGTTGAAATCATACAGCATGTAGTCTTTTCAGATTGGCTTCTTTCACTTAGTAATATGCATTTAAGGTTTCTCCATGTCTTTTCATGGATTGATAGCTCACTTCTTTTTAGCGGTTAATATTATTACATTATCTAGATGTATCACAGTGCATTTATCCACTTACCTACTGAAAAAAACATCTTGGTTGCTTCCAAGTTTTGGCAATTATAAATAAACTGCTATAAACATTCCTGTGCAGGTTTCTGTGTGGACATAAGTTTTCAACTCCATTTGGATAAATACCAAGGAGCACAACTGCTGGATCATCATATGAAAAAATATGTTTAGTTTTGTAATAAACTGCCACACTGCCTTCCAACATGGCTGTTTTGCATTCCTACCAGCAATGTATGAGAGTTTCCATGGCTCCATACCCTCACTAGCATTTGGTGTTGTATTTACATTTCTAACAAAATTTAGAACCTCAGTACTCTTGACACAAGAATACTAAATATATGAGAAGACAATATTACTTTTTTGTCAACAAATTATACCCTCCATAAAATAATTAAATCTAGTCAGCCATTTCTCAGAAATGGGGTAGGTTGGTCCACTTATTTGTTCTACAAATATTTACTGTGTAGCTACAATATATTGGCCCTTTTATCAGTCCATCTCAACAACATCAAGGTACAAGTATTACTTTATTTCTTTATTCAAGAATTGACTGGGCATCTACTACGTGGCAATCACTATTCTAAGTGCTGGCAGCTGACAAAGACAAATACTCCTGCCTGAAGGCCATAACATTCTAATGCGAGTGAGTGATGCGAAGTGTTATTTCGACATCATCTTTCCCAGTTAAATAAAAGGTATGGGTCTACTCTAGCCTAAGAAAGTCCTTTTATGTAATCTTTTAAATTCATGTGAATGAAGAAATGGCATGTCCCTCTAGCCACCCGAAGAAACAGCTGTTAGAAACAAATATTCCATTAGGATTTTCTCATTTCCTTGTCACTGATATAAAAGCACATATAAGATATAATGCAGGTTGCAGTTGATGAAATGTGGTGAAATTAGCAGGCCGATTTGAAGATTAAATAATATTTATCATCTTAGTTTTCATGATACTCTGAAGACAGGATTTGATATGCCCTTATAGGCCTACACAGACCACAGTCTATGAACAAACCCCCCAAATCCAAGAATTCAATGCTTGCTCAAAGACATAACATTTAGACGGTCTCTTATTAAGTGATTAGTGACTTAGTGATGATACAAGAAAGCTTACCAGTGAGGTATAACTCATATCAGATTAAGAATAAATCGTAAAGGGGGGATGTGTTTGCTTTTATTATTAAAGTGCTATTTTCTGGTAACTCAAGAAAAGTAAGTTTAGAATATTTTTAGGTATCTGTTGAGCTGAAAGTCAATATTGTCTTTGATGCAGGATAAAGCACAATAACTTTTAAAATAAAATTAGAATTTCAAATTTTGAAATTATTTAATTAAAATTAAATTTTAAATACTATTTAAAAATACTTAACACACTCATAAAACAACAACAAAGAAGGTTCTGTGAAACTGATGAGAGGGAAGAATGAATATTAATGCCAATGATAAACTAGTTACTTGCCAGAGGCAAGTAAAATAATTTCATAATAAACTACATACACTATCCAACCTGCTTTGATGAAACAACATTGTCAAAATGAATAATAATTAGAAATCACATTCTCAGTCTATAGGATTCAGAAATAAAAGAGCCCAGGCCTGTGGAGAAAGTATTTTGAATATAAAAGATTAAAGAAGAGGCTATCCAACATACTAACTTCCTTTTCTTGGTTCAAAATATTCCCTGGCCTTGTGGATGATGCCATAACTTCAGAGTGTATGCAGGAAGTTGGGAAGTTTGATTTGGGAAGAATCAAAGGAATAGCAACTACATTTCTACAAAAGAGTATATTGCTGAGCTACATTTTTTTTTTTTTTCAGTTCTTTCTAAAATAAAACCAGTACATAAAACATATTTAATAACAAAATGTGGTAATTATGTGAACAGGACTAAGGAAAAGCACTGAGAGTTCAAGATTAACAGAATTCAGAGTAAAACTGTATGTGGGACATAAAACGGAAAGCAACAAACTAACAAGACAAACAAAAACTCATACACAAAGACAACAGTTTAGTGGTTACCAGAGGAAAAGCAGGAAGGGGAGGAGGTAGATAAGGGTAAAGGGGATCAAATATATGGTGAAAGAAGGAAATTTGAGTTTGGGTGGTGAACACACAATGCCATATACAGATGATGTATTATTAAAATGTACACTTGAAATCTGTATAATTTTATTAACTGTCACCCCATAAATTTAATTACAAAAAAATTTTAAAAAAAGAATTCAGAGTAAAGTTAATAGCAAAGTCTTATTAACAGAAGCTATCAACCAGATCACAGAATGATTCTTTTTAATTAAATTTATTGTGATGATATCATATCTTCCTGTATAGATATTTCCTGGTGCAAATTAGTATATGTCCTCACTTCTTCAGAAAGATTTTTCTAATCTACGAGGAAATTCTCTGTTCCATTACTTCTTTTAAAGTGCTTTCATGGCCTAATTACTTTTAATATTAAGCTAGTCTTCAAAATTGAACTCAAGGACTAAGCAAGATCGCAAGGTTTTTGTGACAGAGAATTTTTTTGTTCTTGAATTTCCCAACAATGATTTCTAGAGGGACATCTAACCAAATACCACAAGCAGGAACCAAAATCCTTGTGGAATAATCTTGTGCAGGGACTAGAAAGTTAGAAAATGAAATGAAAGATAACCTTGAATGCACAAGTTTTAAATAAATTACTACAATCGTGGCTTTGCACAGTTCTGATATGCATAAATTTCAGTTATCGTGATTTAGTTAACATAAGTCCTCTAAAAGCCCAGTTCAAACTTCAGTTACCACAATATATTAACTGAGCAATTGCATAAAGTGCAAACTTCACTGCCATTTCTTCGGTCCACAAATCACTACATAAATAACAGATGTGCATCATGATCAGTGACCAATCATGTCACTTTCAAAGAACTGGTCACTGCACATCTGTTATTCAATTCACTCAGACAGCAAAGCATATGTTGTGTTACCTCCTGTTTCCCAGTGACAAACCATTGTGACATTTTTTAATGGGTAATCAAAAGAGGAACTGGGCAATAAAGATGAAAGAGCAAAGAAATGTAAAATGATAATGCTGGAAGTGAATTTCGAATAGAACATAAATGACATTATAGAAAAAAGAGCTGACTGTGCAAATGTCAACACTACTGTCACTCAAGAGATTCTAGATATGCAGCTAGAGAAACTTCGTAAAACTGAACTTATTGACATAAATTAGTTCAGTGAGGAGGTGGTGACACAAAGAATAAAGATGTCCCAGAAGAAGTAACTCTGGCAAAAACCTTCACGGGAAAGGAACTCTCAGAGATAGTTCATGACACTGAAAAAGAAAAGATAAAATGCTGGAAGCGGATCCAGGTCTGTGTAAAGTGAAGACTCCTTGTGTATGACAAAAGTTCCAAGGAGAGAAAAATAAGCTAAGATACATCTATCTCAAAAAATTTCAAAATATTAGCCAGTTCTTGATGTAGAGCTGAACCTTAATTTTATGAGAAAAAGAGGTATTGGTAGGCAGCACTTGAAATCATTATCAAATGTCTAAATGAAAGAAAGTATCTGTTATATTGTCCAAGAGTGAGAAGAACTCTGAAAATCAGCCAGGAATTTAAGTGGAATAGGAAACTGTGAATGAGACCAAAAATAAAGTGCCTGAAATGCAATACTATTAGAGATTTGTTACTTCAGTTAAGACTCAGTGTTTGATTCTAATAATCTGAGATGTTTGCTAAGCATAGGATTTAAAAGTTTGTTTGCTTAAAAGTTTGTAAGTTAAAGCTAAAAGCAAAGGTATTTGGGAACATTTCTCTATAAGAGACCTTTGAATTCAAAAGGTGGGTCTAAGACTCACCATATCTGAAAGCCCTTGGCTTGGCTTCAGTTCAGAAGTCTTCTCAGGTTTCTTCCTCAGGAGGATCAATGGCATCCTGAGATCAATTCAAGATACCTTTTAGGTATAAAGAAAGTCTTTCTCCTCAAAGGGAAGACATAATCTGCTGTCTTTACTGAACATTTAGCCTACAGAAGACCCAGTTTTTATCTTAGACTACTAAAGACTGACAGGCAGAGCTAGAAAAACCATGGACAGAAACCCACTGTGGTCAAGTATAGTCTATAAACAGTAATCAGAACTTGAAGAGAACTAGAAATCTACAAATCTGAAGAGAACTAGATTTGTAGAGAACTTGAAGAGAACTAGAAATCTGAGTTACTAGCAATATTTTAGGAGCTATAAGATACCACACTCCAAAAAGTGTGTAACCAAACAGTGAATGGAAAATAGGACTCTCCTGTTGGTTGAATCTGCAGGACATAAACAGGAGGCCTCTTACAAAGAGTACCAAAAGAAAAGGAGATTTAGATCCTGGTCTATCCCAAAGATGTGACAAAAGGAACAGAAGAGGCACACTTATTTGTCTCCTCAACAGAAATGTGAGTGCTACAAAGCCAGGGGCAATATGCATTTTACTTCCACATCTTGTGCACACAGCCCTGTGCTTAGCAATCGGTAGGCATCTCATTGACAGACATTAGTTGAATAAACAAAGCAGGTCCACATTCTCCTCTATCAATAACAGTCTGATTTACTCAGTCAGTGCATGCAGGTATAGGTTCACTCTTCATGGAAAAAAAACTCAAAGTAAGTTCAAGACAGGGAGGAAGTATAGTGGTTGAGGTAAATAACACTGGTTCAAATTCCAGTAGTACCAAAAAACACCTGGGTGATTGTGGACAAACTGCCTAACCTATCCATGCCTCTGTTTCTTATCTATAAAACAGGAATGGTAACAATACTACCTACCTCCATAAAGTTCCTGGGAAAAGTAAATGTGATTTCAGATGGAGAGTACTTTGCACAATGCCTATCATATAGAGCAAATGTTCTACAAATGTTTAGGTACTATTTTATAAACACATTTAAATGTGAGTTGAGGCTGGGTGAATCATGTATATAGGTACCTTCTGTACACACACACACACACACACACACACACACACACACACACTTGTTCTAAGATGAGCCTAAATAAAAAATTGCCACCAAAATATTTTTTAGGTTCATAAGCATGTTTCTTAAAATATGACCAGTAGAATAATATAAAAAAGAACATTCACCTCACTAACACACACGAAAAAATTAAAATAATGTTTT
Source organism: Pteropus vampyrus (assembly GCF_000151845.1). Taxonomy (NCBI): domain Eukaryota; kingdom Metazoa; phylum Chordata; class Mammalia; order Chiroptera; family Pteropodidae; genus Pteropus; species Pteropus vampyrus. The sequence continues at coordinate 35,942,663 of NW_011888782.1, read as the reverse complement.
TCATCTATCAAATTAGCAAAGATTTCAGAATTATAATGATGTTAGGCTTGTGAGGTGAAAGACAAGTATTCTTATCTGCAATATTAATTGATATAATGTTTCTAAAAACATATGACAGTATGTTTCAACAGGCTTAAAATATCTCTACCATTTCCAGGCTACATATCTTCAGTAGAGTTACTCTCATAATATTAATAAAAAAAAAATTGGAAAAATCTTTAATATCCATCAAAATGAGAGTTAAGTAAATTATAGTGCATACCTAAAAGAAGAAATGTGGGGTGGAGGTGGGAATCAGGATGTATAAAAGCCATGAGTCCATTTATAGTTTTGCTTTTTTTAAAGAAAGATAAGAAAAATACATAGTAATAAGACAGAAAGGGAAGCAGGAAATTCACTAGACTACACTAATGGTTTATTTCCAGGTTGTGGGACTTCAGATGATTCTTGTTTTTTTCTTTGTAACTTCCTATATTATGTAAGGTATTCTAAAGTGCTATGTATTACTTTTTTAAGTCAGAAAAAAATTGTAAAGCTTATTTTGTAAAAATACAGCTGACAGGAACAGACTCACTCCTGGTTCAGTCCACTAAAAATAATGCTACTAATGAGAATGCCATGATCAGCAACCTTCGATTAATCCAAATGCAACAAATCACTCTGTGAAATAATTTTTTTAAAAAAGCAAATTTCCTAAATTCTATAGCGTAGGCCTTAAGGCCTGAGTCTGCCAACAAGGTTAAAGGCCTTCCCTAACATCAGTGAAGACTGGTGAAGTCTTGATGCTATACCAGTCTTTTGCTTAAAGTGAAAAGTCTCTTGAGATTCTAAGAAAATTTACAGAAGAATTCTAGATCGGTTTTGAAAGTGAGAGTTGTGAAATGTCTTGACAGTTGTCACATTAGCTCTTTCTTTCCCCCTTTTTGCCTTTTAGACAAAAGTTGAGAAGAGCTTTTAAATTACAAAGCATTTCCAGAGTGCCATACATTTAGAAGAGCTCTTAAAATATATGACCAGTCATCTCTCTTTCCATTTTTACATATCACTTTAGATATACATGCCTTAAATTGAGTAAAAGTAAAATTCATGAAATCTATAATAGGCCTATCCACTACAGTATTTTACTAGCTTTCACTTCTTTTTTTAAAGGTTGTGGAATAAAATAAATAAATGAAACCAGCATTATTTACCCCTTGCCTTGCATAAATGTTAACTGGCCTTCAATGACTATTTCAGTGCACTACTGGGAGACAGAAATAAATCTTATATTTTAAACATGTAAAAGTTTAGACTGTCACCTCAAAACTTCACTAATTTAGTAAATTTCCTTTACCAAACTGGTATGGAAATACAGTTGACCCTTGAACAACGCATAGGGTTAGAGGAGGTGACGCTCCCACCCTAAGCAGTCGATGTCAGCATACAACTTTAGACTCCCTGAAAACTTAGCTACTAACAGCTACTATTGACCAGGATCTTCACCAATTAACAGTTGATGAACACATATTTTGTATATTATATGTATTATACACAGTATTCTTACAATAAAGTAAACTAGAGAATAGAATATGTTATTAAGAAAATCACAAGAGAAAATACATTTATAGTACTTATTGAAAAAAATCCACATATAAGTGGCCCCACACGGTTTAACGCTGTGTTGTTTAAGGAAGGTTGAGTAGTATTATCAACCAGAATGCATATTTCCTTCTCATTTAGGAGTGACAATTCTACACTGTTGATGCTAAATCTGATGAAGCTTTAAGATCTGCCCTGAAAAGTTTTGTCACATGATTATTATAGCAAAACATGGTCAAAGAACACAACTTTCCTGTGGCTACTTCCTTAAGGGCTGCAGAATTGCACAGTAAAAATGACAAACATGGTTCAAACTAGGCCTTTTCTAGGATGAACACATGTGTGCAGAGAAGTTCGAACTGGGAAAACAAGAGAGGAGAATCTTAATGCTCAGAAGTGCAACATCCTCTCTTAACACTGCAATGTAGGCTGTGACCTTCCCATCACCAAAGAAAATAATGTGAGTAAATGCCCTGTAAATGTTAAAATCAGTATGAGTTTTAGATATGTTATTATTAGGATTCCCGCTACTGATTGTTTTAAGAAACAAACCTTGTTAAGAACTACAGCAAATTATGAGGGTAATATGCACTTCAAAGAGAATATTAAGACTGTATATTCTTATTTATGTTATCATACTTCCTAATGTGACTTAAATATTGCACTGATATTGCCTCCCAGAAATAACCATTTCATCACTAAAAACATATGCAAAAATAAAAATAAATACTTACTCACAACACCAAACTGTCCCCAGAACAGAAGTATAGCCAACATTGGGAAAATAATAATGAGGATATTTTCATTTGGAGAAAACCATAAGACTGGAAAGAGAAAAAGCAAAAATCACAATTAATATTTACTATAATAAGTCAACAATATATTTTATTGGGAAGATGGAAAATAAAAATAATTGATTAAAACTGCGGCCTTTAAATAAACAATTACCCATAATAATTTATTTACATAACAAATTTTCCTTATGAATCAAGAAACTAGTTATTTGTTTTTCGTCACACTTTCCCTAATCTATGATTTATGGAAAGAAATAGTATGCCACAGAAGCTGAGAACAAAGCTCTCCAGCCACAATGCCTGGGTTTGACCCGCAATTCTAATTTATAGCCTCTGTGACCGTGGACAGTTTTAACATCTTTCCGTTCTTCAGCTGTGACTCTAGTACAGCACACAGCACCTACACCTTGAAGGACTGTTGTGACTATTAACAAAGTTAAGATATGAAAAGGGCTTAAAACAAAGCTTGGCACTTACCAAGTGCTAAGTAAACATTAAGTACAATTATTATTTTGTGCTCCCATGGTGAATGGCTCTATGTGTAAAGTGCCAAGAATTTACCTTAATGCGACAGTGAAGTCTTCCTGTACAGACTGACTCTGGATGGAAGTAAGGAAGTTGTACAACTAGATATCCTCCCCTTACTGTGACTTAAGACAAAGGGAGATGTGAGCCCTAGCTTTTCTGAAACTTACTCTGGAACAGAAGATGTATTTTGGAATAACTGAATAGGCTGAAAAATGGCTGTTTACATATAAAGTAACATGAGGAGCTTTAGGTATTAAGGAAGCTTCTATTAAGTGGGTCACATGATACCTAGACAGTAAAAGTATAGCCACCCATTCTATAAAGAAAATTGTGATAGTGAGACTTCAAATGAAATGTTAAGAACACTTAATATTTTAAAGCTTGCCTGCAGGGGAAAGGGAGGGGGAATTGTGTGGAGAACACCAGTGAATACTGCCCAAAAGCCAGCGTACTAGCATTCCTCTGAAATCAACTCTTTGAAATCCTCCACTGCTCTGCCTCTCTTTATCAGCACGTGAGGAACCTTGCAGATTTTCCTACCATAATGCTAGCCATGCATTTCTCGTGCTAAGCTTATAATGTTAAACTCTGGTAAATGTTCACAATAATCCCCAGAATATAACACTATAAATTTTTATCTCAGAGACATTAGCTTTCCAGTATCTAGCAGTTGCCCTATACATAGTAGACTCAATAGGTTTACTGTTGAAGGGTGCAATCATAAGACAGTTTGGCGAGTGAATGGAAGACACTTTTTTTTTTGATGTTCCAGTTGCTGCAGATCTCCACCAGGAGAGATGTTTTCAGGTACTCTGAATCAATACCACCTTAATTTCCAACTGAATTACTGAACATCTTCCAAAAAAAACACCTTTCAATTAAAATCCTACCAGGAAAAACCTCTGTGAATTATGTTTAGGTTTTCAAATACAATGCCCACAGGATTTAGTAAAAGCTTTATGATATAATGACTATTCTTAATCGACTTACTTTTCTCTACCCACTGTCTCTATTATTTTGTTTTGAGTTGGTTATATTAACTTCTCAAATCCTCACAATTATGATATGAGGAATTATTAACCCCTCAATGCTAAGGATATTATGACACAGTAAATTAAGGATCTTAAGTATCTTAAATTTTCAAGTCCCAAACTGACTCCTGATCCCCTCCCTGACCAAAACCTTCCCTCTTAGTTTTTGCCATTTCAGTACTGGTGACTCCATTTCTTCAGTTGCTCAGGCCAAAAACCTTGGAGTCATCCTTGATTCCTTGGTTTCTCTCACACCTTACATCTGGTCCAACAGTCAATCCTGTGAGCTCTACTTTCAAAATATAGCCAACATCTGATCTCATGTTCAAGATGAGCTGACAATGAAATGTTCTTTCATTAGCCTCTGTCCCTATAAAACAATCTTCAACAATCTTAGGATTTATTAACAGAAATCTATTAGTAAAAATAAGAGGTATGTTTGACCCTGGTCTGACCACTCATTTTGTACTTATTAAACAAACATTTACTGAAAGCCTACCATGGGTAGGATACTCTTCTAAGGTATCTGAGGTCCAGCAGTGAACAAGGCAGGTGGGGCCATGAACCTGAAGAAGGAGAGGAGATGAAGGACAGACTCTTGAGGGTAGTAATGAAAGGCTTCTGGGGAAAGGAACTGGATCTGAGCCTTGTATGGGAAGGAGCCTGCCAAGTGAAGACAGGGAAGAGACTCCAAAGGAACTGCAACTTTGAGCAACCAAATGATGGTTGCTGTGGTTAGAATTTAGTGATACAAGAGGAGATGGGAAGGGTTTGCTGGGGCGAGATTATGTTAGGTCTTAACAGTTTGTTAAGAGAGTTTGTATTTTATTCTAAGAGCAATGACAAGTGATTAGAAGGCCTCAATAGAGAAGAAAAATGATCTGATTTATTTAAAATCTTCTTTGGCAGCCATGCGTAGAATGAATTCTAGAGAAGCAGGACTTATCAGAAAGTTTGTGCAGCAATTGCGTAGAGAGGCAGGGCATAGGACATGGCCCACAAATGCAGTTCTTAGTCCAGTTTTACTCATCACAGTGGAAGACATAATGGAATGGATCCAAAGAAGGTGACCAGAACGGGGATCCTGAAACCATGTGGGATGGCTGAAAGAACTGGGGATTCTTACTTTAGATAAGAAGAAACTTGGGAGAGAACTTTTATAGCCCTCCTAGTGAGTAAGAAATTGCAGTGCTGCAAGTTTTAGCTTGACTTACAAAAGAACTGGAACTTTCTGACAATAATCTAGATACTTTAGGAAGAAAGAGTCTCATCATGTCAAGCATTTAGGTAAAAACTCTGAATGACCAATTTACCTGGGGTGTGACAGAAGTAATTCCTGAATTAGATGGCAAGACAGACTAGATGACTCCAAGCCCCTGTGCAGAAATAATAAGTGTAAGAGACAGTTCAATGACAGAAAAGGGTGGGGTTATAGAACAAACATATTATTGTCTAAGTGATTCTTAAATGGAGCTTATTAGAATCACCTGGGGGTTTATTCAAATTTCAAACCCTCTCCCCTGTCAGCTCCCACCCCAAGATTTTAATATGTTCCCCAAGGTAAATGTGTGTGTGTGTGTGTGTATGTTGGGGGGGGGTGGTCCATGATTCTCTGTTTAAAATCATTGCTGCAGACCTCTGCTATAATTTACATGACTGTGTTACGTCCTCTCACTGACATGAGTTACCTCTAATTTGTTAAGGTGGTAAGAGTTTGAGGATCATTGAATTGGATATGAATGTACCAAATGAGATACCCAATGTTTCATACAAAACAATTTATATGCCAATTAAGCTATTGATTTGTTATGGTAGTACTGTCAGATGACTTCAATTTTTGTGCCCCAAGGGGAGGAGACAAGGTACTTCTCTAAGGTCCCGTTCAGCTCTAAATTTCTGTGGCACTAAAAAAATAAATTAAGCTTAAAATGGACGAAGAACAACATCAGATATTTTTCCACCTTGTGATTAAGAAAAATAATCCAAGGGCATCCACACTCTCATTTCATTCAAGCTATGGCTGACATCTCTGTCCATTATTCTCCCCCAATTCCTACTCAGGCAGAGTGGTTCCCTGGAAGAATATATGGTCTATGGATGACTATTTAAATTTTGCTCCCAAGCCTAAGTATCATAAAAAGCCCGTAATTCATTCTTCTTATCACTGTGTACGAAACGGAATAAACACAAAAATTAAAGAGATCATTCTAATGTACCTTTCCTTCAAATATATACAGGCATACCTTGTTTTACTGCACCTCGCTTATTATGCTTCACAGATGTTGTTGTTTTTTTTTGTTTTTGTTTTTTTTTAACAAATTGAAGGCAAAACCCTCCACCAGCAAAACTGGCTTTATTGTGATGGTCTATAACCTAACCCACAATATCTCTGAGGTATGCTTGTACATGGTAAACCTTCGCAAACACAGAGAACACCTGTTTCCACAAAAAAAGATCACAGTAAAATTCACAACACTAAAATGCAAGCTAAATTTTTACATTTCAGGATTGTGATGACTTTTTTGAGGTACTGACTTGGTTAGGCTGTAGTCTCAGTTATTTAATCAAACCCAGTATTCCAAGGTAGCTCCCCAAATCCCTGCACCCTGCAATCAGCCTTTTATAATTTCTTCCCCTTGAAGGAGAGATGAGATTGTGAATAGGATGGATTTCATTCACATGATTATGCTGTGTCATATGGCAAAAGGGATTTTGCTGGTGTAATTAAGGTGCTCATTCAGTTGACTTTAAGAAAAAGAGATTGTCTTTGGGAAAGAGGGGGCTAATCTAATTCAGTAAGCCCTTAAAAGGGTCTGGGCCCTTCCTGGCAAAAGAAATTCAACATATGAGAGGACTTCAACAAAAGGAAGATTTTCATTGCTGACTTTAAATATGAAGAGGCTATGTGGCAAGGAATGAGGGCAACCTCCGAGATGTGAGAAAAGTCCCTAGCAGACATCTAGCAAAGAAACAGGGACCTCAGTCCTATAACCACAAGAAACAAGACCCCAAACTCCATATGAGAATACAGCCTGGCCAACACCTTGATTTCAGCCTCATAAGACTTTGGAGAACCCAGTCATTCCATGACCACAATTGTGACCTACAAAACTGTGAGGTATTAAAAAAACTGTATTTTTTAAGGCTGCTACATTTGTGGTTATTTGTTATACAGCATCAGAAAACTAATACGAGGATCCTGTAGTGCCTTCATGTTAACATAATGAACATAATGCATATCATGTTGTCAAAGATGGAAACAGCAACTTGCTGAATCTGAACTTGATCTTTTAAACAAAACTGATAGCTTACTTGAAAAATGTAAAATCTTAAGCTTCCAAGTTTTTTTTTCATTAATAATATAAAGGCAGATACTAATAACACATTTTATAACCATATTTACATAGTATTTGGTTGTTTACAAGGTGTTTTCACAATATCCTATGGCAGTTAAAAAAAAATAATAATACTGGATTTTGAAGACAGATCTGGGCTAAAATCCTGGCTATGACTCTCACTTTGAACAAGTAACCTAAATCTGTCTTCTTGTAAATGGTAAGACATATATTTATCTCCAGGAGTTCCTGAGAATATCACAGGATGCAACATACATATAGTATCTGGCAAATGCTCAAATAAATGTCAGATTTTTTTTTTTTATTGTCCTTATTTGTACTGTTCACTTTCTTGAAAGCAAGGATCATGTCTTAGTCACCATTGACTCCAAAATGCCTAGCACAGTGCCTGGCACATAGTAGGCACTCAATAAACCTTTTTTAAAGTATTAGCTTACTTACGTCTCAAAACTCTCCTGCGATGGAGATGGTATCTTCATTTTATAGATAAAACTGAGGGCCAGAAAGGTTGAATTTTTTATCTAAGTTTTCCTAAACTAAAAAGTGGCGATGCACAGAAAAAACTCTCTAAATTCAAGTCTTGTGCCCCTTCCAGGGTACTGTATTGTACAAAGGCACCAGAGGTATATAAAACTATATCTCATATATAATATTTCCACATATTCAGTCCTAGTACTCCCTAAAAGGGAACAAAGAATGGTCTCCATTACTCCACATTCTACTAAGTGGAATTCTCTATTAAGCAATTTCTAGCTCTCATTTATGCCTGTATTTGCAAAACAGCACAACATAGTAAAAATGGTTTCTAATACCTAAATCTCCAAAGTCCACATGATGGGTAAGTATCATTACCACAATAAATTTGTAAGAGTCCTGCCTCAATTAACCTTTCTGTGCAGAGGAATTTGTTGCAAAAATGGTGCAAAAATAGTGACAACACCACATGCTGGCAAGGATGTGGGGGAACTAGATCACTCATATGTTGCTGATGGAAATGAAAAATGGAATCACTCTGGAAAACATTTGGCAGTTTCTTTAAAAACTAAGCCTATACTTACAAACAGTCCAGTAATTACATTTCTGTGCATTTCAAGAGAAATGAAGACTATATCTACATAAAAACCTATTCACAATTGTTCATAGTTGCTTCATTTGTTACGGCCAAAAACAAATGGCAACAACCAAAATGCCCAACAGTAGGTAGATGTAGACGGTTAAACAAACCATGATGATATACACATACCATGGAATAATACTCAGAAAAAAAAAAGAAAATCTATCGATACATGCCACAACATGGATAGATCTCAAGAGCACTGTGCTGAGTGAAAAAAAGCCAATCTCAAAAGGTTACATACTGTATGATTCCATTTATACAACGTTGATGAAATGAAAAAAGTATAGATATAGAGAACAAATTGTGCTTCCAGGTTAAGAATAGTAGGGGTGCAGTGACTAGAAAAGGGTTGCATAAGGGACATATATACGTTAACGGAATAGTTCTGTATCCTGATTGTGGTGGTAGTTACATAAATATATACGTGTGATAAAATGACAAAGAAATATACACACATTGCACCACTGTGAATTTGCTGGTTTTGACATTTAATTACAGTTACATAAGATGTAACCATTTGGGGAAGCTGGGCAAAGAGTACACAGCACCTCTCTGTTCTATCTTTGCAACCTCTTATGACTCTATAATTATTTCAAAAAATAAAAATGAGTGCAAAGTTGAATGTCTGAGACCTCTGGTAGAATTTTCCACGTTCTCTCCAACAAAACACCTAATTTTAATGGCCCCCAAAGTAAGCATAGCTCATATTTTTTATAGGGTACTTTGAAAACAAAGAAAGATAAAACGTTCACACATAAAACTATAAACTCTGTCTTCATCTCAGATATCAGTATCCCTTTCCCATCCATCTTTGTTCCATCTTCTGGCTTCTCAGGTCTCTTGAATTTACTAATTTCCCTCTCAGTGACCTATACTACACTCAGAAATTACCACTCCCCTGTGTCTTGTTTTCTCATTCCCATGAAATGGTACAGTCTATCCCTCAGAAAAATTTCAACTAGGTATTAGATTATCTAATTCTAGTCACTCACAGTTCATATGACTGACTAGACCCCTGCTGAAAGATTATATATATATATATAAAAGCTCCTTAGCCCAATTTAATATCAAATTAATACAAGTTACAATGTAGGAGAGGTTTCTGAACAGAGAAGCCTTCCAAATTGTTTGACTGCTTTAGTCGTCTCCTGCCCACTTCTTACTGCACAAACATCCCTCTCTCAACACCCAGCTTCAGCAACTTGATATCTCACTTCATAAAACACCACAGGAACACAACTAACATTTGCAAATCACTTTGGTTTACAAAGGACTTGTACAAAAAGAATCTCATCTGATGTTCATTAGACTACAGAATATATAAAAGCACAAATCTATTTTCATTCCCATTTTAGAGATGAGGTAACTTGGACTCAGTGAAGTAACTTTTCAAGCTCAATATAGGCAAACAGTTAACTTGCAGAATAAGGGATATAACTCAGGTCTCCTGATTCCTAATCCTAAACAATGTCAAAATAGTCCATCAAACTAAATACCCCATTCCCAATCTGATAATGGACATTTTATAACAGCAAATGCTAGAAGATTCCATCTAAAAAAGAGGTTCTCAAAGGATGACCTAATCCCGAGATCAGTAATATGTCCAGTGACACTAAGAGAGCTTTCAAAATAGAAAATCAGAATGTACCTGCATGTCGTTGAAGAAATCAGCTGGTACAGCAAGGAAAAGAAAGCAGATCGTTTACTCCAGCTAACTTTACTGCTTTACACAACTCACCAACCCAAATTTGTGAAAATGGAGCAGAATCAATCACTAAGGCCGAATTCAAATCAATCACATTGGATCCCTAGCTCTTCCACATCTTGGCCAAGGAAAAGAATACCATAAGCACAGGAAACTTCAAGGAATCATCCATGATGACCTGATTTTTGATCTCTTGATTTTCCTTCTGGTCTATTCTTTCTATCGGGAGCATGGTTGGGACTTGTCAACCCTTGATAGTGTAGGTAATTTAAAAAAAAAAAAAGGCTAAATATTTGGAAAGAATCTGGAAAATTAATCACATGAAAGAAAAAGTACTCTCGATGGCAGCAAACAGAAATGGTTTGATGACCAGAAATGGTAGATGATCCCAGGACTGCTCACTCCAATAGAACAGTCCTCAAACCCAAAGTCTGAGAACCACACACATAACAAACAGCAAAGGAATTTTACTATGAAAAGTGGAGAGCAAATAAGACAAAATTCATGCTCTCAAAGCTGCTAAACATTATATCAACATTTATTATTAACAGTCTGCTTTTTGATTCAATAGAGTTCCTAGCCCCATTATGCCCCATTTCTGATAGGATCAGGTTGCTGCAGGACAAATAAAAGGGAGCTTTTACAGAAGTCTTACCAACACGATGTTTTAGTTCTACGATGATTTCGCCTTCCCTGCTTAATTCTGTTACTTCACAACTGTAGTTTCCTGGGACAGCATCACTCCTATCCATCTTCAAAGATGCAGTGCCGTTTAGTAATGCTTCTGGTACGATTGTTGCACTCGAAAAGTTTTTGCCAGGGGTGGAACTACGTTGCTCTCCATCAAAGGTAAAAACGTTTTCATTTCCAAATTTCCACTTTAAATAAAAGTCGTCAAGGACAGTCGCCTCCACATTAGAAACAAAGCACGGGATGACAACAGTTTTATTGCAAATGGTGTATTCTACAGGTTTGGTTTTATTTAAAATTAGCTGAGCTGAACCTGGAAAAGAAAAATAAAATAGTTTCTTTTTATTATAGAATTATAATAAAATACTATAAGATCTCAGGTATGTTATAAATCCTATAGAGAAAAGAGCAATGCTTCAATTGTTCACTTAAGCTACAGTGAAGCTACAGAGAGAAGATGGGCAAGCTGAAAAAGAAAAATTATTTTAATATTAATGTGCATTGCTGGTAGACAATACTGTAATTTTTCCTTACTCATTCATAGTAATACAAACTACACATTATCATGTGTCTTGGGAATAAACTCAGCAACTTGTGTTGGAACATGCAGTACAGTATCTGGCTTTGGAAGCTTTAAAGTAATCATTACTGCCTACTGATACATGTATTTAAAAAATTGTCCTTACTATGGGAAATTTTTTAGCAGAAAAATCAAACCAAATATTATATTCAGTCTCAACTCCTATACACTTCCTCCAAATAGAACTTGCTAAACTGATATGAAGTTTCTCTCTTTGTGTTGCATTTCCAAAAAACATGGCGAGATCTACTGTACTTTAATATAAAAAGTAAATCAGATGAATCACAGCTTTTCCACTAGGATGGAAAGTCTTAGAATGCTAAGGGCAAAAAACATACTCTATGGTTACTTCCCCATTGCAAAATACAGACAACAATAGACATTTTGTATGCAAGTATTAAAAAGGATTATATACAACTGAAAGGCATTTTCTCACCCCTACATTTCATTGAAAGGACAGAACAGCAATTTCCAAATGTATAATACAGGTATTCCTTCCTCTTAGAAACTATAAACCACTCAAAATAAAACTAGAAACAAGTTGAAACCAAGAGCAGATATTGGTAATAAGTAGAATATATCCTATCAACTCTTCTCAATAGGATAAACTATCAGTTGTTGTTTTATAAAACAGGGATTGAGAAAGTAAATGCAATCACTAGTCTTTCATCTAAAATTTGTAAGAACATGGAAAAATTGTAATTATCTTCCATGTTTTTCAGCCATTTATCAACTCTTTTAAATAGCTAGTTGTCTTTTCCCTTAAAAAACAAAGCACTAACAAATATAAATACCAACTTTAATAAGATTTCTTCCTTCTATATAAACTGGGAATAAAACTCAGGGGCATAGGATGTTACTATTCTAGGAACATATTATTCAGTAAATGCCCACTGAATTGAATACTAGGATTCACAGCAGAATACGAACTGGAAAATGTTCAGGAAGCCTGAGTACAAATCCAATCTGTCACTTTTTAGTATGTGTAACCTCAAGCAATTCACTTAACTTTTCTATGCCTTGGTTTACTCTCTGTAAGTAAGAGAATCAAAAATGAACACTGGGCTACTTCACAGAATTATGGTAAGCATCAAGGAGAAAATACATGGGCAGGTGCCCGTTAAACAATACTGTGCTATAAATTTGCAGAGTGATACTATAAAACTAGGCAGCACAGCATTTTAAAGTAATGATCTAGACCTTCTCTGACTGGCAGGTTCAAATTGTTATATTTCTGGGAATTTGCAGTCTGAACCAAGCTTGTGGGCAATCCATAGCTCACTTCTTTCCAGGTCTCTACATCTCCAGTCATCCAAATATTAGGAAGCCCCAGGCAAAACCTGGACTTCCAATTGCATTCTTCACTTGATCTTAGTCGAAAGGCCGAGAAGCAATCCAATTGCATTCTTCAAAACCTTGGGGTTCTGTTTTACTTCCCTTGAGAAAGAAGCATTGAGGGGGAGACTACAGTGTAAAACAAGGAGAGAAGGAACTGGCTGTGATGTTGGAGTTAGGAAGGACTGTGTCAGAAAATATGGTGAACGATTTTGAAACAGACAAAAGGATTACTGGGTATTCTTTCAATGGAGTGTTGAGCACTGTCTGACAGACCTTTGGGACTATCTGATTCTATAGGCGCCTGTGCCTTTTGCTGTGTTTGACTGAGCTATTTTATAATTTTGTAAGTTGTACAAAACTGATGGTAATGCAAATGATTCATGTCCATAGAGATACAAAAAAACTTTGTTCTGCAATTGATTTCCACCTTGTGAAAGAGAGGATTTCAAAAAATTACATTTTATTGCCCTGAGGATATTGACCAATTTGCATATATTCACAAATTCATTTCAGCATTCTTGATTGCCTATAAACATGTCTGTTCTTCCAATTTTCTTTAAAAACCAAGCTGGTCTTACCATCTTTCTAGTTTGCTTATTAATGTGTGAAATAAAATCTTTGACACGTGCTTATTTTAAATCTGAGTCAAGATTTTACTTTCTAAAAATCATCCTTTAATAAAAGAGATACAAGTGAAGAGCTCAGTTATCCTAGTGAACTTTTTTAGAAGGCTCTAGGTAAGTAAGTGGTCAGCAAACATCCCACAATTTCGTAACTTATGCTTAGAGAATGAATTTTCTAAAGAATATAGGAAGCACTAATTGCACTGCATTATTTGTTGCAATCAAAAATCTTACAGCTGAAGCAATTTAAATAGTATAAATTCTGTCAATAAAATTCAAAGTAAACTTGATTTGGATAAACTGTAACTTGAATAACCCTTGCACTAATAATTAATAAATAAGGGTCATCCAAAAATGTAAAAGTCCACCAACTGTTAACTATAACTTCATCTTCTATAAACATTTATTAAATAACCATTAAGTAGTAAAATTATCTGATTTTTCTCTCTCTTGCCTGACTTCTGATGAAACAGCAAAGTGAAGAAAAGATTCGAAATATAGAGAATAATAGAACATAGGTAATTAACATGAATAAGGAAATCCTGAATAATCAAGACATGCCTATAGCAGTCTAAATCAGACAGGAATAGATAAATGTAACCATCAGTGATACCAGGGTTATCAATAAACTACAAATGAAACAGGAATAGTTGCATTTGGCATGCAACTATTTTATATTGCATGCCAAAAATATTGGTCCTTACAACATGTGAACACAGGTCACCAACCTAAACCATCTCATATCATATCCCTGAAAAAAGCCACTATGTAGTTGCAAAGAAGGTTCAATGCCATAGTCATAGCACACAAGTCCAGCTCAGAAATTTAAAAAGTGCAACAAACTTTTATTGAGAACTACCTGACCTAAACATTGTGATAGGATGTGGAGATACAATGATGAAAAAAAAAAAGTATGAATTATCTTTTCGGAGCTTATTGGGGGTATGTTATGTACTTTTTAAAACCCAAGATTGTAAGTGCTACCCTTCCTGTATGAACAAAGTACTATGGAAGGGCAGGAGAGCAATCAGCCTTACAAATTTGTAAGAAAATGTACGTTGCTACTAGAGGAACAACAGAATATTGTCATACTCCCCACCCATCTGGGTCTTCAATCTTTTTAACAGGTTCCATGCAAATTTTCTCTCCTTTGTAAGAGCTCTTAAATCACTCTTCTTCTGTAAGAGCTTATCCTATACTCTCCAAAGGAGCCTTCTCTCCTTATTTCTTAATTCAAATTGAGTCCTTCAGATGAGAAGCCAGAAGAAGTTTCCAATACTCCCCCACCTAAAAATTTACCAGCAACCCTAACTATCCACACATTTCCTTCCCCAATCCCACTTCCCTCTCTCCAGAAATGAATCCCTTCGTCTTAGAGCTAGTTTCCATTACTGCCTCCACACCCATCAATCTCTTCAAGGACTTTCCCTACTTGATTATCAGCCTCCCACATCCCCCTATTTCATTTACTTAAGTTTCAGGGATTTTTTAACATTTAAAAAAATGCTTGAATACTCACCGACTTTTTAAAAATCTCTTATATGTTTCTCTCTTCCTTAGCATCCTAAAATAATAATCTAAAAACATTTCTTCACTTTCTATTTAATTCTTAAATCTGTCACCTGACCACCATGGCTCCACCTTTATATACTTCACTACAACGGCTCTTGCCAAAGTCGCCAATAATCCCTTGTGAAAAATGTGCATGGTTCACTTTCTATATTAATTCTCTACAGTCTTGAGCCAGTGGGCAGCTCTTCTTTTGCTCTTGTCCCTTAGCCTCTATGATGGCTCTTATTTTTTTAAAAAATTTTATTATTAGTTTCAAATTTATAGTACATTGATTAGACCCTATGGTATCTCTTGATTCTGAATTTTCTTCTACGGTTTTGTCTACCCATCCCAGCTTCCTTTCTTTATTGAAATCTATTCCTTGACTCAGAATAAAAATTAGTATTCCTAAAGGCTTCGTATTCAGCAATGTCTCCCCACTCCCCAGTATTCTCCCATATTTCATGGTTTTAACTACTTACACATTTTATATTTAACCAGGCCCCACCTTTCTCCTTAAGTCCTTGGAAAACCAACTGTCTGCTATGCATTTCCACTTGGATGTACTACTGTTACTTCAAAGTCGACTTGTCCAAAAATCTGTTTACCTTCTCTCTACCCCTCTACCAAATCCTCACTTCCCTAAAGTATCTTCTATTATCTGCCAGTCAACCAGACCTGGACCTAAGAGTCATATAGGACTCTTCCCTTTTATAAGCCATGAAGAATTTTTGGTAGTCTCAACCTATTTAATAGTTCTTAAATCCAGTGTCTGTTGTGTGAATGAATTAGACATTCATCATTTCTCCTTTAAACTGTTGCCATTTAACTAGCTCCCTGCCTCCAGCCTCAACATTTCCCCATCCCAGCCTCAATGTATTTTCCACAGTTCCAAAAATAAATGTTCTAAATGCAAATGTGCACTCCTTTGCTTAATATACTTTAACAACCCCCTTCCCTCTTTTCAGGCTAAATTCTAAGTGTATTAACATGTAATACGAACTAAGTCTTTCAAAATCATGTCCATCCCCATCTCCTGTTCTTCCTCATTTCCAAATTAAGGTCCAATCATAATGACCTTCTTGAAATCCCATGGATATGCACATGTACTGTTATGTTTATGCCTTTGCACATGTTCCACCCTGGCTCAAGACTTAGCTCTTCCTAGAGGTACAACCTTAGGCAAGTTATTTAACCTCTGTACCTCCGTATCCTTTTCTATAAACTGTGAAGAGTGATAATATATACCTTATAGAGATTTTGTTAAGATTTAATGAGATGATGAACATGAGAGGATTCACTGTTCTATATTCACGAGAATCCACCACTGCTTCTCACGTCTACAGACCTGATTATAGAATCATGAAGCTATATATTTTAATGAAAAATCTCAAGTCAGTCACAGGTTGGAGGGCAGAGTTCTTTAAAAATTACATGAATGTATCTAAGATTAATCTTCCTAGAGGGTGACTGTAAACTGGGTCTGTAAGGATGAGTAAGAATGTTATGGAAAGGGAAGGGCTTTCTAGGCAGAGCAGTATAATGCACGTGGGAATGAAGAAAGTAAATAACTGGAAGCAGAAGATTACTCAGGTGAGCTCTAGAAAAAGAGACTGGAAAAAATGATTAAAAACATTGTAAAAGCTTCCTTGAATATCATTCTGTGGAGTGTGGACTTGATAACATAAGCAATAGCAAACTACTCAGATTAACTTGCTTTTAAAAAAATAGCACAGCAATATGAAGGGTGAACTGTGAGCAGAAAGATAAGAATGGGAGGCCCATTCAGAGATCACTGCAATAGTCCAGGTAATGACACTAGAGACAAAGCCAAAAATTACATTAAATAACAAAAAATAAAATTGACATAAGTCAGATATGGGAGGTAAGTGAGAAAAAAAGGAAAGAACTAAAGCTGTTAACCAAAATAGTACGTGTAACTAGTTAGATTGTGGATTAACTATAGAGAAAAGAGATTTAGGAGAATTAGAGGGGAATATTCTATTAATACTTAATAGGCTCAGTATTAAAGTACCTGTGGTATGATGGAATGGAGATGTCCAGTAGGTCCCAGGATATATGGATCTAGATTTAAGGAGAAAGGTCAGAGCTACAAAGACTTGGGAATCACTAAGAATATAGCTGGTAATTGACATCGCGAGCATAAACAAGATGCCCAGAGTCCCTGCAAAGCAAATAGAGCAGGTACCAGAGAATAAAGTGTTGGAGAATACCAATATTTATGGAGCAAGTAGTTAAAGAACAACAAACCGAGGAAATGAAAAGTGAGAGAAGTAGGTGAGGCAGCAAAGAATTCCACTGCAGACACCAAGGAAGGGTCTTAATATGGAAAAAATAGAGGTTAGTGGGATAGGTACAGCCTCTAGGCTGAAAATCACAGCATTAGCTTCTTTATCTGCAGCAATGTCAATGGACTAGTCGAATCAGAAGTCAGAAAACAATTTGGAAAGTGAATGGGAATGAAGAAAGAGATTCTTTCAATAAATTTGGCAGTGTAAGAAAACAGAGAGAGAAGGCAATAACAGGAAGACTATGTAGGCAGAGACAAAAGCAAGGTTTTCTTGTTTGTTGTTTGTTTTTGTTTTGTTTTTAATACGGGGTAAAACTCGAGCATGTCTGGAAGCTGAAGTGAGAGAACCAATTGAGAGGGAAAGATCTAAGATATAAAACTGAAGAATTAAGCTGATTAGCTAGGTCTCCAAGATGGTAGACATGAAAGAGCTGTAGGCAGGTAGTCTTTACCTTAAAAAGGTGAATAGGTATACTTCAGAAACTGGGTAAGAAAGGCAAAAGAGATGAAAGCTGCCTAAGATATTACAGATAAGTTTAGAAATGGTGGGAGGGAAGCTGAGAGTCTACACGCGTCACTATTTTTTGCAGTGGAGTAGGAAGTTAATTATCTGCTGGGAATGGATGTTAGGAACGGGATATAAGAAGCCCCAGCAATCACTAAGGTAAATGAAGCAAAGCTCATGAGTAAAGATATCTGGTAGAAATGAATCCTACCAGTGTCTGCCATTAGACCTTGCCCCTGCTATGAAAAACTGGAGCCTCAAACTGAATCGGGTTAGAATTAAGGTCAAATAGGAGAATTTAGTCAGATCTCTCCTGAGTAGAGATCAAATAAGGTCTGGGGTAAAGTGCCAATTTCCGTAGTGTTTAGTTCTGACTCAAAGTAATCTCCCACTAGATTTAAAGGTGGCCTTACAAGAAGAGAAGTGGTCAAACTAGAATTACAGGGGAAAGGGCAGTTTAAAGTCACCAACAACCAGAATGATGACCTCATCAAACACTTAAAATATTAAGTACCACTGAAGTTAAAAACAAAAAATCTCTATCTTTATAAACTACGTTTTAAGATATTAAGAGACACAGAATCTGAAATTTGTCTAAATGTCCAAGAGGGCCTTGCAAAGTGCTTAGAGCATAGCCAAGAACTCATACTTGCTTTAAACAGAAAAAACATTTTTGAGAGACCCTGCACTTGCCAAATTCTCTGCCTTGCCTTTTAACCCATAAGTGTGACATGTATTCAAATATGTACATTTATTCTCATACCCTGGGGCTGACCAGATTCTGAGTCTTATACAACTGCTCCAAGGGTATAGAATAAAATAGAGGAGGGAGCAGCTTGTAATTCCTGTTTCAACTCCATGTGCCCACAAAGAGAGAAAATCCAGGTTCATATTGTCTTAGTATAGGTTGGTATGTCACAATCAAATTACCTGTTTAGTAAAATTGGTCCTACACTATTATTCTCTCTCTCTCTTTTTTTTTTTTTTTTGTCATAGAAGAAATATCTGCACTAGCACAAGTGAAAGTAGCTTTACAAACTAGGAGTGCATTATTTTAGGCTGAGATACAAGATAGAAAAACAAATTTTTATCTTGTATAAAAAGTTATGACAGCAAAAATCTAAAAGATGAGTAAAATGGTTTTATAAAAATTATTACAAAAATAACATTAATATATTAAAAACAATCTCCATAGTAGCAATAGTTGAATGAACATTAAGGAATGCAAAAATAGTTTAATTAGCATTAAGAAATGCAAACAATAATGAGTGATTATTTTGGATTTAGAATATTTATCAATTGCAGGAAGAACACCTATTTTTCATCTTTAGAACCTGGCCTTTCGAATTTCCATCAACAACTCAGTGGCAAAGATAAAACATCTGCCAAAATACAGATGACAGCATCAGCAAATGTTCTAATGGTAGGCATTTAGCTTTAGCACAGTTTCTAGACTATTGGGGCAGCCCCATAAATAAGTACTTTTAAATAGGCATTTACCACTTTAAAATAATAACTTATGTTTAAAAGTAATACATTCTTTAAAAGAAAATACTTTCATTTAAGCAAGCCAAATTACTACTAGACTTAGACAATAAGAATGTTTTAAATCATGTGTACGCTTGATTTTAAAAATTCACTTTCAACAAAGAAAAATAATCCAATCACTGAAAAGACAGTTCATATACTGTCATTATTTGAGTGAGGCTTTATTTATCAATTGGTGAATACCATCGAAACTGTTGATGTGCTTTTAAACAAAATATAACTGAATATATGAGGTGGGGGAAGGAAAGGAGCATAGTAATTCATTCTGCAGCTTGTAAACCAAAACGGGGGGTGAGGGGGTACTGTGGAGTGCAGTCTGCCTGTAAGTAGATGGAATGGGCATTTTAGGTAACTTATTACAAAGGTCAACTGAAACTGTAATGGATACCAGGAAATGGCTTTACCAGTTATTTAAAAATGAAACTTAAAGCAAAATCGAAGTTCAAATACAAACAAATAAATGTACAAATCCATGGACTTTCTTACTCATTCTACATTCTAAATTCAGCGTCCCAAATACCCTGGTTTATAACTACTTGTGTTCTGAAACAGCATCACCATCATGTCCTTTTAATACTACATATTAAACACACACACACACACACAATTCATTGTATTTTATGACAAATACTATCACTTCCTGGTTAATATTCAACACTTAACAGTGTCAACTCAAATGAATGTCTTTTTTTTTCCAGGTTATTATTAACTAAATACAATAAAATACCATAAATTCTGAATTCTATGACTCTATAGGGACTTGAAGATATTAATATTGTATGCAATCGAGTACTAATTATACATGATCTTTAACTATTACTAAAGAGGACCTAACCGAATTCCTATCTCCCAAAGTAGCATTCTAGCAATCCTTTCTAATTTACTTGAAAATAGGACCTCTGTTTTTAAAACAGCACATGATTTAGTTTTTATTCTTCAGAACAGCTTTGCTGCCTACAGTCTAAATTAGTGATATTTTATCACAAATGTATAATCTTGTTCAACATTGCTTTCTGACTATACAACAGGTTTCTTAAAGTATTCTTTGAGCTATAATGATATTGATAACAAGCCATTGATGATGATGATAGGAAACACTACTTTATCAAACACTAATCCTTTATATAACACAGTGTTTAGTAACAGCTCCAACATCCCAGGATATTCAGAGTGGGGAAAGTGGTAAGCTGAAAATAGCATCTTGAAAATAGCTGAAGTCACAAATCTTTATGAATGGCAGAGTAAGGCTAATAATCAGCTTAAAATCTAATTAATTTAGCATTCTAGAATTAAATGTAACAATTGCTTGTTACTTACTGTTACTCAAACTCAATTCTGTATCTCACAAAAAAGTTCACAAAGGGCTCTATAGATGTGAAATGTGACAGGCACTGACAATAGAGCCACAAAAATTCCTATTCCTTCCTCAGTTTTTACGAAGCACACGTTTTAACAAAGCTAAATGGGTTCCAAAAGCATGGGGACCAAACGCCTCTGGCGTAAAAAAACCCACCAAATCCACAAACTGCAAATATGTTTTGAGTAGAGGTATTATCTTCATATTCCAAGCGATATCTGGATTACTTTTAAAACAGTTGCCCCAAATAAAGTAAGGAAACTTGAACGTGCTATTTGAACTGTATTAAAGTGGTTGATAGAGGGTGGAGGTAGCAAGAGTTTCCAGGAAGCTTATTTCTAGGGTTAAAAAAAAAAAAGCGGCTAGAAGGTTCTTCTGATTAAATGATGGGTTGGATGTAAAACTTAATCGTGCCGCTTAAGTCTCTTGCTCATGTGGGAGGGCAAACAGGAGAAACCCTCCTCTTGCAGACTTCGCCAAAATGCGCACTTCAATCTCAAGAGGCCCATGCCCTCCCACTCTCCTCTCCCTCCTTCATCCCAACTGCATTTAAGCACTGAGGAGAAAAAGGGGTAAAAAAGAAGGGGGTCCCTAACAGCTGCCAACGGCTCGTCTCCGATCGCGCCCTTTCTCTCTACAGTTAATTTCTGAGCGAGGTGCACGGTTTAGAGTCTTCCTCCGTGATCGCATCTGGAGGCGGAGATCGGGGGAAGGAGAAGAGCCCCGCTTTCACTCAGGGGCAAGAGGAACAGGAAAGAATGAAGGAACATTTTACCCGCTGGGCCCACCCCACGTTCGCGCTAAGGCGCGCAGGGCCCGCGCGTCCCGCGCCGGAGCCACCTTATCCAGGGCGCCGTGGGGCCAGCCAGGGCGCAGCCCACACAACCGTATCCTTGGGGGCGCCACGCAGGCGGCGAGCTGCAGAGCCAGGAGCGAAAGGCCACTCACCGCAGGACGCCGAAGCCAGCAGCAGCAGCAGCACCACCAGGGGCCACATCTCCGCGCCCACCGCGGGGTCGTCGTCGTCGTCGTCGGCCGGCGCCGCCGCCCGCGTCTGGAGCAACCACCACCGGTCACAAGCAGGACCCACCGCCCAGACTGCTGAGCCGCGCGCACGCGCGCCCTCGCGGCTCCACGCCCGCTCCTCCGCCCGCACGAGCCGCGCACGCGCACTCGCTCTCGCCCCGCCCCGCCGCGGTGGCTGCTGACGCGGGTCCTCCCACTTGCGGGCTCCTGTCCACGTCCCCGCCGGCTCTGCTGAGACTCTGAACCCGCTCCAGGGTAGTGGCGCGGGCCGGCCTTGCGGGGCACACTCCGCCGCACTTCCCATCCCCTACCCGCCACAGGAGGCAAGCAGGTGTTCTCACGCGCGCGCGGGACCTCACTGCATCCGCCTCTCTCCGCGGTTTCCTTCCTGCTTTTCGCACCCACTGCCCTCTCTCCATTGTCCTCTCCTGCTTTCACTCCCACTCTCGCGCTTCAGGAACTCCGCCAGGTGCTGTTCACCCCGACTTCTGCGCCTCGGCCCCGCCTGAGCCCCTGATCTGTCTCCTCTCCTCCTGTCCGAGGTCTGACGCGCGCGTCGACCCGGATGCTTCCTCGCCTCTCACCCCTGCACATTTCCCCCCTAAACTCCGCCGCCCGCCGGCGCAGCGCCTGAGGGCGTCTCTGTGTGCTCCCCACGCGGTCGGCGAGATCTGGGGCGCCACGCCTAGGGCAGGGCGGTGGCCGGATGTCTGTCCGCAGGGAGTTTCCACTCGTCCATGGAGGCTCCAGGACTATCTACTTTTGCTTTCGTTGTGGTTCTCTTTTCTCTTTCTGGCCTTGTTCTATAGTGTTTTCATCTGTTGAACTGGGTTACTCAAGTTCCATCTGAGGTTGTAAACATCTTGAGATATGGTTAACGCTGAAACCCCAGAGGGAGATCAGGGAGATCATAAACGTTAGCCAACATATTCAGAATTTCCCTTCAGCAACGTCGTTCAGCCTGGTTTGTGAAAGCGCCATGTGCAACCCTCTGAGCCGTTGGGCTTTAGCATTCTTGAAAAGTGGGTTTAAAATGTGGCTTCAAGCCATAATATGAACAAGCCCTTTCAATATCTCGCTGATTCACACAGGTCACATTCAAACTGAAGCAAAAGCGCCTTTAAAAGCTATCTGTAGCATTTCTCCTAAATGATGAACTGTCCTGTCACAAAGTCAGGCTCTGGTGGCTAATGGGCTGCATAACCTGTCTGCACCTTTGGTTGTTTCCCTCTTACCTGCTGGAAAAGAAAGCAATTTCACACAATGTGCCACTTCTCCAAATCCTCTACCCATGATATCTCCTCCATTGGATTCCAGCCCCATGGTAACAAAATCCGGGAAATAACATTGCCACTGTCAGACACTCTGTAGCAGTCAGTGTATTACATCATATACACTATGTAACTTTTCCTTATACTTATTTTTTGTGTATAATTTTTCCCCACAACGTTACCAATTCTTTAAAATCAAAGCGGGTATTTTAAGTATTTCCTCCTCGAAGACTTGCCGTTGAACTGGGCAAACAAAGGGTTTAATAAATAGGTTTATGTAACTTGAGGCGAGCATTGCTCCAGTGAAATTTGATTGTTTTTTTAATGATTAAAAAGGGAAAGAAAAGCATATCGCACTAAAACAATGGTTAGTAATTATGGTAATGATTTGAAATCCAGCTTTGGCACCATGGGGCTACCAAAAACACTGGTGGATCCTCCTCCAATTGCTGCTTATGTGGTTACAAAAGAATCATCCACAGACTTTGAGCATCCGGGACATCGTGTATCACAGAGCAGCTGGTTGGCTAAATAAGGCTATCAGCTGTCCCTGAGACCAACCGAACCCCCTAAAGCTGAAAAGTGACCGGAAAGGACTGTCCCCAGCCTTCAGAGGTAGCGTTGGAGTGATGCTCTGTTTTATACCGGGAGCTGCTGAGGCTATATACTTAATGTAGCTTTGTGCAGAAAATGGAATAGGTTTAAGTCCGGTAAATAAGAGGCCCCCTGGGTGACTACCTCTATTCTTTGGAATCTAACTGGGACGTGTTTTGATGGTGAGGCAAGAGGAGGTCTGTTCCAGGAGAGAGAATCCAAAGCAAGTTGCCTAGGTTTGATTATCTTCTGAGATAATCAAAGAGATTATGCTACCTTCTCCAGTGTCTAACTACCTTACATTTGTGTTTCCCTTCTAACATTTCCAAGCATTTTTACTTGGATTTTGAGCTCATCTTATCTTTACATAAGGGGTTTCTTGGATGGAAGGTGAGAGATTAATGTGTATTAGAATGTTTTGAACAAAGGTAATACACGTTTGATTTATTACCGAAATTAATCTCTATAACAGTAACGGCCTTGGAACGGGTGTTATGATCTACATTTTACCAATGAGGAAACAAAAAGAAAGAGGGATAATGAATACTTTGCCCACCGTTATATGTGACACTTCTCTCTGTGTGTCTTGTTTATGTCTGTCTGCCTGTCCTCTTTCCCTACTTTTTCTTTTCACTCTGTAACATCTAATTACCCTTTCCATTACACTTTGCGTATGCTGCTAATAAAGTGTATCTATATATTTCTTTGTACATATCTGTCTCCTATCATGTTAGGTAGGTGAAAAACGAAATTGTTTCTGGGTGTATTTGTATTTCCAGGTTCTGGCACAGTTCCTGGTCAAGACCTAAAAGCTCTGTGTGTGTTGCATCAACCAAGAAAATCAATGTGGTATGTAGTATACAGAAACACTAATCTAGGTTTGAGTTACAGCTTTAGCCATGTACTACTGACTGGTTCACTTTGAACAAGTTACTTAACCTTTCTGAGGCTTAGTTTCCTCATTGTAAAGCTAGATGATAAAAAGAATAGAATTAACTCTTTAAATTGCCTTGAGAATTTAATGTTAACACTTTCACAGCTACATAGAGCAGCACTTGGTGCACGTAAGCACACAATCAATATTAGCTCTTTTTATTACAATCTTATAGTGAAATAAGTCTCCTAGAAGGACAGCAAAAATTATTATTTAAAGGTTTGCCAATTGCTGATCTGAAGCCTTGAAGAAGCACTGTGAATTGGCAAAGTGTCTACAATTTCGATTCAAGCTAGAGGCACAAGTCTGAGCCTAGTGGATAGCCCTTAATCCTTGTGTTCCTCTGCACACCTGTTGGTGATAGAACGCCAACAGACCCTCATCTGTGACACCTGGCTCAGGGCCCAGTGTCCTAGGGTGTTATTTCAACATGACCCATTTATTAATGCATAGTTTACCAAATAAGCAATGTAGCAATGTGGGGCTGTGCTCAATGGGCAGGGGACTGGGTTTAGATGGTTAGGCAGCTGGAAGATATTGACGTGCGATTAGAGAGATGGATTTGGCTTAGGGAAACAGAAGGAAGGCTCCAGCAGTAGGAAATGATCTTCTTCCTAACTGTACTTCAATTAGGGGCAAGTATGAGAAACAAAAACTGCCTTTGGGTAGGAGGATGGTAGGGCTGAGGGTTTCAGGTAGAGGATATCCTACCAGAGAGATGACAGTCTGATCCAGCATAAATTTTCTTCTGGGTGTCTGATGTGCATAGGCTTGTTTTGCCTGGGTGTCTGATGTGCATAGGCTTGTTTTGCCAACGTCAGAGAGAAGCACAGCATTTCCTCCTCCTGCTGCTGCTGTTGCTCGAGACGACTCAGGTAGGGGGCCTATACTCATATCAGCTGGAAAACACTAGAGAAAGCCAGCTTCTAGGTTAGTTGTAAAATCGCAGCAGGCTTATTTCTTTGAGAGCACTTAATGTTTGGGGTCCTGGGAAGGCCTCTTTTTCCCTTCCCTAACTCTCCTCTTTGAGGACAGATAACATACATGTAGTGGGTTTATATTATGCACTAAGACCTTACTATGCTAATGTGTTTATTTCTATTGCTGCCAGAACAAATTACCACATATTTAGAGGCTTAAAACCACACCCATTTGTTATCTCACAGCTCCATAGGTCAGAAATCTAGTGGTTTCTCTGCTTCTGATCCCATGGGGCCAAAATCAAGGTATTGGCTGGGCTGCTTTCCCTTCTGAAGGCTCTAAGGGAGAATCCAATTTCAGGTTCATTCAGATAGTTGGCAGAATTCACTGTCTATAGGACTGAGGTCTCCATTTCCTTGTGGGCTGCTATCTTGATGCGGGGGTAGCATCTAGGGGCCTGCTTTGGGTCATTGTGTGTAGTTGCAGGTAGTAAACATCTCCAAACTAGCATTTATCTCCCTGAATCTCTAAGCAGCTCAATAAGGGAAGCATTGCTATACCCATTGTGCATGTGAACAAACTGAGATTCAAAGAGGTTTATATCAGAAGTAATAAAATGGTGCAGCTGGAGTTTCAATCTTGCTTCTGAACTCACTTTTTCTATTGCTAGAGCAAAGGAATAGTGGAAGCAAAGCAATTGTGTGATCTGTCGCTCTCACTGCAGTTCCTTCCATTGCTTCACTGGGGTGGCGTCTCAACACTGTGAGTTCATCCCTAGCATGTCCAACAAATTTCCATTTCTCCTTCTAGTTGTATGATATGTATATCCACTCTCAGCAGAAAACAGATGGCACATACTGAGAAGAAATTAATAAAGGAACCATTTACAAGGTTGTGGGCAGGGTTAAGGGGAAACCAATAAGGAATGGAGAAGTGTTGTTAGCTAACAACAGCCGTCACCCCTAGGTCTCTGGTTCTGGAAGTGCAAAGGGAAGAATGGTTATGAGAACCCTGAAAGAAAGAAGAAATTGAAGGAGGGCTTCCTGGGGAGGTATGACCTTCGGTAAAGTAACACAGCTACTACCAGCCTGGCAGAAAGGAAGGTGGCCAAATAAATACTGTGACTTCACTCTCCCACCCTATGAACACCCGCTTTGGGCAAATCTCAATCAGAAGCCGGAAGGAAAGGAGTCTGTTTATGCAGATCTTGAAGTTGAGCTTTCCAGGCTCAGAGTCTGGAAGGGTGGGTAGTGGATCTGAGAGAGGCTGTTCAACACAGCTGAATTCCCCCTCCCCATCCTCTTGAAATTGGGTATGATAATGTAACTTGCTTTGCCCAGTGTGTTAGTTTCCTAATTGCCCTAACAAATTACCATAAACAAGGGGGCTTAAAACAAGAGAAATTTATTTTCTCATAGTTCTGAAGGCTAGAGTCTGAAATTGAGATGTCAACAGAGCCACACTCCCTCTGAATTATTTTTTTTTTGAGGAGAATACTTCCTTGTCTTTCTCAGCTTTGGGAAGATACTGGCAATCTTTGGAGTTCCTTGACTTGAGCTGCAACACTCCAATCTCTGCCTCTGTCTTTACATGGCCCACTTCTCTGTCTCTTTGTCCTCTCTTTTTCTTGGTAAGGACACCTGTCATTGAATTTAGGGCCCATCCTAAATTCAGTATGATATCATCTCCAGATCTTTAACTAAATCCATCGGCAAAGACCCTATTTCCAAATAAGGTCACATCCTAAAATTCTGAGAGTGGACGTGAATTTTGGGAGGATGCTATTCAACCTTCTATAGCCTGTAAATGTGTTACTTCTGGGCAAAAGCATCAAGACTTAGCATGCAATTTGCCACTTTCTCTTTTCCTACCCATAGCAATCAGCAATGCTCCAGACGGTGGCTGCCCCCTCAGCCTGGATCCTGAGGTGAGGATGAGGCAGAGCAGAGCCCTAGGTGACCCACAAAGGAAATGCAACAAGTATAGAAATGTGTTAACACTCCTGATGGACACCAGTATTTAATAACCATGGTCTACTCCTTCAGAGATATTACCAGCAGCTAAAGCAGCTCTCCACTTCCTTCCTTACATATGAAAACACTCTTGAATACTGGCATTAATCAAAACCACTTTTCAGGCTCCCTGTTCCTCTTAGCCCCAACTATATTTGGCTAATGGTTTGGCCATTGGCTATATTTTACTGCAGTATAATTGCTCCTTGGGGCCAAGGTATAGAAAGAAATAGATTTTAAAGACAGCCTTTTGTACCCTTAGAGGGGCAAGTTTTCTAGGAAAAAAAAAAAAATGAAAGCAAGAGGGCATGAGTGTTTTTTGAAATTAGTTACAGAGTAGCTGTCTACATTTCAGGCTGACAGCCTCATCTCCAGGTTCAAAGGAGTTCCCCATCTGCAGCAGCCAGGAATATCTGCCAAGAAACCTTTGTTCTCTTCTTGAACCAAGACTGTCTTGGTGTGTTCCTCCCTGTCCTTCTATGGCCACTTGTGCAAAATTACTTGAGACACTCTGTCTCTTTAAGTTTGTTTATTGATGTTATAGGAGTTATCTGGGTATATTTGCCAATCTACTTTTCTCCAATACTGGTCTAAGTGCTATGGGTGTCGGCCAGTGGACTCAAACTCTCATTGGATGATAGGCTTTAAAAGTGAAGTGCATAAACTAGGACAAAACTGCTAGACAAGACAGATGTGTATACTTGGAATCATGAGAAAAGTTACCTGATGCCGTGTTCCTGTAACCTTACATATCTGTCTGTCTTGAATGGCAGCCTGGACTTGAAGGCCCCCATATGCCAGCTGCTGCTGCCACGGCTGCACCTTCCACCCTCTTTTGCCCAAATGCAGGCTCCATGTACCACAACAGTAAGAGGAATGGAAAAAATTAGATAAACACTGGGCTTAGAGGGATGATTCTCAAAGTGTAGCAACTAGATCAGCAGCATCTGCAGTACCTAGTAGCTTGTTAGAAATGCAAATTCTTGGGCCCTGGCTCAAACCTATTACACTCTGGAGTGGGGCCTAGCAATCTGTGGTTTAGGGAGTCTTCCAGGTGACTCTGGTGCACACTAAAGTTTAGGAGCCACCGACTTAAGGTCTGACCTCAGCAGTCAGGTGGCCTGCCTAGGAGGTGATTAATCCTGATAAAAATGTCATCAGCAACTCCATCCCCTTTGATTTGGTGGGAAAGACCCACCTATAGTGCAGTGGAAAACCCCTCAGAACTCCAGCTCTCTCATGGCCCCCTGGGCATTTTGTGTTAGCTGTGGTCACAAGTGCTCGTCTGGCTGTGCCAGTGCCCAGGAGACAATCCTGTCAGCTCCAAGAGAAGCCTCTCATGTAGAAGCAGGATTTCTGTAAAATCTTGTGGTGAAAGGGCACATCTCCTACTTCTGTTCTGATAGAAACCAATGTGTACTTCCAAGTGGCTTGATGATCTGTTTAGTTCTATATTTAGTGAGTTTAGAAGTGGTTTAAGAAACTGATTTCACTGTAGTTTACAAACTGGCTTTCTTGTATGTCCATCAAGGTACTTAGTTTCTGAAACCTGTGCTAATCTCTTGTGAGTTTCCACTCACAAATGTGCCATTTTGATAAAATGTGCAAATCTTTCTTACGGTTACATAATCGTGTCTCTTTGCCTAGACAATGAAGTAAAGAAGGTGGATGATTCCCGGGAAGAATGATAGATCAATACCCGCTTCACCAAATGACAAATTCAGAGGCACTTCTACTTCACAGTATGTGAAGTAGAGGAGAAACGAGTCATATTCTATGATAATTCAGAAGAAAATGATTCATTCATTTATGACAGCCATATGAGCTAGGCCACCTGGAGCTGATTCTGGTAAATCAAGGTAAAGGCTTCATCTTAACCTGCACTATCCTCAAAAGGCAAGCTGCATCCTTGTCCGTGGGGTGTGCACGAGCGCTTCTTCCTCTGGAGATGTAAGAAGGGCTCCTGATGGACAAATCAGACAGATTTGCTAAAGGATATTTTCCTTTTCCTTAGTTGTTCAGATGATTCTCTTAATTTTGTCTGGCAGTACTGGATTACCTGAAAATGTATATTGGTTCCCTGGTACAGCACAAAATCTTGTGAACCAGAAATTTTTTTTGGGGGGCGGGGGGTCCTTTTTTTGCTGAAAACATTGTACTTCTCAATTTTTTCTTCCTCAGAACCCTCACTGTGTTGTGGAGTGTGGTAAGCATGTCCCCAGAAGGCCAATGGAACATGCTGGTGATTTGTGCTCCAATAGTCACTCCCCAGTTTCCCTCTCTTGCCTCTTCAGGGGCTGAGTTCTATTCCTATCCAGCTTCCTTTTCCTCCCCCAAGAAGTAGCTTTGTGCTAGTGGGACTGTAAGTTAGATGAAAAGCTATCAAAGCACGAAGGAAAGAAATCAATAGTAATATATGTAAGTGTGTACATGTATCATAAGTGACAGGCTCATTTCCATGCAAGTTAAAATGTTCTCAGTGCCTCTAATTGACACTCTGTGTATCTGTGTACTTGCACACTCTGATGGAAATATGCATGGCTGGACTCACCCTGTTGAGGCACAGTGGACAGCTGCCAATGAGCTGTGATTTGATTTTGCTTCAGGGACCTCTCCATAACTACCCCAGCTGGCCCAGGCCTTTTGCTTGTTGGGAATTCCCACATCGTTGGCCTCTTTGGGTTCAAGCACTGAAAGTTGTTTAAATGCAAATTATTTTCTAGGAGGTAGAAACATTATTATTCATTAATATTTGGACTTTAATGAGTTTATCAGCTTAGAAGGGAATGGGCCAGAGTCTTTTGGTAATAGAAGCCAGAGAAATATGTTTTAATAATGATAGGTGAAAAAGAAAGAATGAGATCAGAAATACTGTAGAAACTATAGCCATAGACTCAAGGAATATCACAAAGACACTAGTCACATGTTAAAAAATAAGATGGAAAAAGGGTAGTGGGAAAGTGAGGAATAACGGGCCTACCCAAATCTACAGGTCATTTATGCCTGGAGCTCCCGGCGATACTTCCCTAAGCAAGAGTGTTTTGTAGAAACCCTTGGTAAGACACTGATATATTTCACATTTGCTGTAGCATCACTGCTTCCAAAAACTTAATTCAAAAAGTTACTGAACACCTAGTACATGGCTAGGCACAGACAAAACCCCTGCCCTCATGGAGCTTGCATTTTAGTGGGGACAAGGGGAGAGACAACAGATACAATATACGAGAGAAATGTGATCGATGCCATCAAGAAAAATAAACTGATGAGGGAAGATGGGAGAAGAGTGCTATTTTAAATAAGGGAGTTGGAGAAGGCTCATTAGAAGGTGACATTTGAGTAAAAAAAGTGAATAAAGGGTGAGCAAGCCAGGCAAATGTCAATGTGAAGATCATTTGCAGCAGAGGGGACAGTAAACATGGGTCCTGTATCAGGTGCATCCCTACCTTGTCTGAGGAAGTGCAGAGGGTAGAGGAGGTAGGGGTGAGGGAGAGGACAGTGTGGCCAGAAGAGATTGAGCAGGGGTGAATAGTAGGGATAAGGTCAGAAGATCATGGAGGGGTTCAGTTTACACATGACCTTATAAGAATTTAGCTTTTACTTTGCATGAGAGGGTTTTTGAGCAAGGCAGAGATATTATTCAATTTGTGATTTAATAATCTATTGAAGGGGTTGGCCAGAAATGGTAAATATTTTTTGCAAGCCATGAGGTCTCTGTTGCAACTCCTTGACACTGCTGTTGTAGCATAAGGTAAACTAATGAGTATGGCTGTGTTCCAATAAAGCTTTATTTAAAAAACCAGGTGGTTGGCCAGATTTGGCCCATGCTGATCCCTGGGCTTTTATAATTCAGAGGAGAGATGAAGGTGGCTGGGACCAGGGTAGTAGCAGTGGAGGTGGCAAGAAGGGGTCAGGTCCTGGCGATATTTTAAAAGTAAAGCCTGCATGATTTGTTGTTGTACCAGATGTGGGGTGTGAGAGAAATTAGAAATGACTCCAAGGTTTTGTCCTGAGCAACAGGAGAAATGGAGTCACCGTTACTGAAATGGTGAAAAACCAAGAGGGGAGCTTTGTTTAGGGGTTGGGGAGATGGGTATCGGGAGTCAGTTTGGGACAGGAAAATTGAAGATGCTTTTAGCATAAAGGAATTGGATTAGATGTTCCCTAACTCTCCTTCTAGCTCTAATATTCTATGATTCCACAACTGTGAGAAAATAAACATCTACCCTACTGGCTTCTGCTGTGATTGTGTTCTTCAGGGAGACCTTCCACACCACATTATTCCATCTTTCTCAAATGCAATTGGTGATTAAGCTGGCTAGAGATCAGTTGCTGGAAGGAAGAAACACTGAAAGGGAGGCAACTGCCAGCTGAAACTAGCAGGGGGACTTGGAAGAGCTGCTTAAATGGTATAAGTACCTGAGGAGCCTTTGAGGGCTGGAGGCAAATTCCAGCCCTATCTTTTTTTCTTTCCTAGAGGTTATTCATATTGGAGAGTTTTTAGCCAACCATCCTAAGAACGTTCAATTCGTTTTCAGAGAAAAAGCAAAGCATCTTTTTCAGCTTCACCTCCGCTCCGTTCTCAGAACGGCCACACTTCAACCTGCTCACGGTGGATACCCCAGAGCCCCGAGTCGATTTCGATGGCCCCTGGAGACTTGCAGGATACAGACAAGGGCTTTGTCATCAGCTTCTCCAGACAATTTTCTCCCTCTTCTCTTTCATCCTCCTCACTGGGAGATATGTCTTCTGTCTGCCCAAATTCTTTCCACCCAAGAAGTGGCTCTGTGCCAGTGAGGTTGTTTGCTGTGTGGAGAGCTGGCAAACCGCTTTGAGAGTGAACTGATAGTAATATATTTAAAATGTGAGCATTTATCAGAAGCAGCAGATGGAGGAAGCAGAGTGGAGCTCCCAGAACCAAGGGCAGGGAGTATTTCACTCAAGTGTGAAGCACACACCAACTAGACTCAGCTGGCACCAGCTCATGAAACCAGTGAAAAAAAGACCACCTTTGTGCTGAGTTCGGGAGGTCACAGCATTCCCTGACCGAGAGTCCTCAGTGCTTCAAAGACTGCATTCACTCTGGGGTGGGAAGAAAATCCTTCCACAGTAGCTTTCCTTAACATTTTGGACTTTCCTAAAGCTTAGTGATTTTAATTAAAATTCCGAAGTTCAGAACAAATGGAAATAGAGACCATTTCATTTACGTAGGTGTGCATTAATTCACTCAACAAATATTTGTTATATGCCTCAGACATGCCAGGAGCTGTGGAATACTCTGGGACAAATATATATGTTGTAATTCTTAAACATTAGAACTATGAAAAATATTGTTTAATTTTTTTACCATCATCCCCACGACCCATCCCTAAAAGTGCAAATATAGTCAAGATCTATTCTATTTACTATTTGAATTAAAGAAGTATATTTTTTAGTGGTACATTTCCTCAGAGTACAAGTACCACACTCAATAGATTAGTGGGGAAAAAAACAATAATATTAATTTCAAGTTGCCTGTTTGACAAGAGTAATATGACAATGACAATGCTTTTAGAAGGCTGATTTTTTTTTTTCCCCCAACAATAAACTCCTTTATAACATGAGCTAAGATAGGAGGGAAGAGGGTTTATTTGCCTTTCCCAGCCTTGATTTTCCTCACACGGAACTCCAGCTCCTTACCCTCTACCACTCTGCCATCTGCTCTGCCACACTGGCCTGGTCATGAAGCGATGCATGCGAGAAGCTTTCCCTGCTCGAGCTGCTCTTCTAGAAGACTGCTAATTTGGGCATTCTTTTTTCCTTTCATCACATTTCTTCCAAATTTTCTTTGATCATTTTTTGTTTAAAATCTCTTCTTTCTCAGGAGTCTGCTTGGCCCCCTTCTTGCGGCCCAGAGGCAGTGCATGGAGGGGCTCGGACCACTTCCTGCGGTGAGCTGTCGATATGCACAGTCCCTTTCTCTACTAGGGTCTTGGTGCGGACCAGTTCGCTGTTGGATGCGTTGTAGACAACACTAATGATCCTTCTTTTGCGCATACAACACTCGGAGCCCCAGGAGAAGTTCCCCACGTCCAGCCTCAAGGCACGGTACTTCTTGTTGCCCCCCTTGCACACAGGGCAGTGCGTATGCGGTGGGGGCTAATCTAAGTGTTGGCAGCAGAGCGTCCCAGCTCGTATTTTTGCTTCTCGTGATAGGGCTTTCTCTTGTCCCGGGTCTCGCCGCACTTGTGCCAGTTGTCCAGAGAGATGCCCATGGCTCAGTCAGTGCTGGCTGGAAAGAGACGAGAAGGCCGATTTTAACAGTTGACCTAAGGTGTGTAGCAGGGCTCCAAGTCATGCAACAGAGGGCCGAAAGTTTACCCATAACAGTGAAACTTTGAGAGAATGGCTGCCTTCTGTTTTATCTTTTTTCCCTTTTTTTAAAAAGGGGTTTTGAAAAGTGCCCTCAATGAACAAATCACATATTTCTTCATACTACCTTTATATAAAAGTCCCAAAACGTGAACTTTTGCACTATTACAGTGTGGAAGATATGATCCCCAATCCCCTGGTCAGAATTCATCACTCCTTTCCTAGGTGCCATCAGGAAGGTATAACATTAGATTTAAATATACCAAGTTATGTACTTTGTTCTTTCTCATGATGCACCATGAATTCCTCAAAGGAATTGTGCAACTCAGTGCCTGACAAAAATGGCACTGAATAAATACATTGAAAGAAAGAAAAAAGACCGTGCAGAAATACTTGCAGTTGTAAAGAAGTAAAAAAAAAATAAAAAAGATTACCAAATGTTGTTCATATTTATCATGTCATCTTCAGGGTAAAGCAGATATATTAGAAAACATTCTGTTGTTACGGGTGGCAATATCTCTAAGCTACAAGCTCTGAGTTGTTTATTTATTATTTTTAAGTCATTTATTCAACTGAACATTTACTCAGTTTCATACTGTGCAATTCCCTGAGTGATAGGAAGGTGATTAAGAGACGGTCCTGCTCTGCAAACCTGCCCTCTTGCACTACAAGGCTGGGCCGGAAGTATGTTCAGGGGAGATAAGAGAGCACCTTGGAAGGAAAGAGCCAGGGAAGCTCTGGGAATGGAGAAGGTGGCGGTGTAAACTGAGGCTTGAAGGAAGTATTAACTGGATCGGGTAGACCAGCAGTCCTCAGCAGGAGAGGCATTGCCCCCTCTGTGAGTCTGGAAATCTTAGGGGGCATTACTGGTGATCGCTGATGGGAAGATGGCTCTGGCATCTAGTGGATGGAAGCCAGAGATGCTAGCTGTCCTGCTATGCATGATTTAGTCCTATATAACAATCCTGCATCCAACATGACATTTGAGTGTCCCCCCCAGACATTCATATAGGTAAAAATCTGGTTATTATAATGAGCTGAGCCCCAAACCCAACTCCCGTTACATATAAACACAAAGCTTTGCATGCTTTGCACAGTTTTTATTATTATTATTATTATTATTATTATTATTATTATTAAAAACTACATTTTCTAGGAATACAACTCCCTTGTGAGCCAAAGGAAGATTGTGTTTGCTCTCTCTGGACCTTTGCCGAGAGTAGTTCACCATCTTGAAAAGTCATGTCACTGACTGTCTTGTTGCTCGTAGTATTTGTGTCACCAATACAATACACCTGAATCAGTCTTCATTTATATCTGTCATTCCCCAGTGAGTCTAGATATACATTTCATCAGTTTGTCATGTCTTTGAGAGTAGCTGCCTCAAAGCATTTACATACAGAAATACATATTTTATTTTATATTATTTGCCTTTTTTATTACTACAGTTGAAGTATTATATTGGATTTTTTAAATTATGAGGGTAGATATGTTATCCATGACATTTATTTCAAGATAGTAAAGGGCAGGTTAGTTTTTTAATACATGAAATGGGGGCATTGGATCTCTAAGGCTGAGAACCAGTGAGATGGGTGGAGTAGTTGGAAAGAGCATTCTAGGCAGTACAGCAGGTCCTCAAATAATATCGTTTCATTATATCATTGATGAGATGCCATAGGAATTTAACTCTTGTTTATATCAACTGGCCTATGGTAAAAGTGGCTTCTTTACACGTTGTTCTGCTTAAAGTTGCAGAAATTACCAGTGACGTTAAGTGAGGACTTACTGTACTCTAAAATTTTAATGTGTATGAGAATCATGTGAGGATCTTGTTAAAATGTGGATTCTGATTCAGTAAGTCTGGAGTGAGGCCTGAGAGCCTGAATTTCTAACAAGCTCCCAGGAGATGCTGATGTTGCTGGTCCATGTACCACTCTTTGAGTAACAAAGTTCTAGACAAAGGGAATTGCATGTACGAAGGTATGGAAGCTTGGGAGAGTTCTTCTGGGAAACAACTGGTTCCTTGGTACAATCGAACACAAAGTGCGAAGTGTTTTGTGGTAAGAGATGAGATTAGAGAGGAATGCAGAGTCAGAGCAGGCCGTACCTTGTCCACCTTGTTTGAACTTTCCTTTTACACAACAGAGTGCCCTGGAAGAATTTTAAATGGAGATGTGTGATGTTAGATCTCTCGGCCACTGTGTGGGATAGCTGTGCTGGATGCAGGGAGTTCAGTGAGGAGGCTTTTAGGGAAAATCATAATTTTTTAAACATCATTTATGCATAAAATTTTTAATAAAAAGTGGGTTTCACAATGAATTTCCTCCTCTCCCATAATCCCCACCATTGCTATTAGGGTTAATTGTTTAAATTTAGTTTATTGGGAGTCAATATTTAATTTAAAAATTTAATTTTTATTAGGGTTTAATAATAAATTTTAATAACTACCAATGACACTTAAGTGTAGATAAATATAATTTTAACATAATTAATTTTAAAATAAAATGTACTGGAAAAAATTACTCTATACGCAACCCGACACTTTGACCAAATTTTAATTCTTCCTTGATTCTCTTCATATTGTTCTTGTCTGTGGCTTTCTTTCCTTTTTTTTTTCTCTCTATTATTTCTTAAGTAGAGTTTAAGAGAAATAAGATGGACCACAACAAAGTGGGGGGAATTAACACTAACTTAAGAAAAGCAAATAAAATATGCTTACTTTTAACACTGGAAGATATAAAAATATCAACAAATAAGCATATTTCGGTTTGAACGTTAAATTCCATTTTTCTGTAGCATGTGTTTAACTTTATTACAGATTAATAAGTATTTAAAACATCTTGAATGCTGTCGGTTCTGGCTTTTGTGATTCAGAAGAGGTTCTGAAATGGGACACACACACACACACACACACACACACACACACACACACACACTCTCTTATCCCTAAAACCACTGTGTTAAAATCTTCAGGGAACAGTTACTCAGATAACCTCAAGTAATGTAAGTTTATTGTAAGACCTTGTTTCTCAAATGCAGGTGGTCATATCTCAGAAGATTGTGTGAGTTATCTCCCATGAGTTATGGGAAACAACTGGAAAAAAAATGTGGCGTATCTCCCCAAGTTGTTAATTTTAATCAATGGATTAAACAATTTTTATATGAAAATTAATACAGATCTTTTAAAGAGGAAAATGCAAATTTCTCGTGAAATTTAAAAAACAAAAGTAACTTGAGGCTGCAAAGAAATGTTGAGCTTGTGATCAGCTGCTTGCGCCAGGTCCCAGACTGCTAGTGTACACATTCTTTTCTTTGCTTAAGTAGAAAAGTCAAGGAAGTATTGTGTAGG
Organism: Pteropus vampyrus; assembly: GCF_000151845.1. Taxonomy (NCBI): domain Eukaryota; kingdom Metazoa; phylum Chordata; class Mammalia; order Chiroptera; family Pteropodidae; genus Pteropus; species Pteropus vampyrus. Next base: position 35,905,596 of record NW_011888782.1, on the reverse strand, counting down.
ATTTATATAGAAATAAGGACAGCAAATAGCCAGAGCTACACAACAGTTAATGCTGGAGATAAGAATGTTGTTCAAAGAACAGAGTTAGCTAAAATAAATCCAAGATGGCTCTGGGATATGAATTGTCTTGACATCACCTCAGCAGTTGAATGCTTTATCCGCTACACTAAGATAGTTCTGGCAAGGGTCTGTATGCCTGCTTCAACAGTACTTTCTCCCACCAGCCAACCACCCTTACCACTGCTTTATATATCTTTTGTTTTCTACTTCGTTATAGCTCTTGCCTACTGTAATTTCAGTATATCCAGTGGTCTTTCATAACCTCTACAGCCTACTTTCTTTTAAGGTATCTTTTGCTTCTGCTCCATTTTTCAAATATCCAAACCAATTTGTATATTAAATGTAAATCTTTCCAAAAGGGGGAACATAATTCCTTTAATTAATCACCATTATTCCTATTTCGACATGGATTTTTTTTTTGCCAAGCTGCCTCACAGAGCACCGGCTAGCCTACGTCTTGTTTGCCCTCAAGTTCATTCCCTCTTCTGGTGAGGTTAGCTATTGTCCTGTCAGTGGAGTAACATCGTTTGAGGATTAGAATTATGTCAGTTTAAGGATTCACCTTGTCAGTTTTCCTTGGCAAGAAAAGCGTGTCATGGGCATTCTGACTCTTGCCTTCTCCAAAAACGTTCCTCTAACAGATGCGAGGAACCAATTCCTTTGGATAGGTAAACAACTGATATAACCAGATAAGGGTCTGAAAAGCTTTTATTGAAACCAAAATTCTGGGTAAACTTATAAAGAAATTTAAAGAATGGAATCTTTCAATGGACCATATATGTAATGTAGGTATCCTTTCTTATTTGTTTTCCTTTTTCTTAAAAAAAAGTTTTGTATTTCAGTTATAGTGGGTTGAGTTAAACTTACATCATCACTGTTATTGGTTCATGCAAGGCCTCCTTTGACTGATTTATCGATTAATTGGAATTCTCTCTACAGTATCTTTGATGGTTATTTTAACCTACGGCTGGAACTCACTATCTCTAAAGGAAACAGCCTAGACCTATATAGAACCCTCTACTTCTTAGATAATTTTTTCTCACATTATATCAAAAATAAGTTTCCTGTATTTTACCTCAGTGTATTTAAGTCTTTTCTGTGGAACCATACAGACAAAATAAATCCTTCCTCAAGTCAATAGCCTTTCAATCCTATAAAGTCAGCTATCATGACATATGAATCTTTACTTTTCTATGAAAAACATATTCTATTCCTTAATTAAGTCTTCATATAATATAAGTTTAAGACACTTTACTACCTAGTCACCTTTGTTTGGACACATTCTCACTTGACCATGTCTTTTTTTAAAAAATACGTATTTAAATATTTAAAAATAGATGTGCTCTGCCAATGAAAAATGTGATGGGTATAACCTTGTGTCTCCCTTCCTTAATTTCAGTTTCTATTAACACATCCTAAAGTTTGTATTAATTTTTAAAAATAATACCACAGTTTTGGCTTCCATTGAACTTTAAACCTTTTTCAAGTGAACTGCTGTCAGTCCAGAGCTTTCCTACCTTGTATTTAAGTAGTTGATTCTTTGAACTTAGATGCAGAACTTAACATTTAACCCTATTAAGTTGTATATTGTTAATTTCATTCTATCCTTGTCCTTTGTCAAGGTCTTTTTCAAGTTTGATTCTTGAATATGCTTTTATCAGCTTTTCCTTCAACTTTCAGTCATCTTCAAATCTGATAGGTAAAATTTATATTGGAATTCACCTAATTTGCTGACTAGCATGCTTAAGATTTTAGGACAGACGACAGAGAACTTTGGTATGATTCTCGAACTTTAAAGTAAAAAAAAATTATCTGGGTTATTTGTTAAACGTGAAGATTTCTAAGTCTTGTTTCCAGAAATTTTGATTTAGTAAGTATGGGCTAGGACTCCGGGAAGGTGAATTTTTAACAAGCACATGTGATTCTGATGTTTCTGGTTCTAGGTCACACTTTAGAAACATCATTTGAAATTTTCTTTAAGTCTACACATTACTACATAGTAATGTGTTCATTAATTCTAATTGGGTTGTCATCTAGCCCAGTGCTGGACATACGATTTAATATTCGATAAATGAGTAAAAGGTAAAGGAATGAGGGATGGGAAGGAAAGCTCAGCTAATAACCCAGCTTATATTTCTCCATTTTAATCACAATACAATCGACTTTTTTGAATACCTTGTTTATAAGTAAGTTATATTATATCTTTGATGTTCCCCACAGGGAAAGCTGTATTTTGTGTGACCTAGTCTTCATGAGCATATGTTGTCTCCCAGTGATTGCTGCTTTCCTTTCTAAGTGCTCCCAGATTACGTGTTTAATTCCTCTGTCTAGAATTTCATTCAGAATCAAAGAGTGTTTTATATTAAAACCCAGAGATCTCCTTCTATCAATTCTTGCTCGACTGATTAAAAATTAGGATGTAGTTTAGGTGTATGACTTATTTGGCCCCTTTAGGGCACATTGTTGTCTTTTCTGTTTTAATATGTTTACAGATAAATAAGAACCCAAGTGCCAGATACTTCAACCAGGAGAGATTTGTTTCTTTCTTCCTGTATTTATAGTTTTGAAAACTTTCAAAATTTACAGAAAGACTCAAGGAAAAATGAAGTGTTCTTTACCTAGATCTACAATTATTAGCATCTTGGCATACTTGTTTTTCATATCTAGCTACGCCCCCACCCCCCCCAACTAATCAGTCACCATATTTCTCTTTTAGTCTAGAACAATTTCTCTACCCTGTTTTCTGCCTTTCAGGGTGGGCATCTGAATTCTCTGAGCACATTTCTTGTTTTTGTTTGTTTGGTATTTTTAGTTTGGGCTTTTGAATCACATAATTTTACATGTTCAAAATGTAAAATAAAATTAAAGAAGACTAAAAAATATAAAACTTTAAAATTTGTTCCTAAAAGGAAATTGAGGCAGAACATCACAGTGTTCACAACAAATTTTAAGGAATCTGATTCTGAGTAGAGGAGAGAGGGACAGAAGGCTGAGTGGGATCATCTTAGAATGCTGTGAAAACTAAGGAAGTTTCAGTGAGGACGTTAGGGGAATTCTCCAGACAAAATTAACTATCAGATCAGTCCCCAACTTCTCAGGAAGAGACCTGCCTAAATATCTCTGCCAAAACAAATGCAGCAATTTCAGATCCCTGCCCCTAGAATTGCTGGAGGAGTCCTGAGAGGTGACTCACAGCTTCCATACCAGAGTCACCCCCACCCTCCGCTTTCTCCAGGCGGACCTGATCTGATTGATTACAGGAGTATCAAGACCAAAGGCATTCTCCCCAACTCAGGACAGATCTGGAGGGTCCCCACTGAGGCTGCGTCAAGACTTAATCAGAGCTCAGCCTCTCCCTCTTCTCAATACTACTTCTACCTTTAGCTATACCTGATGCCGATTTTAGAAATGTTCCCTAATAAATCACCAGTGCGCCCACCTCCAAACACTGCTCCAAGCTCTTATTGTCTATAAACATCTATAATTCTCACAACACTATAAGGTAGGTGCTGTTAGCATCTACATTTTATATGTGAAGAAACTGAGGCACAGAGAGTGACTAAGTAACTGCCCAAAGGTACTCACGTGGCTGGGAAGTGGCAAGGCTTGGCTTGAACAGGCATCTGAGGTCCCCGCCGCCCATGATCTGCTACACTTGGCTATCCTCTGTGACACAGAGATCGCTCTTAGCACACATTTTCCTACTTCTACCACATCTTCAAGGTGCTTTTCTAAGCAAAGATGTAGAAAAACTTCCTGAAGATTGAGTATGGGAGGGGATTTGTCCTGACTGTGTAAGGAAGCTTGGTTAAAGTAGTTCTAACCCGAATCCTTGTTCTTCCCTCGGGCTTTAACCCTAACTGGGGAGTTTGCATCACCCTCTAAGAGGATTCCCCAGAGCTCAGTTTTCCTCTGGTGACACTATACACCCACCACTCCCACTCTTGCAAAAGGGCGCGTGCACACACACACACACACACACACACACACACACACACACAATGAGAGATAAATGCACACATACGCAATGAGAGATAAATGGGCTTCTCTTCCCTAAGAGGTAGTTCTTGTTCTGACCTATTTGAGTACACATTCAGAGCTTTTACAATTTAGTTTAACCATCCTATTTAGCACTTATGCAAATCTGCTGTTCTTTCAACAAGCTCTTTAAGGTGTGACTTATTTAACCATCTTCATAAATCTACAAGGCCAAAATAGCCACTTCTATGGGAGGACTGAAGGAAATATCAAGACTACTGGTGCAATTTACAGTTGAGAAATCGTTCCACTCTTGTGAATTTTTCAGGCCAAACAGTAGGATGATCAACTGTCCCGGTTTTCCCTGGGGCTGGAAGGGTTCTCAGAATGTGACACTTTTGTTGCTATAACTGGGAAAGTCCTAGGCAAACTGAGAGAATTAATCACCCTATAATGGACATTTTATGATCCAGCAAGGTTATGTTACAGGAAATGGCTGCTCTTCTATTGTAGATACTTCCTATTATCTCAAAAAATATTTATATTTTATTATTAAACTACAAAATGTAGAAACCATGGAAGAAAATAAAAGAGAAACTAAAAGCCACATATAAACTCATAATACAGAGACCTCCATTTAAGCCTTTTGACATCTTCCATGAGTTTTTCTGTGTGTGTGTGTGTGTGTATGTGTGCATGTGTGTATGCATATATTTTACAAATCTAAAATTGTGCGGTACGAACGATTAATCCTGATTTTCACTTAGCACGAGCATTCTCCCATTTCAGTAAATACTCTTTGAAAACACCATTGCTAATCGCTGCATAATATTCATTGAGGATCCTTTATTTAATCATTCTCTTATTGTTTAACACTTAGGCTCATTTTTGCCGTTAAAGATAATGTTGCTGTGAACATTTTTGGGTTTTTAATAATTTCTTTTGGAAAGGTTTCCAGGACCTTATTGGGTGAAAAGTTATGGGTGTAGTTAAAACTACTGAATTCTATTTCCAAAATGCTTCTACAAAATGTTGTACGTCAGCGGTGTTTATGCCCGCTTCTCTGAACTCCTGCCAATACTTAGTCTTTTTTCAATCTTCTCGATGTTATAGTTAAAAAAGGTTTAGATTAAACAAAAACCTAAATGATCTGCATTTTTTTGTTTACAAATGAAGTTAAAACCTCTTTCATATCTTTCTCATTTGAACTTTCATATAAATTTTGTTCATATGTTTTCCCAGATTTTATATTCAGTTTATCTTGCTTCTTAGTTTATACGAACTCTTTACCAACTCACTAGAATAACTCTTTTTTAGGTCATACTTTTAATGTAGGGAGGAGTCAAGAGAATTAAAATGTTAATCAAGCTACATTCAGAGACTGCAATATGCCATCAGCCCTGCAGCCAGGCCAGCAGGATGCCTGCACAACAAAGGAAGATTTCTGCTGGGATTGCTTCCAACCCATTTCCCACACCTGTGTAGGGGAAATGGAAACAAAAGGGTTTTTAAGTGGTGCCCTACACAAATAAAATCATTCATTTTCTGTGGCTGAAACCATGAGCAACATATGGATTAAAGGCTGGGAAATGCCAGCAGGCCTTTCGGGCTACACACTCTTCCCCTTCCTCACTGTATGTCCATATCAAAAGAAATGGGAACCAAAGAAATGATATATAAACTAAATTCCTTGAACACTCAGGGTTCCTCTCACTCTCTGCTTCAGAGAGGAGACCACATTCAGTCTGTGGGGTGTTACCCCTTTTCTAATAAACTTTCCCTTTGACTCTAACTTTGGCACGTGTGTTGTATTCTTTCTACATTCTCCACCAATGGCCCTTCTTCTCTCAGTGCAGGGCTTGGTCTTACCCCACTCAGGGGAATTTGCCCTGTCCTGCATCACTCTGTTTCATATAATTTTCTTTTTTTATCTTCAAATATTTTTCTTGATCTATTGTTGAATTGATGTTTTAAAAATACTGATCCTTAAAAATCTTAGATGTTTTATGATCTTTAAGCAGTATAATAAACTCTGCACACACACAAAACAATTAGGAGAGGCCTATGCTTTATTTTTAAAGTCTTTTTTTTTCACTTTTAAATCATCAGACTTAAAATTTTTGTAATATTTGAAAAGAATATATGTAACATCTATGTAATTTCAAAGAAAATGGTAAAACAAAATCACAGGAATCTACCACCCAACCCAAGAACTAAAACATTCCAACTACTCTGTGTTCCTTCCTGAGATGGCTAATTTTATGTATCACCTGGACTGCACCATGGGGTGCCCAGGTTAAATGTTATTTCTGGATGTGTCTGCAAAAATGTTTCTGGATGAGCTTAGCATTTAAATCGGTGAACTGACTTAGAAAAGTAGACTGAAGAAAAAGCAGAGGAAGAAAAAATTCACTTTTTTTGCTTCCTGCCTGCCTACTTGAGCTGGGACATTGGTCTTCTCCTGCCCTTGGACTGGGATTTAGACCAGTGGCTTTCCTGGTTGTCACATGCTTGGAATTATACCACTGGCATTTCTGGGTCCCCAGGTTGTAGATGGCAGATCACGGGACTTCTTAACCTTCATAATCACATGAGTCAATTCCTAATAATAAATCTCTCCTATACATATACTGTTGGTTCTGTTTCTATGCAGAACCCTGACTAATTCACCCCCCAACCTCAGATACTTGCCTTTCCCAAGATGCAGCCACCATCCTGCTTTTGCCATTATCATTCCTTTGCTTTAAAAAAAAATGGCGTTATCTTGTATATGTTTGTGCCTCTAAATATATGTTTAGTTTTCATATTTTGAGCTTTATAAAAATGTATTCTTTTTTAATTTCATCTTCCCACTCTTGCTTTTTTTCATTAAGTACTATATATCAGATATATCCATATTTTATGTGAACATATAATTGATTCATTTTTCACCCCTGGATAATATTTCATTTAATGAACATATAAATATATTTAAAATGTATACATATACATATGTGTATATATGTGGGAATGGAATTGCTAGATTTAAGTATATATGTAGGTTCAATTTTACAAGCTATTGCTAAATTGTTTTCCTGAGTGGTTGTACTAATTATATTCCCAACTGCAGAGTATAAGATTCTTGTTGCTTGACTTCCTTGCCAATACTTTGATATTTTCAAGTATTGAAATCTGGTAGCCATTTTTCACTTAGAAGATTTGCACTAACTTTTGAGGCTTATTTGTCCAAGTTCTGAAAGACTGAAAAGTAGTTCTCAAAAACAGATCAGACCTTTTTTGATTTGGGCTTCTAATTTCTTCTTGAGGTCAGTCACTTTGGCATGGTGGCTTTCCAATAAAACACTTAACAAGCTGTTTGTAACATGTCTTGCTGAGCCTAACATTCAGTCCTTCGAAGAAGAGGCCGCACCAGCCTGGACAAGTGAACAGCAGACTGAATTAGAAATTAGGAAGATTGGGCTCTCTTGCAGCCTTGCGGGGCATGCACATAAGTCACGTCACCTCCCAGGCATCCCATCTGCTCACTAGGCATAATAGAGCTGACCTTCCTCCCTACCCTGCAGTGAGATTGAAATCCTGTTGTGGAGCACTTTGAAATCTTTGGATGAAAAGCTTGACAGAAGTGCCAAGTGTGATTGTTACCAGTGCCAACAACACTATAAGACAGCATAAAAATAGGAAGCAAAGAAAATTTCATTTCACAAAAGCTTCAGTGAGCAAATTGGCTGGTCAGAATGTCATTCCCTGTTTTTGGTTCACGTAGACATTGGCTTTTATAAACTTTTAAAAATAAATAAATAAATGTACACATTTTTGCCTTTGCTAGGCAAAAACCCTTTGATCATCACCATTTCTGTGACATTAGATGAGCCACTGATGCAAAAGGGAGATTGATACCTTAGGAGACTCTGAAATCAGTTCTTTGGAGTTACCCCCCAAATCTTATCTCCTATTACAAGGCACTGAGGCCATAAAGTCTGAGGGGATATTACAAGTTGACACTTAGGAAGGGTCTAAGCTTTGGCATTGCTACAACGTAGGAACCAAGACACTTTCAGCTAAAACAAAGACCCAGCCTCACTCGGATGCTCTCAGATCCTTACTGTAGTTAACATGAGAACAGGAAGCTGCAGATGTATGAACTCATAGGGGACTTTTATCACGACTGATATATTAGGAACCCCAAAATAAGGTGAGTCATGCCGATTAATGTGAAGGTTCATTCTAAAAATAACTGTATTTTGATAGCTTATACCCATCTTGGTATAATGCTGTGAGTTGTGATGAGCTGTAATCGCCTTTGCTTATGAATCTAATGGGCTGTAGAGATAGTTCTAAATCATACGAAAGACATTTTAAACCTGAACTTGCCACCTGATATGACACTCAAAGAATTTAGAATAGGAGTTTTGGATTCTTTTGCCATGTATTTACCATCCAAGTTTTTTATACTAGAGTTTAAAAAAGTCAACCCCCTATAGGTGGGTTGATTGCTTCATCCCACAGAGAAGTTGAGAAAGTGAAAGGTAAGGAGATGTGCCCATGGATGTAAAGGAGGATGTGAGTGACACGAGTCCACCCACAGCAACTGTTCCATGAAGTTATGAATCATATTATAATCAACTCCTAATTTCTATCCAGGAAGGCAAAACTACTGAGCACTATTGACACATTTTGTTCAGAAGTTTGAGAGGGACTTTATAGTGTTTTGTGGAATAATTCGAATTCTAATTGGCATAATTAAATTACTTCCCTAGAATTTGGCATGATGTGACTCCAGAAGGAATACTCTTCATTAGCAAATATTCCTGAGGAAAAAATGTCCACTGTAGTATCCAGTCACATGGCGATCTCTATTTATTCTATTCAATGACCCCATGAGACGGGTCATTCACACTGAATTTTCAATTGCTTTACTAAAGAAATTAGTTGAAAAGTGAAAATCCAACCTGCTGATAGTTTTTTTTATCTGCCCACACCAAATAATTGGTTTGACTCATTTTTTTTTCTTTAAATTGACAGATTATTTACATTTCTGTAAATTACAATGCTGCTGGCAGCTTTCTTTCTTTCTTAAAAAATTTTTCGAGGTTAGAATTGTCCATAGTCAAGCTAAAATTCTGTTCCTATCTTCAAAATTCTCATTTGTATAATATAAATTTCTAATCATGGCAGGAAGGTGGATGACTGTGCAGTCTTGAAATAACACATTGATGAAGATAATGGAACACCATAAGGAAATGATAGCATGTTAAGTGAAAAAGAATGTGAAGTTGTATCCATACCATGATTTTAAGTCCATGCATTATGCATATATGAACACAGACTGCAAAAGGAATATGGGAAAAGGAAACAGATGGTTGGTTAAAATGGTGGAATTATGAGTCCCCCCTCCCTTTTTTTTAAGTTTTTCATTAACACTCTTACAATATTGTTTGTGTAATAACCACAGTTGTAAATGTATTTGGTTAGGGGCAAAAGATAGACCAAGCAACTGATAAAGTGTAAGTTTTAAGTCCCCACACTTGTATGGGCTCTGAGCACTCTGAGTTGCTAAGAGTTGTAGAGTGTTCCAGGTAGAGAGAGGAGCTGAGTCACAATCAGAAACATTTCTATGCCAGAATTTCTGGTAAATCATTTGAAGAGATCTCAGAAGAAAGAGACCTAATTCACTAGTGCTCCTGTAATTTGTCATGATCTATTTCCTCATTCTAAGTATATATTCACTTTCATGCCTAATTTTGTATTTGTAAATTTGCATTCTTTTTCTTAAAAACGGCTCCCATTATTGTATAATCTTCACACCTCACAAAACATGAAGGTCCCTTTGATGAGGTGGGTCATCAGCACACCAATGGAGTAATACGAAGGGTGAAATCTACCACTGAATCCCATCCCTGACTTTTCCTAAGAACCACTGCATAAGAATCGGACAAACTGCTGTTGTGCTCCGTGCTTCACATATCACCACACTCCTGATTTCACTTCTGTCTCAAAATACCAATTCAGAATCTCAGGAGTAGAAACTTTACCTGGGGGTGGTGTTTGGTTCTCCTCTTCAAGGCTTCTGGTCCTGGGCTCCAAGGCCTTCCCTGAAGCAACCCATCAGGAAGAGTTTTCCTTGTCTTGAATCAAAACCTATCTCTGTTGGCATTGCTCTATGCAAAGGAGCTAAGCAGAACAAGCCTAACCTTTAGTTGATAGTGGCAGAGGCAAGTAAAAAGGAAGTCACTCGAGCTGTTTCTCTACTTCTATATTAGGTGTGGTGTGAGGGGTTTTAATCAAGTATTTAATTTAATCTTCACAGTAACTCTCTGAGGTAGGTATTTATTATTATTATTATTATTATTTATTATTATCATCATTATCATTATCTAGAGTCACCAGATTTAACAAATAACCTAGGGAATGCCCGGTTACACTGGAATTTCAGATAAAAACAAGTAATTTTTAATATAAATGTCCCCCCCCCAAATTTGTGAAATTAATTTGTAATTGGAGAAGATCAACCTTATTATTATGCCTATTTTGGAGCAGAGGAAACCAAAACTCAGAATCTAGCAGGTAACAGCTGGAATTCAAGGCCAGGTCTGTGACCTAAAGCTCGGTTTTTTCCTTCGATATATGATACATTCATATCATGTTTTTCTTTGACCAAAGCAAAATGTGGAATTACTTTGTCCCTAGAGAAGAACTACCAAAGTTATTGAAACAAGCGAAAACCCCCCAAATAAACAAAAAAACAAATATTCTCTCAGCTAAGAAAATAACATCCCTAGGAAACTACTGGTCTATTTATTTCACACTGTGAGCCGAATTCCTGGTGAGAACCTAGCAAGAGCTTTACCCTGGAGTGAACACAGGAGGTGTGAGGTGACCCCAAGAAAGAAACTAAAACAGTGGGCTGGAAGCCCCTTTCCTTCAAGTAGCTGTTTTCAAAGGCCTCCTTTGTCATGGCAATGATGGGGAAGGGGAGGCTGGGACCTTGATGCATGCCTTTCCACCTGGGTGTCACTGGAACCTGATGTCCTAATCATATTTCCCTGTCACCTCTCAGCACTGATTTACTTTCTCCTCCCATTCTACATGCTGCAGAACTAATTGCCTGCCTAATTGCCAAAACTAATTGCTGTGACATTCATTGTTCATCTGCTCTCTTCTCTGGCTTGAGCTCAGGCAGGTGGCTCACGCAAAGGCAAGGATGGAATTATTCCTGGGTTGCTGCGGGGACGGAGTATTTCAGAATGATGTCTCAGCCATTATTTTTCTCATGGAGGTGGACCAAAGAACCAGCTTTCTCACCCCAGAGAGGATAGTAACTCTTGGCAGAGGTTTAGCTTCTTCTGGCTTGAGATGGGATTGCTTTGATGGTTTTGAGTCCCTTCAGTTGTACGTCTCAGGAAGTCACTCTCTCCCATTTAGAGATTAGAATTAGATTTGCTGATTAAAAAAACTAGGACCCAGAGATGTAAGCCTGCTTCTCCCTGGCCACAGAGCTTATTAGTGGTAGAGCTGGATCTGTTTCTTGGATTTCCCAATTTGTAACCCAAGATGATTTATACTGCACTACAATGCAATTGTTGCAGTTGCGCTAATTACTCTGTTACATTTCCTTGTAAAATTTTATTAAAACACTGTCAAGTAGTATGTTCTTCTTGGTAGATAGAATAATAATCATTAATATTTATTGAATTGTTATGAATATCAAGCTCTTTCCATGCATTACCTACCTCGCTTAATCCTCAACAACAGCAGCATGGGTAGGTGCTGTCAATATCCTTATTTTATACGTGGGAAAACTGAGGTAGAGGGAGGTTAATACCTTGCCTGGGTTTGATGCCGGAGCCCATCCTCTGGCCACCACGAGGTCATGTGAGGAATCTCGCAGACCACTTCTGAATTCTGATACATAAAAGGACTTCCGAAGATAGATTGAAAGTTGGAGTTGGAGCATCTTGAAACTAATCAACCTGATTATGCAAATTATTATGTAAATTAATGTTGTTGAACCAGGAGTCATGACATTCCCTTTTCTTCCTAGTGCTGAGATAAACACAAATGGATTGTAATCTTAGCTTGGGATAAACTCATTCAGGAAGAATTCCTGGGACTTATCAGGCAGTGGAAAAAGACAAGGAGTGCATTGGGAGTGAGAGGCTTGAAGTTGGGTTCTGGATCTGCCACTAGCCAGCCATGTGATCTTGACTGCCTCAGTTTCTTCTTCTGTGAAAGGAGGGGATTAGATGTCATGGTCTTGAGGATCACTGTCATTCTATGCACCTCAGATCACTGTCATTCTATGCACTCAGATGGCACGTCCAAGATGGAGGCACAAAGTGGCAAAGGCTTGTAGTGACCTTCAGGACAGCTCTCCAATGGCTGTAAATAAAAGTCTTATTGTTTGTGTCTTGATCTTTTCCCCTCTCAGTGACAGGAAGAATAATAAAAGCAGTGGCACTATTGTGTGAAATAAGGGTGTTTTCATCCAGAAGAAAACTAGGGCATACATATAATTAAACCATTTGAAAACAGAGAAAATAATTTGTAATTCATTGAACAGGATAGGAAAAGTGAATTATGATATGGGAGAAGAACTAAGGGTTAAAAAATGAAGATTAAAAAAAGTTTTGGAATTTTATTTGCTAGAAAAAGAAGCATTATAAAATGATTAATGTACAGAAAGAAAGAACTATTTCAAATGATTTAAAAAAGGAAGGCCCAGACACAATTAGAAGAATATCAGGGGGTGGGGGGCAGAAATTAATTTTATCTGAGGGGGAATAAAAGCTGTCTTCATGAAAAACAGAAATTTTGAAATATTGTCATTAATTGCCTCTTAATTCTTCTGGGTAATTTTATGAGGCCTTTGTAAACTTTCAAATTCGAAATGCTTGTTTGAAAGAAGGATGGTAAGGCATGAATAAAAAATTTTAATTTTCATGGTATGGATTTTATGGTAGAAACTTCCATGGAAGAGGTACCATGGAAGCCTCTGGAGGAGAAGACAAAATTTGGGGCCCCAGTTTGTTCCTTCCTGCTATGTGACCTTGGGCAAGTCCCATCTCCTTTCAGGGCCTTAGGGTCCTCTTATCTGCATGAAGTCAGTTGGCTTGAATGCCTGTGAAACCCTATTCTATATATTTGTATTTCTTAATATAGAACATGGTAAAACAAACAAACAAACAAACAAACATTTTATAGTCAGTGGTCTATTGGCCACTAGACATTAGGGTAAAACCCAGAAAATAATTATTTTTGAAATTATCAGTGTTGAGTTTAGCAAAAATCTTCATTAGAGTGATTCTAGAGCAGTCTGACTTGTTCTCATGCTAAAGAAGTGAATTCAGGCTCTTCTTCCTCCTTTGTTTCCTTTTTGTTCATGGGCGTGTGCATATTTTGGGGCAAAACCACAGAGGCAAGCCATTTGAGAAAGCACTTGCATAAGTCAATGTGGCAGTGACCACATTTCCTCTAAGAGTATCCTTGCTGCGCTGCTCTGTGTTGGGCATACAGTGTGTTCAGCATGGCCACCGTGAGCCAAATTAGGGCTTCGGCTGCAGTCTGGGAGTGACATGCAGAGTGACTGCCTTATGCTGGGAAGCAGAGCCTTTATCTATCAAAGAGAAATACTTACTGCAGAAGATTCACTGAAGACTGAAAATAAAAGTTGAGGACTCTGGGCTATTCTACCACCAACCTTCACTGTTATTCTAGGGCAGGATACACCTGTTGGATAACAATGCCGGAAGCAAACCAAAGAAGCCACAACTGTAAACACTGACGGGAAGAGATAATAAGCCACTGAAAGCATTCTGAGGCAGAGGGGCTGGGATGCAGGGGTGGTCAGGGGATTGGGAAGATGGGAGTGCCTGGGCCCAGTCACCTAGTGCCTCCTCTCATTTCAGATATATAACCTAAGATCTGCATGGGAAAGGGGGGTGGAGGGGTGGCAGGTGGGCGTGACGGGAAAGGGAAGCATGGGGAAAGAGAGGGGAAAGAGCATTATAACCATGACAGGATATTAAGCAACTGAAATATTTAATTACTACAAAATGTGCTGAAGCTTTGTCTATAGCCATATTTTCCCAACTACAGGTTGTGGCTCAACAGTTGGTTGTGAAATTAGCAGGGGTTCTTAATCTAGGCTTCATGGACATGGCACCCTGTCCCCCCAGAGGCCCAAGGATGGAACTGTATTTTAATATAATCCTATGAATTTTGTTTTATCCATTTAAAAATATCTCTCCAAGAAGGGATCCATAAGCTTCAACGCACTGAATAGAAATGGCACTGAAAATAAAAAAAGTTAAAAATTCATAGGTTAAGATCAGCATTAAAAAATGTTACTATGATGGAGTCGATTAAAAAGAAATATAAAAAAAAATGAGCTTCACATGTAATAAGGGTTAAGTATTGTTTTGTGAAACTTTTGTTTCAGATGTACAAATATGTGTGTACAAGTACATGTGTGTGTATATATTTATACATATGTGTATTTATTTCTAACAATAGAGCATGGTCAAAAAATTCGATAAACACTGATCTTTCTATAGACTTCTAGACATTAGAGTAAAACTAAAAACTTCCATTAAAAAAATTATGGGTGTAGAATATGGTGAAATATTCATCTTTTGGACCGGATGGGAGGATTCTGTTTTTATGCAGAACTTTGACATTGTGTACTTTGCATAGCTACATTCTAGCCAGCCTCTTGATGGATGGTGACCAGCTGGCCTTGGCCATAGTCGTCACGGACGGCTACATCCCTTTCCGCTTTGTTGAGGCCTGACTTAATTGAAGTGGAGAAACCTCTCAGAGACACATACTGATTCCTATGGCTATAAGGCCCCAGGAAGTGTTAGAAGCAGTGGCCTTGTTTCCTGAGAGGTGTGTCTTCCTGTTATTTCAGAAAGTTTGTTCCTTTCCGCCAAAACAACAAAGCCATTTGAAGAAACAGAGAGATCCTCTCCTACTGAAAATGCTAGTAAAAAAAAATTAAAAAAAAAAGCAAAAGTGAAGAGAAGACAAATAGAGAGCAGAGAGACCAAGATATAAGACACATTCAGGAAAAAGGGGTAAGGTCAGAAAGTAGAAAAAGGCAAAGAGAAAAATAGCAAGTATATGAGGCAAGCTTCTGGGCCAGCTGAGCTGAGGTTGGAGTAAGAAGCTATGGCTCTAGTCTGTTAGCCCCCTGCAGGATTCACAGCATCAAGGATGGTGAAACTAAAAGAAAAGAAGGCAGTTCAGCAGGAAAGATCAACAAAGACAAATCCTGGGGCAAGACCAAACTGCTATTAGAGTTGAAGCAAGCCAGAGACATGGCCTCCCCTGTTAGGGAACTGCTGCTAACTTATTAGTATTTTAAAAATGAAACTCATATTTACTTGGTTAATTTAGAAAATGTAAGCTTCGCTAGAGCTAGAACTTTGCCCATCTCATTTCCTAGATCAGTACCAGTGTAGTGGTAAGGGCACAATAAAGATCTGTAAAGGAATGTTAATCGATCAGCTGGTACTTGATATTTAAGGTTATTTGGAATAATAATGATAGTGGTATTTTAAATTTATGTAGTGCTTAATATTTTACAAATCGATTTCATGGCTATCATCTCATTTAATGTTCACACAGTCCCACGAAGTATCACCAATAGCATCCTCATTCTAAAGATGAGGACACTAGTTTAATGCCACTCGATAATAAGTGGGATTTTAATTCATGTTCTTGGATGCCAAAACCAATAGAGGACTTTACCTCTGTTGGAATGCTGTACATTTAATGCAAATGCTTCACAAATTTATGTAGCCACATTCATAATATGTATGTGTGTTAGTTTGGGTCCCCCAGGAGGCAGACCGTCTGATGGAGTTACAGCCTGTGAAAGATAAAGAAGGAGGGAGGGGGAGGGGTGCTATTTGGGCACTTGGGAAAGGACAGGTGGAAGGAAGCAGAATCAAGCTGGGAGTGCCTCAGACTGTGACGCAGTTCTGATGCTGTCTTAACCAATACAACAATGGGAGTCTCATAGTAAAGACTGCCTGTAATGGAGCCCTGCACTGACGCTCAGTCAATGTCTGAGTCTGCCTAGTAAGCACGTGGTCTTGGCTTGAGAGATGAGGAGGGGTTCCGCAGGTACTACAGCTGGATGCTCTCACTTAAGTGTTCTTGCAGCAGAACACTTTTTTCTTGGAAGGGAGAGGCAAGCGGTGCTCCCCGTGGCCAGCACAGCATATATTCAATTTTTCTTAAGACGTGTCATGTTCTCTGTAATTCCAATCTAAGTACCTTAGCTGAATATTGTTTTATTTAGGATACCTGACTTTCTAGTTAGTAAGTTCTGGCCAACATGAGAACTAAATGTCCTTATCTGAAAATACAAAATCCCTACCTACAGGGTTAAGAGAAGAGAAGGGATTACACTAGGTTGAGCAGTTAAAATTTGATACACTGGAACAGGTCAACTGTTACAAAAACACAGGTGCTGCCACTCCTATTTTTCACATTCATGGCAGACTTGGCCGATTGATCATAACACTCTCCCTCATGAGTTGTGTTGTCTGCCTCAAAATTATTCTCAGCATGTGATCCAGACAGCCACTACCAATCTATCAATGTTGGCCCTCGAGATGAAACCAATTTATCATCCCAGCACTAGGTAATAGGGGCAAATATAGGTCTCTGAGCAGGTGCGTGTGCAAGAATGTGTGTGTGAGTGCTAGCGAGAACAGAGAGTTGAGAGAGATCTAATAAAAATGAACACTTGAACTCGTTTATCAGTTAAGAAGTTGTTTCATTTTTTTTTAAATTTATATCTGAACTCAGAATCCCTCCTCTCCCCCCTTTTATAAATAAAAGTCAGCATTCCTACCTTTTCGTATATTTTATTAGTATTAGTGAAAATGCTTTTGGATCCTAAAGAAAAAACTCAATTCTCACTGACTTTATCAAATAGTGGTTTATTTTTTTCTCCCATAATAAGAGATTTGTAGATAGGCAACTGCCAGCATAGGTTCAGAGTTTTGACAATGCACCCCTGTGATTCTGTTGCTACTTTCCTCATAGTTATGGAACGGCTGTTTTTCCAGTCATTGCCTTCAATGCCAGACAAAATTTGGAAATGGGGGTGTCCCTAGTCCTCAGGAAAGAACAAGCTCTCTAAGTAACCTCCCTCAGAAGACTTCTATTTATATCTCGTAAGCCAGACAGGATCACATGACTGTCTCTAGCTTCAAGAAAATGGGGAAAACACATATTTTGTTTTCCAGCCTCTCTGGTGGGAGGCAGCAAGGAAGGAAGGATTGGGAGCAGCTCTTAAACAGCTAACCAGTAGTGAATGGCACTTAAACCTAAAGGACAGGAGGAATCGTATACTAGAGGTTAAAGTGACTCTCAGATATTTTTGAGCACAGGTGGAAAATACTCTGTCTTCACTCTTCTACTCGTTCCCATTTTCCAATATAAAAAAAAAAACACTACTTGATAAAAAAATGAAGTGTCTCTGTACAAGTACATTTATTGAGTGAGGATGGATTCTACAGATATGTGCTCCAGCAAAATAGATGCTTATTTTAAACCACAAAGGACCTATGTCTTAAAATCTAGTCATTGGATAATTTTGAGCTAAAATACTGCTGATACAATACCATTTGCTATAGGATTAACTCAACACCTTAGCACAAACTAAAATGAGAATTTTAAAATTAAATTAACAATGAATTATAATTAAAAGTAAGAATGGCAAAAGTTGAAATCTCCAGCCTATTTATGATAACAATGCTCAAAATATACAGCATATTTACTAAAAATTACAGAAGTTTCAAACTATCTTCGTGTCTTTAAGTAGGTCACATGTCAAAATTGACAATCCTTTGGTGCTATTCAAAGTTCTTAGTTGAATATAGAATTAAATCCTTTGTAAACTGTAATAATGTGTTAATTTTAAATGATTACACCATATTTTAATAATCCTTAGTAACATGCCTTGTAGGTTACCAGTAAGTAACTCTCATCATCTGTGAAAAAGAAAATTTAAGGCATTGCATGTTATTTGCTTCCAAGAACTGAAAAATGAAAATTTGGGGAATCAGTTTTTAGTCCATTTTTGGATAATATGTTAGACCACATTTTAAAGAATCATGATGTAGTAGAAGAAAACTACTGTTTTGAAATTAGCAGCTGGATTTGAATTTTCATTCCACTTCTGTCTACTTGGGGCAAGTCTCTTAACCTCTCTAGAGCCCACTTTCCTCATCAGTGGACTGGGAATGCTAATACTGAAACTCTACTTATAATCAAGTTGTGAGTGAATCCATTTGTTGGAAAGTCCGAAATGATTAAGCTTGCAGTCCCAAATGACTTACTAAGAATAGGAGCATGAATCAGTTTCTCAAACTTTTTACTAAGGTTAGTGTTCTTGTTCATACATATCTCATGCCTTGTATGCCTAGCCAAGAGAATAATGTTTGGCAAATATGAGATATTGAATATATATTTTTGAATGAGTGAATGACATCTTTTCCCCAAATCATCCTTCCTTGTGTCTACTGGAAGTCTGTGGAGACAGATAATTGCCCTATTTGGGGATCCCTGTTTCCTGGGCTGTTTTTTATTAGATAATCATTCTGACCACCTCACCCCTTGTATGATATAAGCCAGGAAGAGGCTTTCTCTTTGGCTGGAGATAAGAGTTTCAGAAGCAGGGTCCCATTTGCTAATCCTTAAACTTCTTCAATGTCTAGAATTAACATGAGGGTTCTACTCACCCTGTGCCAACCTGCACACTCAAAAGGTGTTCTATTGTGTCCTATTCCATTCTCTTGTTGATATTGTCCACTGGTGCAGGTACAGCATTTTTGTACGTCACATGATTCGCTCTTTGTCTTTCAGAATCATTTTTACTCTTGAATAATTCACTCTATATTCACATAAAACATTTCTCCTTTTCTTACCACTTTAAAATTTAGAAAATCTCTTCTGTTTCCACTGTAATTGTATATCTTGAGAAGGACTTTGAACATTCTAAGTGTTCTTGGACTTATTGGACTTGATGTGGTTAACAATGCTTGGCAAAATATCTCAAAACAAACACAAATGCTGCAAAATGCACCACAAGCAAACAGTGCAGTCTGAGTACAAAAGGCAGCAGCTCACATTCCAACATCTTTGCTGGTACCATGCAGTGTGTTCTCACAGGAAAGCTTTGCTTTTATCTGTGAACATCTATAGATTGAAAGCCAGTAAGCAGAAGAGTGACTGTGGCTAACCTACCTTCTTCACAGTTGTTAAAATAAAGTGAAAGGGAAACTGTAAGATATTGTTCAGATCTTGTTATCATTTCCATGAAGCATGCTTCACTTCTACACTTCCACATTGGGAGGGAGAGATTTTTGTCCCAAAGCAAAGGCAGGAACTCTAAGCTTAATCCCTCCTCATTCCAAACATATAAGTATGTGTGTGTGTGTGTGTGTGTGCGCGCGCACGTGTGCGCGTGCGCGCGCGCACACACACACACACACACACACACACACACTTATACTATCAGGAGGAGAGGAAAGGGATCTTGGTTCACAGAGTGTTCATATCTCTCACTGTAGGAAGGGGAATAGCGACAAAATTCCTGGTAGCTGATTACATGTGAACTCTTCATTTTCACGAGGAAACACTTTTTCTAATTTGCTTCATAGAAGGAAGCAAATCACTTGACAAATGTTTTGAACTGGATTAAGGAAGAACACAGGTTAGAGTTTTTTTTTTATCACATCCTGGAGCACCTATATGAACTATGTTGCAGGGATGTTTCGTTGAGCTTTTCTAGACAATAAACAGGAAACTCATTTACTGGCACTTCCGAACGTTTTAGGAATGAGGAACTGTACATGTTGGCACATGTTAATGTAATGCGATCAAATAATAAATGACCAATTTTTATGTTGAGTTTAGAATCACACAGTCATAAAAATTCACACAGAAGGAGGGGTCGTAGAGATAACCTATAGGAAAACAGGATAGATTTTTTCCCAGCCAAACTTCTGTTGGCGCACAGCTACTTTAGACATATTGTCAGATTTTATAAGATATTTTTCCTCTCACACTTCCCTTTCGCTATCTAGAAGCCAAGTCGAAGCATTTTCCTTGATGAGTGGGACTTGTAAAAACTAGCTCAAGAGTAGAGCAGGCTTTAGGCAAAACTGTAATGCAGGGGAAATTATTGCTGTAGCTGCATCTTGTTTCAGTGTCTTGAGGCTACCCTCAGCCCCCGGGTGCCCCAAGTCTCTGTAGACACAAAGTCACCCATGGAAGTGGCTCTCTGCTTTTTAAACAGTGCCCAGGGCTTAATTTCCCTTCTACCTCCACCTAAAATTGAACAATTCTAATACTTTTTTTCTAACGGCCTCAGTTTTTGGACATTTATCTGTGTTAATACCCACAGTTCCTATGATCTAAAATGTTATTCTTTGGAGTAACTGGTATGCATTTTAACAAGGGTAAATAAATGCCTTACTTCAAAAGAATGGCACCATGGGATTGTTAAAATCCTGTTTTTTTCAACCTTACTCTACCCAACAGGTTAGAGGTTCCTAGTAAGGCTCTTAAGTAAAGTGTACTTTTCCTGTCATGGCATGTAGCACCCTTTCTTATGATCATTTGTTTAATTGTTCCCCTCTTGGAGGAGGTCAATAAGAGGGTGTGAACACTGGTTGACCACCTATCTGGACCCAGGCAATCAGAGGCTCCTCACTTCCTCCTCTGTCCTTGGAATGTACATTCTTCCCACCTTTTCTGCACTAGGAGCCACATCAAGAACACAGCCTTGAGGGAGCAAAGTGTTGCTGGAATCATCTGGACAGTACGCGTGACTAAAACCCTGTTACGGTCTCTATATAAACTCTTTTTAATTCTGGCAATAGGTGCAGAGATCTTCTCATCTAGTGGATATGCTCAGGACAAGCCTTGCATATAAGTTCCCTTGCTTAATAAAACCATCACCTCCCAATCTGGAGTGGTTTGCCTCTTTCTTTGGTCTCTCTTTATCCTCCACGTGTGGGGACAATTTCAAATTTCACCTAGGAAGCTCTCAAAGTTGCAAACCAACACCCTCTTTCAGTTTGACTGTGAGTTCTGTGTGTGAACAGCCTCATGTATATTCATATACATAGAACATTATATTAATTTCCCCCACCTAGTTCCTTGATTGAATACTTGAAGGACCTCAATAAATACTTGTGGACTGAAGAATGAATGAACAATGCTGAGAATTTCAGGAGCTATAGAAAAGTGATGGAGTGAGTCAGGGGAAAGCAGTATTTTGAAGGCCAGATGGCTTTCATTAATGCCTCCTACTTAGTTATTTTATAAGGCTGGAAGGCCTTGCTGACAAACCTCTGAAAATGCCACTTGAAGACAAAAGATACAGATTTCAATATCACTTTAAGTGCTTTAGAAACCTACTCAATATTGGATATAAATGAGTAAGGAGTAAGCTGTGATCTGCTACAGACACAGGAACCTTTAATATACGGAAATTATACAGAAAGTACCATGGTATCCATGTTTTACTTGGTGAGGGAATCCATTGTTCAGGTTGAAACCAATATAGAAATTGTTCCTTCCACCAACAGGAGCAGAAAATGAAAAGAAAAACAAAAGTAAAATCTCCCCATCTCCATAGTATGACAGAATGTTCAGATAAAAAAGAGAAAAATGGCTCAGGGAAACAAAAATAAAAAGAGAAGTATCTCAATGATATTCCAAGTAAATAGTAGCTAGCATTTTGACTTGATTATTAGAATATTAGACCCATCTCAATAAAAAAGTGATAAGAGCTCTTTTCAAAGTAAGGTGAACTTGGAGCAAGTGAATGAGAAAACACCGAGAACACAGCCTCTCAGAGCATGCAGGCAAGGCTCAGTTAAATTAAT